>NW_027136330.1:0-300000 GCF_039906515.1 Pseudorca crassidens | reverse complement strand
CATAGCAATCCATAGGTTTTAAGATACTTACTAGTCAGGTACATTCTTAGGCGTTTAATATGCGGTGTTGAGTCCATTTCGTTGAGCAAGGAGTAGCTCTTGTCTATTCCATATTTGGCTTAAGGAACTTTATCTGTGCTCATTTCAATCTCTGGTTTTATGCAGCACCCCAACTCACCTTTCCCCTTAAGCAAGCATAAGTTGGTTTTCTAAATTTGAGACCCTGTTCTGTTCTGTAATTCAGTTCCTGTGTAGCCAAGTTTACATTCCGTGTATTACTGATATCTTATGATGTTTCTTTTTCTGTGTGACTTATTTCAGTTAGAATCATCATACCTGAATCCACTCATTGTGCTGCTAAGGGCCTGATGACATAGATTTCATTGCTGAGTGATATTGCTTTGTAAGTAAATACCACAACTTCTTTATCCATTTTTCACTTTCTGCGATGTTGAACTTGTACTGTAAACGAGGTTCTTGTAAACAGAGGCGTCCCAAACTTTGGGGTGGCTGTGTCTTTTTGATTTTAATTTCCCTAAGCTATAGGACCATAAGTGGAAGTGCCCTAGGCTCTGTTGCTTTGTTTTTTAGATGTTTCAGGAAACACCATACACTTCTCCCGAGTGTCTGTTGGCAATTTACATCCCGCCCATCAGCATAACAAGGCTCCCAGTTCTCCATGGCCTGTCCTGCCTTTCTGGATTTTACACTTTTTTCAGATGGCCCTTTTGACCGGGGGGAAGTGAGACTTCATTGTAGTGCAGATTTCCTTTGCAAGCTTGCTTGGTTGGCCAAAAAGGGCGTATGCGTTTTTTCCTGAATATATTCAGGAAAAAACGCATACGCCCTTTTTGGCCAAGTGCATCATTGTGGACGTTCTGCCTCTTTTCCTATGCTTTCAATGCAATTCCAGTCTACCTCCTGAAATCGGTTTCCTGCAATTCTGCCCCGCTTTCAAGTCCTCTTGGCAGCCTTACTTCAGTATATTTTTGGACGATAGCTGTCATTTATAACTCTGCAGGTTTGTGAATTACAGTGCCCCTGAGCTCCTTTCTTCAACTCGCTTTCTTTTGAGCTGGCCGCAACACCGCAGGATGGCTTCAGGCCCTAATCTGGTTCCGGCACGGCACGCTGAGCCTTTGGTTAATTCCTCTTCCTGGTGGGAAATGAGAGTTAAATTTGCCCGTCCAGACACCTCCAGCTAGTCTCTCATTGGTTCTCGCTATTCCTGTTCATCTTCCGCAGAAATTGCAAACTGGGCCAAACAGGAGGTTAAAGGGACTGACTCTCCAAGTCGGGAGGGTGTTAGTAAAGCGTCTGGAATGTTGCACCCGAGTACCAGGGTACGAAAACTGAGACATATTTGAACACGTCTCCCGATCACATGGTTGATCATACTCTAGGTTCCACATGCATGTTTTAGCTGAAGGAAGAATACCTTAAACCTGGGTAGTTGAAACCCGTGGAATGGGTACCATGCAATATGACTTCAAAGGGTCTTCATTTGCTCACCGAACCTCTCCAATCCTATCACTGCTGCGTTTATGCCCCTGTACACATGCTTGATTCTCTTTCGGAGACATAGCAATCCATAGGTTTTAAGATACTTACTAGTCAGGTACATTCTTAGGCGTTTAATATGCGGTGTTGAGTCCATTTCGTTGAGCAAGGAGTAGCTCTTGTCTATTCCATATTTGGCTTAAGGAACTTTATCTGTGCTCATTTCAATCTCTGGTTTTATGCAGCACCCCAACTCACCTTTCCCCTTAAGCAAGCATAAGTTGGTTTTCTAAATTTGAGACCCTGTTCTGTTCTGTAATTCAGTTCCTGTGTAGCCAAGTTTACATTCCGTGTATTACTGATATGTTATGATGTTTCTTTTTCTGTGTGACTTATTTCAGTTAGAATCATCATACCTGAATCCACTCATTGTGCTGCTAAGGGCCTGATGACATAGATTTCATTGCTGAGTGATATTGCTTTGTAAGTAAATACCACAACTTCTTTATCCATTTTTCACTTTCTGCGATGTTGAACTTGTACTGTAAACGAGGTTCTTGTAAACAGAGGCGTCCCAAACTTTGAGGTGGCTGTGTCTTTTTGATTTTAATTTCCCTAAGCTATAGGACCATAAGTGGAAGTGCCCTAGGCTCTGTTGCTTTGTTTTTTAGATGTTTCAGGAAACACCATACACTTCTCCCGAGTGTCTGTTGGCAATTTACATCCCGCCCATCAGCATA
This sequence comes from Pseudorca crassidens, assembly GCF_039906515.1. NCBI lineage: Eukaryota > Metazoa > Chordata > Mammalia > Artiodactyla > Delphinidae > Pseudorca > Pseudorca crassidens. The sequence goes on along the minus strand of NW_027136330.1, from coordinate 297,760 downwards.
ACAAGGCTCCCAGTTCTCCATGGCCTGTCCTGCCTTTCTGGATTGTACACTTTTTTCAGATGGCCCTTTTGAGCGGGGGGAAGTGAGACTTCATTGTAGTGCAGATTTCCTTTGCAAGTTTGCTTGGTTGGCCAAAAAGGGCGTATGAGTTTTTTCCTGAATATATTCAGGAAAAAACGCATACGCGCTTTTTGGCCAAGTGCATCATTGTGGACGTTCTGCCTCTTTTCCTATGCTTTCAATGCAATTCCAGTCTACCTCCTGAAATCGGTTTCCTGCAATTCTGCCCCGCTTTCAAGTCCTCTTGGCAGCCTTACTTCAGTATATTTTTGGACGATAGCTGTCATTTATAAGTCTGCAGGTTTGTGAATTACAGTGCCCCTGAGCTCCTTTCTTCAACTCGCTTTCTTTTGAGCTGGCCGCAACACCGCAGGATGGCTTCAGGCCCTAATCTGGTTCCGGCACGGCACGCTGAGCCTTTGGTTAATTCCTCTTCCTGGTGGGAAATGAGAGTTAAATTTGCCCGTCCAGACACCTCCAGCTAGTCTCTCATTGGTTCTCGCTATTCCTGTTCATCTTCCGCAGAAATTGCAAACTGGGCCAAACAGGAGGTTAAAGGGACTGACTCTCCAAGTCGGGAGGGTGTTAGTAAAGCGTCTGGAATGTTGCACCCGAGTACCAGGGTACGAAAACTGAGACATATTTGAACACGTCTCCCGATCACATGGTTGATCATACTCTAGGTTCCACATGCATGTTTTAGCTGAAGGAAGAATACCTTAAACCTGGGTAGTTGAAACCCGTGGAATGGGTACCATGCAATATGACTTCAAAGGGTCTTCATTTGCTCACCGAACCTCTCCAATCCTATCACTGCTGCGTTTATGCCCCTGTACACATGCTTGATTCTCTTTCGGAGACATAGCAATCCATAGGTTTTAAGATACTTACTAGTCAGGTACATTCTTAGGCGTTTAATATGCGGTGTTGAGTCCATTTCGTTGAGCAAGGAGTAGCTCTTGTCTATTCCATATTTGGCTTAAGGAACTTTATCTGTGCTCATTTCAATCTCTGGTTTTATGCAGCACCCCAACTCACCTTTACCCTTAAGCAAGCATAAGTTGGTTTTCTAAATTTGAGACCCTGTTCTGTTCTGTAATTCAGTTCCTGTGTAGCCAAGTTTACATTCTGTGTATTACTGATATCTTATGATGTTTCTTTTTCTGTGTGACTTATTTCAGTTAGAATCATCATACCTGAATCCACTCATTGTGCTGCTAAGGGCCTGATGACATAGATTTCATTGCTGAGTGATATTGCTTTGTAAGTAAATACCACAACTTCTTTATCCATTTTTCACTTTCTGCGATGTTGAACTTGTACTGTAAACGAGGTTCTTGTAAACAGAGGCGTCCCAAACTTTGGGGTGGCTGTGTCTTTTTGATTTTAATTTCCCTAAGCTATAGGACCATAAGTGGAAGTGCCCTAGGCTCTGTTGCTTTGTTTTTTAGATGTTTCAGGAAACACCATACACTTCTCCCGAGTGTCTGTTGGCAATTTACATCCCGCCCATCAGCATAACAAGGCTCCCAGTTCTCCATGGCCTGTCCTGCCTTTCTGGATTTTACACTTTTTTCAGATGGCCCTTTTGACCGGGGGGAAGTGAGACTTCATTGTAGTGCAGATTTCCTTTGCAAGCTTGCTTGGTTGGCCAAAAAGGGCGTATGCGTTTTTTCCTGAATATATTCAGGAAAAAACGCATACGCCCTTTTTGGCCAAGTGCATCATTGTGGACGTTCTGCCTCTTTTCCTATGCTTTCAATGCAATTCCAGTCTACCTCCTGAAATCGGTTTCCTGCAATTCTGCCCCGCTTTCAAGTCCTCTTGGCAGCCTTACTTCAGTATATTTTTGGACGATAGCTGTCATTTATAACTCTGCAGGTTTGTGAATTACAGTGCCCCTGAGCTCCTTTCTTCAACTCGCTTTCTTTTGAGCTGGCCGCAACACCGCAGGATGGCTTCAGGCCCTAATCTGGTTCCGGCACGGCACGCTGAGCCTTTGGTTAATTCCTCTTCCTGGTGGGAAATGAGAGTTAAATTTGCCCGTCCAGACACCTCCAGCTAGTCTCTCATTGGTTCTTGCTATTCCTGTTCATCTTCCGCAGAAATTGCAAACTGGGCCAAACAGGAGGTTAAAGGGACTGACTCTCCAAGTCGGGAGGGTGTTAGTAAAGCGTCTGGAATGTTGCACCCGAGTACCAGGGTACGAAAACTGAGATATATTTGAACACGTCTCCCGATCACATGGTTGATCATACTCTAGGTTCCACATGCATGTTTTACCGGAAGGAAGAATACCTTAAACCTGGGTAGTTGAAACCCGTGGAATGGGTACCATGCAATATGACTTCAAAGGGTCTTCATTTGCTCACCGAACCTCTCCAATCCTATCACTGCTGCGTTTATGCCCCTGTACACATGCTTGATTCTCTTTCGGAGACATAGCAATCCATAGGTTTTAAGATACTTACTAGTCAGGTACATTCTTAGGCGTTTAATATGCGGTGTTGAGTCCATTTCGTTGAGCAAGGAGTAGCTCTTGTCTATTCCATATTTGGCTTAAGGAACTTTATCTGTGCTCATTTCAATCTCTGGTTTTATGCAGCACCCCAACTCACCTTTCCCCTTAAGCAAGCATAAGTTGGTTTTCTAAATTTGAGACCCTGTTCTGTTCTGTAATTCAGTTCCTGTGTAGCCAAGTTTACATTCCGTGTATTACTGATATCTTATGATGTTTCTTTTTCTGTGTGACTTATTTCAGTTAGAATCATCATACCTGAATCCACTCATTGTGCTGCTAAGGGCCTGATGACATAGATTTCATTGCTGAGTGATATTGCTTTGTAAGTAAATACCACAACTTCTTTATCCATTTTTCACTTTCTGCGATGTTGAACTTGTACTGTAAACGAGGTTCTTGTAAACAGAGGCGTCCCAAACTTTGAGGTGGCTGTGTCTTTTTGATTTTAATTTCCCTAAGCTATAGGACCATAAGTGGAAGTGCCCTAGGCTCTGTTGCTTTGTTTTTTAGATGTTTCAGGAAACACCATACACTTCTCCCGAGTGTCTGTTGGCAATTTACATCCCGCCCATCAGCATAACAAGGCTCCCAGTTCTCCATGGCCTGTCCTGCCTTTCTGGATTGTACACTTTTTTCAGATGGCCCTTTTGAGCGGGGGGAAGTGAGACTTCATTGTAGTGCAGATTTCCTTTGCAAGTTTGCTTGGTTGGCCAAAAAGGGCGTATGAGTTTTTTCCTGAATATATTCAGGAAAAAACGCATACGCGCTTTTTGGCCAAGTGCATCATTGTGGACGTTCTGCCTCTTTTCCTATGCTTTCAATGCAATTCCAGTCTACCTCCTGAAATCGGTTTCCTGCAATTCTGCCCCGCTTTCAAGTCCTCTTGGCAGCCTTACTTCAGTATATTTTTGGACGATAGCTGTCATTTATAAGTCTGCAGGTTTGTGAATTACAGTGCCCCTGAGCTCCTTTCTTCAACTCGCTTTCTTTTGAGCTGGCCACAACACTGCAGGATGGCTTCAGGCCCTAATCTGGTTCCGGCACGGCACGCTGAGCCTTTGGTTAATTCCTCTTCCTGGTGGGAAATGAGAGTTAAATTTGCCCGTCCAGACACCTCCAGCTAGTCTCTCATTGGTTCTCGCTATTCCTGTTCATCTTCCGCAGAAATTGCAAACTGGGCCAAACAGGAGGTTAAAGGGACTGACTCTCCAAGTCGGGAGGGTGTTAGTAAAGCGTCTGGAATGTTGCACCCGAGTACCAGGGTACGAAAACTGAGACATATTTGAACACGTCTCCCGATCACATGGTTGATCATACTCTAGGTTCCACATGCATGTTTTAGCTGAAGGAAGAATACCTTAAACCTGGGTAGTTGAAACCCGTGGAATGGGTACCATGCAATATGACTTCAAAGGGTCTTCATTTGCTCACCGAACCTCTCCAATCCTATCACTGCTGCGTTTATGCCCCTGTACACATGCTTGATTCTCTTTCGGAGACATAGCAATCCATAGGTTTTAAGATACTTACTAGTCAGGTACATTCTTAGGCGTTTAATATGCGGTGTTGAGTCCATTTCGTTGAGCAAGGAGTAGCTCTTGTCTATTCCATATTTGGCTTAAGGAACTTTATCTGTGCTCATTTCAATCTCTGGTTTTATGCAGCACCCCAACTCACCTTTACCCTTAAGCAAGCATAAGTTGGTTTTCTAAATTTGAGACCCTGTTCTGTTCTGTAATTCAGTTCCTGTGTAGCCAAGTTTACATTCCGTGTATTACTGATATCTTATGATGTTTCTTTTTCTGTGTGACTTATTTCAGTTAGAATCATCATACCTGAATCCACTCATTGTGCTGCTAAGGGCCTGATGACATAGATTTCATTGCTGAGTGATATTGCTTTGTAAGTAAATACCACAACTTCTTTATCCATTTTTCACTTTCTGCGATGTTGAACTTGTACTGTAAACGAGGTTCTTGTAAACAGAGGCGTCCCAAACTTTGGGGTGGCTGTGTCTTTTTGATTTTAATTTCCCTAAGCTATAGGACCATAAGTGGAAGTGCCCTAGGCTCTGTTGCTTTGTTTTTTAGATGTTTCAGGAAACACCATACACTTCTCCCGAGTGTCTGTTGGCAATTTACATCCCGCCCATCAGCATAACAAGGCTCCCAGTTCTCCATGGCCTGTCCTGCCTTTCTGGATTTTACACTTTTTTCAGATGGCCCTTTTGACCGGGGGGAAGGGAGACTTCATTGTAGTGCAGATTTCCTTTGCAAGCTTGCTTGGTTGGCCAAAAAGGGCGTATGCGTTTTTTCCTGAATATATTCAGGAAAAAACGCATACGCCCTTTTTGGCCAAGTGCATCATTGTGGACGTTCTGCCTCTTTTCCTATGCTTTCAATGCAATTCCAGTCTGCCTCCTGAAATCGGTTTCCTGCAATTCTGCCCCGCTTTCAAGTCCTCTTGGCAGCCTTACTTCAGTATATTTTTGGACGATAGCTGTCATTTATAACTCTGCAGGTTTGTGAATTACAGTGCCCCTGAGCTCCTTTCTTCAACTCGCTTTCTTTTGAGCTGGCCACAACACCGCAGGATGGCTTCAGGCCCTAATCTGGTTCCGGCACGGCACGCTGAGCCTTTGGTTAATTCCTCTTCCTGGTGGGAAATGAGAGTTAAATTTGCCCGTCCAGACACCTCCAGCTAGTCTCTCATTGGTTCTCGCTATTCCTGTTCATCTTCCGCAGAAATTGCAAACTGGGCCAAACAGGAGGTTAAAGGGACTGACTCTCCAAGTCGGGAGGGTGTTAGTAAAGCGTCTGGAATGTTGCACCCGAGTACCAGGGTACGAAAACTGAGACATATTTGAACACGTCTCCCGATCACATGGTTGATCATACTCTAGGTTCCACATGCATGTTTTAGCTGAAGGAAGAATACCTTAAACCTGGGTAGTTGAAACCCGTGGAATGGGTACCATGCAATATGACTTCAAAGGGTCTTCATTTGCTCACCGAACCTCTCCAATCCTATCACTGCTGCGTTTATGCCCCTGTACACATGCTTGATTCTCTTTCGGAGACATAGCAATCCATAGGTTTTAAGATACTTACTAGTCAGGTACATTCTTAGGCATTTAATATGCGGTGTTGAGTCCATTTCGTTGAGCAAGGAGTAGTTCTTGTCTATTCCATATTTGGCTTAAGGAACTTTATCTGTGTTCATTTCAATCTCTGGTTTTATGCAGCACCCCAACTCAACTTTACCCTTAAGCAAGCATAAGTTGGTTTTCTAAATTTGAGACCCTGTTCTGTTCTGTAATTCAGTTCCTGTGTAGCCAAGTTTACATTCCGTGTATTACTGATATCTTATGATGTTTCTTTTTCTGTGTGACTTATTTCAGTTAGAATCATCATACCTGAATCCACTCATTGTGCTGCTAAGGGCCTGATGAAATAGATTTCATTGCTGAGTGATATTGCTTTGTAAGTAAATACCACAACTTCTTTATCCATTTTTCACTTTCTGCGATGTTGAACTTGTACTGTAAACGAGGTTCTTGTAAACAGAGGCGTCCCAATGTTTGGGGTGGCTGTGTCTTTTTGATTTTAATTTCCCTAAGCTATAGGACCATAAGTGGAAGTGCCCTAGGCTCTGTTGCTTTGTTTTTTAGATGTTTCAGGAAACACCATACACTTCTCCCGAGTGTCTGTTGGCAATTTACATCCCGCCCATCAGCATAACAAGGCTCCCAGTTCTCCATGGCCTGTCCTGCCTTTCTGGATTGTACACTTTTTTCAGATGGCCCTTTTGAGCGGGGGGAAGTGAGACTTCATTGTAGTGCAGATTTCCTTTGCAAGTTTGCTTGGTTGGCCAAAAAGGGCGTATGCGTTTTTTCCTGAATATATTCAGGAAAAAACGCATACGCGCTTTTTGGCCAAGTGCATCATTGTGGACGTTCTGCCTCTTTTCCTATGCTTTCAATGCAATTCCAGTCTACCTCCTGAAATCGGTTTCCTGCAATTCTGCCCCGCTTTCAAGTCCTCTTGGCAGCCTTACTTCAGTATATTTTTGGACGATAGCTGTCATTTATAACTCTGCAGGTTTGTGAATTACAGTGCCCCTGAGCTCCTTTCTTCAACTCGCTTTCTTTTGAGCTGGCCGCAACACCGCAGGATGGCTTCAGGCCCTAATCTGGTTCCGGCACGGCACGCTGAGCCTTTGGTTAATTCCTCTTCCTGGTGGGAAATGAGAGTTAAATTTGCCCGTCCAGACACCTCCAGCTAGTCTCTCATTGGTTCTCGCTATTCCTGTTCATCTTCCGCAGAAATTGCAAACTGGGCCAAACAGGAGGTTAAAGGGACTGACTCTCCAAGTCGGGAGGGTGTTAGTAAAGCGTCTGGAATGTTGCACCCGAGTACCAGGGTACGAAAACTGAGACATATTTGAACACGTCTCCCGATCACATGGTTGATCATACTCTAGGTTCCACATGCATGTTTTAGCTGAAGGAAGAATACCTTAAACCTGGGTAGTTGAAACCCGTGGAATGGGTACCATGCAATATGACTTCAAAGGGTCTTCATTTGCTCACCGAACCTCTCCAATCCTATCACTGCTGCGTTTATGCCCCTGTACACATGCTTGATTCTCTTTCGGAGACATAGCAATCCATAGGTTTTAAGATACTTACTAGTCAGGTACATTCTTAGGCGTTTAATATGCGGTGTTGAGTCCATTTCGTTGAGCAAGGAGTAGCTCTTGTCTATTCCATATTTGGCTTAAGGAACTTTATCTGTGCTCATTTCAATCTCTGGTTTTATGCAGCACCCCAACTCACCTTTACCCTTAAGCAAGCATAAGTTGGTTTTCTAAATTTGAGACCCTGTTCTGTTCTGTAATTCAGTTCCTGTGTAGCCAAGTTTACATTCTGTGTATTACTGATATCTTATGATGTTTCTTTTTCTGTGTGACTTATTTCAGTTAGAATCATCATACCTGAATCCACTCATTGTGCTGCTAAGGGCCTGATGACATAGATTTCATTGCTGAGTGATATTGCTTTGTAAGTAAATACCACAACTTCTTTATCCATTTTTCACTTTCTGCGATGTTGAACTTGTACTGTAAACGAGGTTCTTGTAAACAGAGGCGTCCCAAACTTTGGGGTGGCTGTGTCTTTTTGATTTTAATTTCCCTAAGCTATAGGACCATAAGTGGAAGTGCCCTAGGCTCTGTTGCTTTGTTTTTTAGATGTTTCAGGAAACACCATACACTTCTCCCGAGTGTCTGTTGGCAATTTACATCCCGCCCATCAGCATAACAAGGCTCCCAGTTCTCCATGGCCTGTCCTGCCTTTCTGGATTTTACACTTTTTTCAGATGGCCCTTTTGACCGGGGGGAAGTGAGACTTCATTGTAGTGCAGATTTCCTTTGCAAGCTTGCTTGGTTGGCCAAAAAGGGCGTATGCGTTTCTTCCTGAATATATTCAGGAAAAAACGCATACGCCCTTTTTGGCCAAGTGCATCATTGTGGACGTTCTGCCTCTTTTCCTATGCTTTCAATGCAATTCCAGTCTACCTCCTGAAATCGGTTTCCTGCAATTCTGCCCCGCTTTCAAGTCCTCTTGGCAGCCTTACTTCAGTATATTTTTGGACGATAGCTGTCATTTATAACTCTGCAGGTTTGTGAATTACAGTGCCCCTGAGCTCCTTTCTTCAACTCGCTTTCTTTTGAGCTGGCTGCAACACCGCAGGATGGCTTCAGGCCCTAATCTGGTTCCGGCACGGCACGCTGAGCCTTTGGTTAATTCCTCTTCCTGGTGGGAAATGAGAGTTAAATTTGCCCGTCCAGACACCTCCAGCTAGTCTCTCATTGGTTCTCGCTATTCCTGTTCATCTTCCGCAGAAATTGCAAACTGGGCCAAACAGGAGGTTAAAGGGACTGACTCTCCAAGTCGGGAGGGTGTTAGTAAAGCGTCTGGAATGTTGCACCCGAGTACCAGGGTACGAAAACTGAGATATATTTGAACACGTCTCCCGATCACATGGTTGATCATACTCTAGGTTCCACATGCATGTTTTACCGGAAGGAAGAATACCTTAAACCTGGGTAGTTGAAACCCGTGGAATGGGTACCATGCAATATGACTTCAAAGGGTCTTCATTTGCTCACCGAACCTCTCCAATCCTATCACTGCTGCGTTTATGCCCCTGTACACATGCTTGATTCTCTTTCGGAGACATAGCAATCCATAGGTTTTAAGATACTTACTAGTCAGGTACATTCTTAGGCGTTTAATATGCGGTGTTGAGTCCATTTCGTTGAGCAAGGAGTAGCTCTTGTCTATTCCATATTTGGCTTAAGGAACTTTATCTGTGCTCATTTCAATCTCTGGTTTTATGCAGCACCCCAACTCACCTTTCCCCTTAAGCAAGCATAAGTTGGTTTTCTAAATTTGAGACCCTGTTCTGTTCTGTAATTCAGTTCCTGTGTAGCCAAGTTTACATTCCGTGTATTACTGATATCTTATGATGTTTCTTTTTCTGTGTGACTTATTTCAGTTAGAATCATCATACCTGAATCCACTCATTGTGCTGCTAAGGGCCTGATGACATAGATTTCATTGCTGAGTGATATTGCTTTGTAAGTAAATACCACAACTTCTTTATCCATTTTTCACTTTCTGCGATGTTGAACTTGTACTGTAAACGAGGTTCTTGTAAACAGAGGCGTCCCAAACTTTGAGGTGGCTGTGTCTTTTTGATTTTAATTTCCCTAAGCTATAGGACCATAAGTGGAAGTGCCCTAGGCTCTGTTGCTTTGTTTTTTAGATGTTTCAGGAAACACCATACACTTCTCCCGAGTGTCTGTTGGCAATTTACATCCCGCCCATCAGCATAACAAGGCTCCCAGTTCTCCATGGCCTGTCCTGCCTTTCTGGATTTTACACTTTTTTCAGATGGCCCTTTTGACCGGGGGGAAGTGAGACTTCATTGTAGTGCAGATTTCCTTTGCAAGCTTGCTTGGTTGGCCAAAAAGGGCGTATGCGTTTTTTCCTGAATATATTCAGGAAAAAATGCATACGCCCTTTTTGGCCAAGTGCATCATTGTGGACGTTCTGCCTCTTTTCCTATGCTTTCAGTGCAATTCCAGTCTGCCTCCTGAAATCGGTTTCCTGCAATTCTGCCCCGCTTTCAAGTCCTCTTGGCAGCCTTACTTCAGTATATTTTTGGACGATAGCTGTCATTTATAACTCTGCAGGTTTGTGAATTACAGTGCCCCTGAGCTCCTTTCTTCAACTCGCTTTCTTTTGAGCTGGCCACAACACCGCAGGATGGCTTCAGGCCCTAATCTGGTTCCGGCACGGCACGCTGAGCCTTTGGTTAATTCCTCTTCCTGGTGGGAAATGAGAGTTAAATTTGCCCGTCCAGACACCTCCAGCTAGTCTCTCATTGGTTCTCGCTATTCCTGTTCATCTTCCGCAGAAATTGCAAACTGGGCCAAACAGGAGGTTAAAGGGACTGACTCTCCAAGTCGGGAGGGTGTTAGTAAAACGTCTGGAATGTTGCACCCGAGTACCAGGGTACGAAAACTGAGACATATTTGAACACGTCTCCCGATCACATGGTTGATCATACTCTAGGTTCCACATGCATGTTTTAGCTGAAGGAAGAATATCTTAAACCTGGGTAGTTGAAACCCGTGGAATGGGTACCATGCAATATGACTTCAAAGGGTCTTCATTTGCTCACCGAACCTCTCCAATCCTATCACTGCTGCGTTTATGCCCCTGTACACATGCTTGATTCTCTTTCGGAGACATAGCAATCCATAGGTTTTAAGATACTTACTAGTCAGGTACATTCTTAGGCATTTAATATGCGGTGTTGAGTCCATTTCGTTGAGCAAGGAGTAGCTCTTGTCTATTCCATATTTGGCTTAAGGAACTTTATCTGTGTTCATTTCAATCTCTGGTTTTATGCAGCACCCCAACTCACCTTTCCCCTTAAGCAAGCATAAGTTGGTTTTCTAAATTTGAGACCCTGTTCTGTTCTGTAATTCAGTTCCTGTGTAGCCAAGTTTACATTCCGTGTATTACTGATATCTTATGATGTTTCTTTTTCTGTGTGACTTATTTCAGTTAGAATCATCATACCTGAATCCACTCATTGTGCTGCTAAGGGCCTGATGACATAGATTTCATTGCTGAGTGATATTGCTTTGTAAGTAAATACCACAACTTCTTTATCCATTTTTCACTTTCTGCGATGTTGAACTTGTACTGTAAACGAGGTTCTTGTAAACAGAGGCGTCCCAAACTTTGGGGTGGCTGTGTCTTTTTGATTTTAATTTCCCTAAGCTATAGGACCATAAGTGGAAGTGCCCTAGGCTCTGTTGCTTTGTTTTTTAGATGTTTCAGGAAACACCATACACTTCTCCCGAGTGTCTGTTGGCAATTTACATCCCGCCCATCAGCATAACAAGGCTCCCAGTTCTCCATGGCCTGTCCTGTCTTTCTGGATTTTACACTTTTTTCAGATGGCCCTTTTGACCGGGGGGAAGTGAGACTTCATTGTAGTGCAGATTTCCTTTGCAAGCTTGCTTGGTTGGCCAAAAAGGGCGTATGCGTTTTTTCCTGAATATATTCAGGAAAAAATGCATACGCCCTTTTTGGCCAAGTGCATCATTGTGGACGTTCTGCCTCTTTTCCTATGCTTTCAATGCAATTCCAGTCTACCTCCTGAAATCGGTTTCCTGCAATTCTGCCCCGCTTTCAAGTCCTCTTGGCAGCCTTACTTCAGTATATTTTTGGACGATAGCTGTCATTTATAACTCTGCAGGTTTGTGAATTACAGTGCCCCTGAGCTCCTTTCTTCAACTCGCTTTCTTTTGAGCTGGCCGCAACACCGCAGGATGGCTTCAGGCCCTAATCTGGTTCCGGCACGGCACGCTGAGCCTTTGGTTAATTCCTCTTCCTGGTGGGAAATGAGAGTTAAATTTGCCCGTCCAGACACCTCCAGCTAGTCTCTCATTGGTTCTCGCTATTCCTGTTCATCTTCCGCAGAAATTGCAAACTGGGCCAAACAGGAGGTTAAAGGGACTGACTCTCCAAGTCGGGAGGGTGTTAGTAAAACGTCTGGAATGTTGCACCCGAGTACCAGGGTACGAAAACTGAGACATATTTGAACACGTCTCCCGATCACATGGTTGATCATACTCTAGGTTCCACATGCATGTTTTAGCTGAAGGAAGAATACCTTAAACCTGGGTAGTTGAAACCCGTGGAATGGGTACCATGCAATATGACTTCAAAGGGTCTTCATTTGCTCACCGAACCTCTCCAATCCTATCACTGCTGCGTTTATGCCCCTGTACACATGCTTGATTCTCTTTCAGAGACATAGCAATCCATAGGTTTTAAGATACTTACTAGTCAGGTACATTCTTAGGCGTTTAATATGCGGTGTTGAGTCCATTTCGTTGAGCAAGGAGTAGCTCTTGTCTATTCCATATTTGGCTTAAGGAACTTTATCTGTGCTCATTTCAATCTCTGGTTTTATGCAGCACCCCAACTCACCTTTACCCTTAAGTAAGCATAAGTTGGTTTTCTAAATTTGAGACCCTGTTCTGTTCTGTAATTCAGTTCCTGTGTAGCCAAGTTTACATTCCGTGTATTACTGATATCTTATGATGTTTCTTTTTCTGTGTGACTTATTTCAGTTAGAATCATCATACCTGAATCCACTCATTGTGCTGCTAAGGGCCTGATGACATAGATTTCATTGCTGAGTGATATTGCTTTGTAAGTAAATACCACAACTTCTTTATCCATTTTTCACTTTCTGCGATGTTGAACTTGTACTGTAAACGAGGTTCTTGTAAACAGAGGCGTCCCAAACTTTGGGGTGGCTGTGTCTTTTTGATTTTAATTTCCCTAAGCTATAGGACCATAAGTGGAAGTGCCCTAGGCTCTGTTGCTTTGTTTTTTAGATGTTTCAGGAAACACCATACACTTCTCCCCAGTGGATGTTGGCAATTTACATCCCGCCCATCAGCATAACAAGGCTCCCAGTTCTCCATGGCCTGTCCTGCCTTTCTGGATTTTACACTTTTTTCAGATGGCCCTTTTGACCGGGGGGAAGTGAGACTTCATTGTAGTGCAGATTTCCTTTGCAAGCTTGCTTGGTTGGCCAAAAAGGGCGTATGCGTTTCTTCCTGAATATATTCAGGAAAAAACGCATACGCCCTTTTTGGCCAAGTGCATCATTGTGGACGTTCTGCCTCTTTTCCTATGCTTTCAATGCAATTCCAGTCTACCTCCTGAAATCGGTTTCCTGCAATTCTGCCCCGCTTTCAAGTCCTCTTGGCAGCCTTACTTCAGTATATTTTTGGACGATAGCTGTCATTTATAACTCTGCAGGTTTGTGAATTACAGTGCCCCTGAGCTCCTTTCTTCAACTCGCTTTCTTTTGAGCTGGCCGCAACACCGCAGGATGGCTTCAGGCCCTAATCTGGTTCCGGCACGGCACGCTGAGCCTTTGGTTAATTCCTCTTCCTGGTGGGAAATGAGAGTTAAATTTGCCCGTCCAGACACCTCCAGCTAGTCTCTCATTGGTTCTCGCTATTCCTGTTCATCTTCCGCAGAAATTGCAAACTGGGCCAAACAGGAGGTTAAAGGGACTGACTCTCCAAGTCGGGAGGGTGTTAGTAAAGCGTCTGGAATGTTGCACCCGAGTACCAGGGTACGAAAACTGAGACATATTTGAACACGTCTCCCGATCACATGGTTGATCATACTCTAGGTTCCACATGCATGTTTTAGCTGAAGGAAGAATACCTTAAACCTGGGTAGTTGAAACCCGTGGAATGGGTACCATGCAATATGACTTCAAAGGGTCTTCATTTGCTCACCAAACCTCTCCAATCCTATCACTGCTGCGTTTATGCCCCTGTACACATGCTTGATTCTCTTTCGGAGACATAGCAATCCATAGGTTTTAAGATACTTACTAGTCAGGTACATTCTTAGGCATTTAATATGCGGTGTTGAGTCCATTTCGTTGAGCAAGGAGTAGCTCTTGTCTATTCCATATTTGGCTTAAGGAACTTTATCTGTGCTCATTTCAATCTCTGGTTTTATGCAGCACCCCAAATCACCTTTCCCCTTAAGCAAGCATAAGTTGGTTTTCTAAATTTGAGACCCTGTTCTGTTCTGTAATTCAGTTCCTGTGTAGCCAAGTTTACATTCCGTGTATTACTGATATCTTATGATGTTTCTTTTTCTGTGTGACTTATTTCAGTTAGAATCATCATACCTGAATCCACTCATTGTGCTGCTAAGGGCCTGATGACATAGATTTCATTGCTGAGTGATATTGCTTTGTAAGTAAATACCACAACTTCTTTATCCATTTTTCACTTTCTGTGATGTTGAACTTGTACTGTAAACGAGGTTCTTGTAAACAGAGGCGTCCCAAACTTTGGGGTGGCTGTGTCTTTTTGATTTTAATTTCCCTAAGCTATAGGACCATAAGTGGAAGTGCCCTAGGCTCTGTTGCTTTGTTTTTTAGATGTTTCAGGAAACACCATACACTTCTCCCGAGTGTCTGTTGGCAATTTACATCCCGCCCATCAGCATAACAAGGCTCCCAGTTCTCCATGGCCTGTCCTGCCTTTCTGGATTTTACACTTTTTTCAGATGGCCCTTTTGACCGGGGGGAAGTGAGACTTCATTGTAGTGCAGATTTCCTTTGCAAGCTTGCTTGGTTGGCCAAAAAGGGCGTATGCGTTTCTTCCTGAATATATTCAGGAAAAAACGCATACGCCCTTTTTGGCCAAGTGCATCATTGTGGACGTTCTGCCTCTTTTCCTATGCTTTCAATGCAATTCCAGTCTACCTCCTGAAATCGGTTTCCTGCAATTCTGCCCCGCTTTCAAGTCCTCTTGGCAGCCTTACTTCAGTATATTTTTGGACGATAGCTGTCATTTATAACTCTGCAGGTTTGTGAATTACAGTGCCCCTGAGCTCCTTTCTTCAACTCGCTTTCTTTTGAGCTGGCCGCAACACCGCAGGATGGCTTCAGGCCCTAATCTGGTTCCGGCACGGCACGCTGAGCCTTTGGTTAATTCCTCTTCCTGGTGGGAAATGAGAGTTAAATTTGCCCGTCCAGACACCTCCAGCTAGTCTCTCATTGGTTCTCGCTATTCCTGTTCATCTTCCGCAGAAATTGCAAACTGGGCCAAACAGGAGGTTAAAGGGACTGACTCTCCAAGTTGGGAGGGTGTTAGTAAAGCGTCTGGAATGTTGCACCCGAGTACCAGGGTACGAAAACTGAGACATATTTGAACACGTCTCCCGATCACATGGTTGATCATACTCTAGGTTCCACATGCATGTTTTAGCTGAAGGAAGAATACCTTAAACCTGGGTAGTTGAAACCCGTGGAATGGGTACCATGCAATATGACTTCAAAGGGTCTTCATTTGCTCACCAAACCTCTCCAATCCTATCACTGCTGCGTTTATGCCCCTGTACACATGCTTGATTCTCTTTCGGAGACATAGCAATCCATAGGTTTTAAGATACTTACTAGTCAGGTACATTCTTAGGCATTTAATATGCGGTGTTGAGTCCATTTCGTTGAGCAAGGAGTAGCTCTTGTCTATTCCATATTTGGCTTAAGGAACTTTATCTGTGCTCATTTCAATCTCTGGTTTTATGCAGCACCCCAAATCACCTTTCCCCTTAAGCAAGCATAAGTTGGTTTTCTAAATTTGAGACCCTGTTCTGTTCTGTAATTCAGTTCCTGTGTAGCCAAGTTTACATTCCGTGTATTACTGATATCTTATGATGTTTCTTTTTCTGTGTGACTTATTTCAGTTAGAATCATCATACCTGAATCCACTCATTGTGCTGCTAAGGGCCTGATGACATAGATTTCATTGCTGAGTGATATTGCTTTGTAAGTAAATACCACAACTTCTTTATCCATTTTTCACTTTCTGCGATGTTGAACTTGTACTGTAAACGAGGTTCTTGTAAACAGAGGCGTCCCAAACTTTGGGGTGGCTGTGTCTTTTTGATTTTAATTTCCCTAAGCTATAGGACCATAAGTGGAAGTGCCCTAGGCTCTGTTGCTTTGTTTTTTAGATGTTTCAGGAAACACCATACACTTCTCCCGAGTGTCTGTTGGCAATTTACATCCCGCCCATCAGCATAACAAGGCTCCCAGTTCTCCATGGCCTGTCCTGCCTTTCTGGATTTTACACTTTTTTCAGATGGCCCTTTTGACCGGGGGGAAGTGAGACTTCATTGTAGTGCAGATTTCCTTTGCAAGCTTGCTTGGTTGGCCAAAAAGGGCGTATGCGTTTTTTCCTGAATATATTCAGGAAAAAACGCATACGCCCTTTTTGGCCAAGTGCATCATTGTGGACGTTCTGCCTCTTTTCCTATGCTTTCAATGCAATTCCAGTCTACCTCCTGAAATCGGTTTCCTGCAATTCTGCCCCGCTTTCAAGTCCTCTTGGCAGCCTTACTTCAGTATATTTTTGGACGATAGCTGTCATTTATAACTCTGCAGGTTTGTGAATTACAGTGCCCCTGAGCTCCTTTCTTCAACTCGCTTTCTTTTGAGCTGGCCGCAACACCGCAGGATGGCTTCAGGTCCTAATCTGGTTCTGGCACGGCACGCTGAGCCTTTGGTTAATTCCTCTTCCTGGTGGGAAATGAGAGTTAAATTTGCCCGTCCAGACACCTCCAGCTAGTCTCTCATTGGTTCTCGCTATTCCTGTTCATCTTCCGCAGAAATTGCAAACTGGGCCAAACAGGAGGTTAAAGGGACTGACTCTCCAAGTCGGGAGGGTGTTAGTAAAGCATCTGGAATGTTGCACCCGAGTACCAGGGTATGAAAACTGAGACATATTTGAACATGTCTCCCGATCACATGGTTGATCATACCCTAGGTTCCACATGCATGTTTTAGCTGAAGGAAGAATACCTTAAACCTGGGTAGTTGAAACCCGTGGAATGGGTACCATGCAATATGACTTCAAAGGGTCTTCATTTGCTCACCGAACCTCTCCAATCCTATCACTGCTGCGTTTATGCCCCTGTACACATGCTTGATTCTCTTTCGGAGACATAGCAATCCATAGGTTTTAAGATACTTACTAGTCAGGTACATTCTTAGGCATTTAATATGCGGTGTTGAGTCCATTTCGTTGAGCAAGGAGTAGCTCTTGTCTATTCCATATTTGGCTTAAGGAACTTTATCTGTGCTCATTTCAATCTCTGGTTTTATGCAGCACCCCAACTCACCTTTCCCCTTAAGCAAGCATAAGTTGGTTTTCTAAATTTGAGACCCTGTTCTGTTCTGTAATTCAGTTCCTGTGTAGCCAAGTTTACATTCCGTGTATTACTGATATCTTATGATGTTTCTTTTTCTGTGTGACTTATTTCAGTTAGAATCATCATACCTGAATCCACTCATTGTGCTGCTAAGGGCCTGATGACATAGATTTCATTGCTGAGTGATATTGCTTTGTAAGTAAATACCACAACTTCTTTATCCATTTTTCACTTTCTGCGATGTTGAACTTGTACTGTAAACGAGGTTCTTGTAAACAGAGGCGTCCCAAACTTTGGGGTGGCTGTGTCTTTTTGATTTTAATTTCCCTAAGCTATAGGACCATAAGTGGAAGTGCCCTAGGCTCTGTTGCTTTGTTTTTTAGATGTTTCAGGAAACACCATACACTTCTCCCGAGTGTCTGTTGGCAATTTACATCCCGCCCATCAGCATAACAAGGCTCCCAGTTCTCCATGGCCTGTCCTGCCTTTCTGGATTTTACACTTTTTTCAGATGGCCCTTTTGACCGGGGGGAAGTGAGACTTCATTGTAGTGCAGATTTCCTTTGCAAGCTTGCTTGGTTGGCCAAAAAGGGCGTATGCGTTTCTTCCTGAATATATTCAGGAAAAAACGCATACGCCCTTTTTGGCCAAGTGCATCATTGTGGACGTTCTGCCTCTTTTCCTATGCTTTCAATGCAATTCCAGTCTGCCTCCTGAAATAGGTTTCCTGCAATGCTGCCCCGCTTTCAAGTCCTCTTGGCAGCCTTACTTCAGTATATTTTTGGACGATAGCTGTCATTTATAACTCTGCAGGTTTGTGAATTACAGTGCCCCTGAGCTCCTTTCTTCAACTCGCTTTCTTTTGAGCTGGCCGCAACACCGCAGGATGGCTTCAGGCCCTAATCTGGTTCCGGCACGGCACACTGAGCCTTTGGTTAATTCCTCTTCCTGGTGGGAAATGAGAGTTAAATTTGCCCGTCCAGACACCTTCCAGCTAGTCTCTCATTGGTTCTCGCTATTCCTGTTCATCTTCCGCAGAAATTGCAAACTGGGCCAAACAGGAGGTTAAAGGGACTGACTCTCCAAGTCGGGAGGGTGTTAGTAAAGCGTCTGGAATGTTGCACCCGAGTACCAGGGTACGAAAACTGAGACATATTTGAACACGTCTCCCGATCACATGGTTGATCATACTCTAGGTTCCACATGCATGTTTTAGCTGAAGGAAGAATACCTTAAACCTGGGTAGTTGAAACCCGTGGAATGGGTACCATGCAATATGACTTCAAAGGGTCTTCATTTGCTCACCGAACCTCTCCAATCCTATCACTGCTGCGTTTATGCCCCTGTACACATGCTTGATTCTCTTTCGGAGACATAGCAATCCATAGGTTTTAAGATACTTACTAGTCAGGTACATTCTTAGGCGTTTAATATGCGGTGTTGAGTCCATTTCGTTGAGCAAGGAGTAGCTCTTGTCTATTCCATATTTGGCTTAAGGAACTTTATCTGTGCTCATTTCAATCTCTGGTTTTATGCAGCACCCCAACTCACCTTTCCCCTTAAGCAAGCATAAGTTGGTTTTCTAAATTTGAGACCCTGTTCTGTTCTGTAATTCAGTTCCTGTGTAGCCAAGTTTACATTCCGTGTATTACTGATATCTTATGATGTTTCTTTTTCTGTGTGACTTATTTCAGTTAGAATCATCATACCTGAATCCACTCATTGTGCTGCTAAGGGCCTGCTGACATAGATTTCATTGCTGAGTGATATTGCTTTGTAAGTAAATACCACAACTTCTTTATCCATTTTTCACTTTCTGCGATGTTGAACTTGTACTGTAAACGAGGTTCTTGTAAACAGAGGCGTCCCAAACTTTGAGGTGGCTGTGTCTTTTTGATTTTAATTTCCCTAAGCTATAGGACCATAAGTGGAAGTGCCCTAGGCTCTGTTGCTTTGTTTTTTAGATGTTTCAGGAAACACCATACACTTCTCCCGAGTGTCTGTTGGCAATTTACATCCCGCCCATCAGCATAACAAGGCTCCCAGTTCTCCATGGCCTGTCCTGCCTTTCTGGATTTTACACTTTTTTCAGATGGCCCTTTTGACCGGGGGGAAGTGAGACTTCATTGTAGTGCAGATTTCCTTTGCAAGCTTGCTTGGTTGGCCAAAACGGGCGTATGCGTTTTTTCCTGAATATATTCAGGAAAAAACGCATACGCCCTTTATGGCCAAGTGCATCATTGTGGACGTTCTGCCTCTTTTCCTATGCTTTCAATGCAATTCCAGTCTACCTCCTGAAATCGGTTTCCTGCAATTCTGCCCCGCTTTCAAGTCCTCTTGGCAGCCTTACTTCAGTATATTTTTGGACGATAGCTGTCATTTATAACTCTGCAGGTTTGTGAATTACAGTGCCCCTGAGCTCCTTTCTTCAACTCGCTTTCTTTTGAGCTGGCCGCAACACCGCAGGATGGCTTCAGGCCCTAATCTGGTTCCGGCACGGCACGCTGAGCCTTTGGTTAATTCCTCTTCCTGGTGGGAAATGAGAGTTAAATTTGCCCGTCCAGACACCTCCAGCTAGTCTCTCATTGGTTCTCGCTATTCCTGTTCATCTTCCGCAGAAATTGCAAACTGGGCCAAACAGGAGGTTAAAGGGACTGACTCTCCAAGTCGGGAGGGTGTTAGTAAAACGTCTGGAATGTTGCACCCGAGTACCAGGGTACGAAAACTGAGACATATTTGAACACGTCTCCCGATCACATGGTTGATCATACTCTAGGTTCCACATGCATGTTTTAGCTGAAGGAAGAATACCTTAAACCTGGGTAGTTGAAACCCGTGGAATGGGTACCATGCAATATGACTTCAAAGGGTCTTCATTTGCTCACCGAACCTCTCCAATCCTATCACTGCTGCGTTTATGCCCCTGTACACATGCTTGATTCTCTTTCAGAGACATAGCAATCCATAGGTTTTAAGATACTTACTAGTCAGGTACATTCTTAGGCGTTTAATATGCGGTGTTGAGTCCATTTCGTTGAGCAAGGAGTAGCTCTTGTCTATTCCATATTTGGCTTAAGGAACTTTATCTGTGCTCATTTCAATCTCTGGTTTTATGCAGCACCCCAACTCACCTTTACCCTTAAGTAAGCATAAGTTGGTTTTCTAAATTTGAGACCCTGTTCTGTTCTGTAATTCAGTTCCTGTGTAGCCAAGTTTACATTCCGTGTATTACTGATATCTTATGATGTTTCTTTTTCTGTGTGACTTATTTCAGTTAGAATCATCATACCTGAATCCACTCATTGTGCTGCTAAGGGCCTGATGACATAGATTTCATTGCTGAGTGATATTGCTTTGTAAGTAAATACCACAACTTCTTTATCCATTTTTCACTTTCTGCGATGTTGAACTTGTACTGTAAACGAGGTTCTTGTAAACAGAGGCGTCCCAAACTTTGGGGTGGCTGTGTCTTTTTGATTTTAATTTCCCTAAGCTATAGGACCATAAGTGGAAGTGCCCTAGGCTCTGTTGCTTTGTTTTTTAGATGTTTCAGGAAACACCATACACTTCTCCCCAGTGGATGTTGGCAATTTACATCCCGCCCATCAGCATAACAAGGCTCCCAGTTCTCCATGGCCTGTCCTGCCTTTCTGGATTTTACACTTTTTTCAGATGGCCCTTTTGACCGGGGGGAAGTGAGACTTCATTGTAGTGCAGATTTCCTTTGCAAGCTTGCTTGGTTGGCCAAAAAGGGCGTATGCGTTTCTTCCTGAATATATTCAGGAAAAAACGCATACGCCCTTTTTGGCCAAGTGCATCATTGTGGACGTTCTGCCTCTTTTCCTATGCTTTCAATGCAATTCCAGTCTACCTCCTGAAATCGGTTTCCTGCAATTCTGCCCCGCTTTCAAGTCCTCTTGGCAGCCTTACTTCAGTATATTTTTGGACGATAGCTGTCATTTATAACTCTGCAGGTTTGTGAATTACAGTGCCCCTGAGCTCCTTTCTTCAACTCGCTTTCTTTTGAGCTGGCCGCAACACCGCAGGATGGCTTCAGGCCCTAATCTGGTTCCGGCACGGCACGCTGAGCCTTTGGTTAATTCCTCTTCCTGGTGGGAAATGAGAGTTAAATTTGCCCGTCCAGACACCTCCAGCTAGTCTCTCATTGGTTCTCGCTATTCCTGTTCATCTTCCGCAGAAATTGCAAACTGGGCCAAACAGGAGGTTAAAGGGACTGACTCTCCAAGTCGGGAGGGTGTTAGTAAAGCGTCTGGAATGTTGCACCCGAGTACCAGGGTACGAAAACTGAGACATATTTGAACACGTCTCCCGATCACATGGTTGATCATACTCTAGGTTCCACATGCATGTTTTAGCTGAAGGAAGAATACCTTAAACCTGGGTAGTTGAAACCCGTGGAATGGGTACCATGCAATATGACTTCAAAGGGTCTTCATTTGCTCACCAAACCTCTCCAATCCTATCACTGCTGCGTTTATGCCCCTGTACACATGCTTGATTCTCTTTCGGAGACATAGCAATCCATAGGTTTTAAGATACTTACTAGTCAGGTACATTCTTAGGCATTTAATATGCGGTGTTGAGTCCATTTCGTTGAGCAAGGAGTAGCTCTTGTCTATTCCATATTTGGCTTAAGGAACTTTATCTGTGCTCATTTCAATCTCTGGTTTTATGCAGCACCCCAAATCACCTTTCCCCTTAAGCAAGCATAAGTTGGTTTTCTAAATTTGAGACCCTGTTCTGTTCTGTAATTCAGTTCCTGTGTAGCCAAGTTTACATTCCGTGTATTACTGATATCTTATGATGTTTCTTTTTCTGTGTGACTTATTTCAGTTAGAATCATCATACCTGAATCCACTCATTGTGCTGCTAAGGGCCTGATGACATAGATTTCATTGCTGAGTGATATTGCTTTGTAAGTAAATACCACAACTTCTTTATCCATTTTTCACTTTCTGTGATGTTGAACTTGTACTGTAAACGAGGTTCTTGTAAACAGAGGCGTCCCAAACTTTGGGGTGGCTGTGTCTTTTTGATTTTAATTTCCCTAAGCTATAGGACCATAAGTGGAAGTGCCCTAGGCTCTGTTGCTTTGTTTTTTAGATGTTTCAGGAAACACCATACACTTCTCCCGAGTGTCTGTTGGCAATTTACATCCCGCCCATCAGCATAACAAGGCTCCCAGTTCTCCATGGCCTGTCCTGCCTTTCTGGATTTTACACTTTTTTCAGATGGCCCTTTTGACCGGGGGGAAGTGAGACTTCATTGTAGTGCAGATTTCCTTTGCAAGCTTGCTTGGTTGGCCAAAAAGGGCGTATGCGTTTCTTCCTGAATATATTCAGGAAAAAACGCATACGCCCTTTTTGGCCAAGTGCATCATTGTGGACGTTCTGCCTCTTTTCCTATGCTTTCAATGCAATTCCAGTCTACCTCCTGAAATCGGTTTCCTGCAATTCTGCCCCGCTTTCAAGTCCTCTTGGCAGCCTTACTTCAGTATATTTTTGGACGATAGCTGTCATTTATAACTCTGCAGGTTTGTGAATTACAGTGCCCCTGAGCTCCTTTCTTCAACTCGCTTTCTTTTGAGCTGGCCGCAACACCGCAGGATGGCTTCAGGCCCTAATCTGGTTCCGGCACGGCACGCTGAGCCTTTGGTTAATTCCTCTTCCTGGTGGGAAATGAGAGTTAAATTTGCCCGTCCAGACACCTCCAGCTAGTCTCTCATTGGTTCTCGCTATTCCTGTTCATCTTCCGCAGAAATTGCAAACTGGGCCAAACAGGAGGTTAAAGGGACTGACTCTCCAAGTTGGGAGGGTGTTAGTAAAGCGTCTGGAATGTTGCACCCGAGTACCAGGTACGAAAACTGAGACATATTTGAACACGTCTCCCGATCACATGGTTGATCATACTCTAGGTTCCACATGCATGTTTTAGCTGAAGGAAGAATACCTTAAACCTGGGTAGTTGAAACCCGTGGAATGGGTACCATGCAATATGACTTCAAAGGGTCTTCATTTGCTCACCAAACCTCTCCAATCCTATCACTGCTGCGTTTATGCCCCTGTACACATGCTTGATTCTCTTTCGGAGACATAGCAATCCATAGGTTTTAAGATACTTACTAGTCAGGTACATTCTTAGGCATTTAATATGCGGTGTTGAGTCCATTTCGTTGAGCAAGGAGTAGCTCTTGTCTATTCCATATTTGGCTTAAGGAACTTTATCTGTGCTCATTTCAATCTCTGGTTTTATGCAGCACCCCAAATCACCTTTCCCCTTAAGCAAGCATAAGTTGGTTTTCTAAATTTGAGACCCTGTTCTGTTCTGTAATTCAGTTCCTGTGTAGCCAAGTTTACATTCCGTGTATTACTGATATCTTATGATGTTTCTTTTTCTGTGTGACTTATTTCAGTTAGAATCATCATACCTGAATCCACTCATTGTGCTGCTAAGGGCCTGATGACATAGATTTCATTGCTGAGTGATATTGCTTTGTAAGTAAATACCACAACTTCTTTATCCATTTTTCACTTTCTGCGATGTTGAACTTGTACTGTAAACGAGGTTCTTGTAAACAGAGGCGTCCCAAACTTTGGGGTGGCTGTGTCTTTTTGATTTTAATTTCCCTAAGCTATAGGACCATAAGTGGAAGTGCCCTAGGCTCTGTTGCTTTGTTTTTTAGATGTTTCAGGAAACACCATACACTTCTCCCGAGTGTCTGTTGGCAATTTACATCCCGCCCATCAGCATAACAAGGCTCCCAGTTCTCCATGGCCTGTCCTGCCTTTCTGGATTTTACACTTTTTTCAGATGGCCCTTTTGACCGGGGGGAAGTGAGACTTCATTGTAGTGCAGATTTCCTTTGCAAGCTTGCTTGGTTGGCCAAAAAGGGCGTATGCGTTTTTTCCTGAATATATTCAGGAAAAAACGCATACGCCCTTTTTGGCCAAGTGCATCATTGTGGACGTTCTGCCTCTTTTCCTATGCTTTCAATGCAATTCCAGTCTACCTCCTGAAATCGGTTTCCTGCAATTCTGCCCCGCTTTCAAGTCCTCTTGGCAGCCTTACTTCAGTATATTTTTGGACGATAGCTGTCATTTATAACTCTGCAGGTTTGTGAATTACAGTGCCCCTGAGCTCCTTTCTTCAACTCGCTTTCTTTTGAGCTGGCCGCAACACCGCAGGATGGCTTCAGGTCCTAATCTGGTTCTGGCACGGCACGCTGAGCCTTTGGTTAATTCCTCTTCCTGGTGGGAAATGAGAGTTAAATTTGCCCGTCCAGACACCTCCAGCTAGTCTCTCATTGGTTCTCGCTATTCCTGTTCATCTTCCGCAGAAATTGCAAACTGGGCCAAACAGGAGGTTAAAGGGACTGACTCTCCAAGTCGGGAGGGTGTTAGTAAAGCATCTGGAATGTTGCACCCGAGTACCAGGGTATGAAAACTGAGACATATTTGAACATGTCTCCCGATCACATGGTTGATCATACCCTAGGTTCCACATGCATGTTTTAGCTGAAGGAAGAATACCTTAAACCTGGGTAGTTGAAACCCGTGGAATGGGTACCATGCAATATGACTTCAAAGGGTCTTCATTTGCTCACCGAACCTCTCCAATCCTATCACTGCTGCGTTTATGCCCCTGTACACATGCTTGATTCTCTTTCGGAGACATAGCAATCCATAGGTTTTAAGATACTTACTAGTCAGGTACATTCTTAGGCATTTAATATGCGGTGTTGAGTCCATTTCGTTGAGCAAGGAGTAGCTCTTGTCTATTCCATATTTGGCTTAAGGAACTTTATCTGTGCTCATTTCAATCTCTGGTTTTATGCAGCACCCCAACTCACCTTTCCCCTTAAGCAAGCATAAGTTGGTTTTCTAAATTTGAGACCCTGTTCTGTTCTGTAATTCAGTTCCTGTGTAGCCAAGTTTACATTCCGTGTATTACTGATATCTTATGATGTTTCTTTTTCTGTGTGACTTATTTCAGTTAGAATCATCATACCTGAATCCACTCATTGTGCTGCTAAGGGCCTGATGACATAGATTTCATTGCTGAGTGATATTGCTTTGTAAGTAAATACCACAACTTCTTTATCCATTTTTCACTTTCTGCGATGTTGAACTTGTACTGTAAACGAGGTTCTTGTAAACAGAGGCGTCCCAAACTTTGGGGTGGCTGTGTCTTTTTGATTTTAATTTCCCTAAGC
Source organism: Pseudorca crassidens (assembly GCF_039906515.1). NCBI lineage: Eukaryota > Metazoa > Chordata > Mammalia > Artiodactyla > Delphinidae > Pseudorca > Pseudorca crassidens. The sequence goes on along the minus strand of NW_027136330.1, from coordinate 272,599 downwards.
TATAGGACCATAAGTGGAAGTGCCCTAGGCTCTGTTGCTTTGTTTTTTAGATGTTTCAGGAAACACCATACACTTCTCCCGAGTGTCTGTTGGCAATTTACATCCCGCCCATCAGCATAACAAGGCTCCCAGTTCTCCATGGCCTGTCCTGCCTTTCTGGATTTTACACTTTTTTCAGATGGCCCTTTTGACCGGGGGGAAGTGAGACTTCATTGTAGTGCAGATTTCCTTTGCAAGCTTGCTTGGTTGGCCAAAAAGTGCGTATGCGTTTCTTCCTGAATATATTCAGGAAAAAACGCATACGCCCTTTTTGGCCAAGTGCATCATTGTGGACGTTCTGCCTCTTTTCCTATGCTTTCAATGCAATTCCAGTCTGCCTCCTGAAATAGGTTTCCTGCAATGCTGCCCCGCTTTCAAGTCCTCTTGGCAGCCTTACTTCAGTATATTTTTGGACGATAGCTGTCATTTATAAGTCTGCAGGTTTGTGAATTACAGTGCCCCTGAGCTCCTTTCTTCAACTCGCTTTCTTTTGAGCTGGCCGCAACACCGCAGGATGGCTTCAGGCCCTAATCTGGTTCCGGCACGGCACACTGAGCCTTTGGTTAATTCCTCTTCCTGGTGGGAAATGAGAGTTAAATTTGCCCGTCCAGACACCTTCCAGCTAGTCTCTCATTGGTTCTCGCTATTCCTGTTCATCTTCCGCAGAAATTGCAAACTGGGCCAAACAGGAGGTTAAAGGGACTGACTCTCCAAGTCGGGAGGGTGTTAGTAAAGCGTCTGGAATGTTGCACCCGAGTACCAGGGTACGAAAACTGAGACATATTTGAACACGTCTCCCGATCACATGGTTGATCATACTCTAGGTTCCACATGCATGTTTTAGCTGAAGGAAGAATACCTTAAACCTGGGTAGTTGAAACCCGTGGAATGGGTACCATGCAATATGACTTCAAAGGGTCTTCATTTGCTCACCGAACCTCTCCAATCCTATCACTGCTGCGTTTATGCCCCTGTACACATGCTTGATTCTCTTTCGGAGACATAGCAATCCATAGGTTTTAAGATACTTACTAGTCAGGTACATTCTTAGGCGTTTAATATGCGGTGTTGAGTCCATTTCGTTGAGCAAGGAGTAGCTCTTGTCTATTCCATATTTGGCTTAAGGAACTTTATCTGTGCTCATTTCAATCTCTGGTTTTATGCAGCACCCCAACTCACCTTTCCCCTTAAGCAAGCATAAGTTGGTTTTCTAAATTTGAGACCCTGTTCTGTTCTGTAATTCAGTTCCTGTGTAGCCAAGTTTACATTCCGTGTATTACTGATATCTTATGATGTTTCTTTTTCTGTGTGACTTATTTCAGTTAGAATCATCATACCTGAATCCACTCATTGTGCTGCTAAGGGCCTGCTGACATAGATTTCATTGCTGAGTGATATTGCTTTGTAAGTAAATACCACAACTTCTTTATCCATTTTTCACTTTCTGCGATGTTGAACTTGTACTGTAAACGAGGTTCTTGTAAACAGAGGCGTCCCAAACTTTGAGGTGGCTGTGTCTTTTTGATTTTAATTTCCCTAAGCTATAGGACCATAAGTGGAAGTGCCCTAGGCTCTGTTGCTTTGTTTTTTAGATGTTTCAGGAAACACCATACACTTCTCCCGAGTGTCTGTTGGCAATTTACATCCCGCCCATCAGCATAACAAGGCTCCCAGTTCTCCATGGCCTGTCCTGCCTTTCTGGATTTTACACTTTTTTCAGATGGCCCTTTTGACCGGGGGGAAGTGAGACTTCATTGTAGTGCAGATTTCCTTTGCAAGCTTTCTTGGTTGGCCAAAACGGGCGTATGCGTTTTTTCCTGAATATATTCAGGAAAAAACGCATACGCCCTTTATGGCCAAGTGCATCATTGTGGACGTTCTGCCTCTTTTCCTATGCTTTCAATGCAATTCCAGTCTACCTCCTGAAATCGGTTTCCTGCAATTCTGCCCCGCTTTCAAGTCCTCTTGGCAGCCTTACTTCAGTATATTTTTGGACGATAGCTGTCATTTATAAGTCTGCAGGTTTGTGAATTACAGTGCCCCTGAGCTCCTTTCTTCAACTCGCTTTCTTTTGAGCTGGCCGCAACACCGCAGGATGGCTTCAGGCCCTAATCTGGTTCCGGCACGGCACGCTGAGCCTTTGGTTAATTCCTCTTCCTGGTGGGAAATGAGAGTTAAATTTGCCCGTCCAGACACCTCCAGCTAGTCTCTCATTGGTTCTCGCTATTCCTGTTCATCTTCCGCAGAAATTGCAAACTGGGCCAAACAGGAGGTTAAAGGGACTGACTCTCCAAGTCGGGAGGGTGTTAGTAAAGCGTCTGGAATGTTGCACCCGAGTACCAGGGTACGAAAACTGAGACATATTTGAACACGTCTCCCGATCACATGGTTGATCATACTCTAGGTTCCACATGCATGTTTTAGCTGAAGGAAGAATACCTTAAACCTGGGTAGTTGAAACCCGTGGAATGGGTACCATGCAATATGACTTCAAAGGGTCTTCATTTGCTCACCGAACCTCTCCAATCCTATCACTGCTGCGTTTATGCCCCTGTACACATGCTTGATTCTCTTTCGGAGACATAGCAATCCATAGGTTTTAAGATACTTACTAGTCAGGTACATTCTTAGGCATTTAATATGCGGTGTTGAGTCCATTTCGTTGAGCAAGGAGTAGTTCTTGTCTATTCCATATTTGGCTTAAGGAACTTTATCTGTGCTCATTTCAATCTCTGGTTTTATGCAGCACCCCAACTCACCTTTCCCCTTAAGCAAGCATAAGTTGGTTTTCTAAATTTGAGACCCTGTTCTGTTCTGTAATTCAGTTCCTGTGTAGCCAAGTTTACATTCCGTGTATTACTGATATCTTATGATGTTTCTTTTTCTGTGTGACTTATTTCAGTTAGAATCATCATACCTGAATCCACTCATTGTGCTGCTAAGGGCCTGATGACATAGATTTCATTGCTGAGTGATATTGCTTTGTAAGTAAATACCACAACTTCTTTATCCATTTTTCACTTTCTGCGATGTTGAACTTGTACTGTAAACGAGGTTCTTGTAAACAGAGGCGTTCCAATGTTTGGGGTGGCTGTGTCTTTTTGATTTTAATTTCCCTAAGCTATAGGACCATAAGTGGAAGTGCCCTAGGCTCTGTTGCTTTGTTTTTTAGATGTTTCAGGAAACACCATACACTTCTCCCGAGTGTCTGTTGGCAATTTACATCCCGCCCATCAGCATAACAAGGCTCCCAGTTCTCCATGGCCTGTCCTGCCTTTCTGGATTTTACACTTTTTTCAGATGGCCCTTTTGACCGGGGGGAAGTGAGACTTCATTGTAGTGCAGATTTCCTTTGCAAGTTTGCTTGGTTGGCCAAAAAGGGCGTATGCGTTTTTTCCTGAATATATTCAGGAAAAAACGCATACGCCCTTTTTGGCCAAGTGCATCATTGTGGACGTTCTGCCTCTTTTCCTATGCTTTCAATGCAATTCCAGTCTGCCTCCTGAAATCGGTTTCCTGCAATTCTGCCCCGCTTTCAAGTCCTCTTGGCAGCCTTACTTCAGTATATTTTTGGACGATAGCTGTCATTTATAAGTCTGCAGGTTTGTGAATTACAGTGCCCCTGAGCTCCTTTCTTCAACTCGCTTTCTTTTGAGCTGGCCGCAACACCGCAGGATGGCTTCAGGCCCTAATCTGGTTCTGGCACGGCACGCTGAGCATTTGGTTAATTCCTCTTCCTGGTGGGAAATGAGAGTTAAATTTGCCCGTCCAGACACCTCCAGCTAGTCTCTCATTGGTTCTCGCTATTCCTGTTCATCTTCCGCAGAAATTGCAAACTGGGCCAAACAGGAGGTTAAAGGGACTGACTCTCCAAGTCGGGAGGGTGTTAGTAAAGCGTCTGGAATGTTGCACCCGAGTACCAGGGTACGAAAACTGAGACATATTTGAACACGTCTCCCGATCACATGGTTGATCATACTCTAGGTTCCACATGCATGTTTTAGCTGAAGGAAGAATACCTTAAACCTGGGTAGTTGAAACCCGTGGAATGGGTACCATGCAATATGACTTCAAAGGGTCTTCATTTGCTCACCGAACCTCTCCAATCCTATCACTGCTGCGTTTATGCCCCTGTACACATGCTTGATTCTCTTTTGGAGACATAGCAATCCATAGGTTTTAAGATACTTACTAGTCAGGTACATTCTTAGGCGTTTAATATGCGGTGTTGAGTCCATTTCGTTGAGCAAGGAGTAGCTCTTGTCTATTCCATATTTGGCTTAAGGAACTTTATCTGTGCTCATTTCAATCTCTGGTTTTATGCAGCACCCCAACTCACCTTTCCCCTTAAGCAAGCATAAGTTGGTTTTCTAAATTTGAGACCCTGTTCTGTTCTGTAATTCAGTTCCTGTGTAGCCAAGTTTACATTCCGTGTATTACTGATATCTTATGATGTTTCTTTTTCTGTGTGACTTATTTCAGTTAGAATCATCATACCTGAATCCACTCATTGTGCTGCTAAGGGCCTGATGACATAGATTTCATTGCTGAGTGATATTGCTTTGTAAGTAAATACCACAACTTCTTTATCCATTTTTCACTTTCTGCGATGTTGAACTTGTACTGTAAACGAGGTTCTTGTAAACAGAGGCGTCCCAAACTTTGGGGTGGCTGTGTCTTTTTGATTTTAATTTCCCTAATATATAGGACCATAAGTGGAAGTGCCCTAGGCTCTGTTGCTTTGTTTTTTAGATGTTTCAGGAAACACCATACACTTCTCCCGAGTGTCTGTTGGCAATTTACATCCCGCCCATCAGCATAACAAGGCTCCCAGTTCTCCATGGCCTGTCCTGCCTTTCTGGATTTTACACTTTTTTCAGATGGCCCTTTTGACCGGGGGGAAGTGAGACTTCATTGTAGTGCAGATTTCCTTTGCAAGCTTGCTTGGTTGGCCAAAAAGGGCGTATGCGTTTTTTCCTGAATATATTCAGGAAAAAACGCATACGCCCTTTTTGGCCAAGTGCATCATTGTGGACGTTCTGCCTCTTTTCCTATGCTTTCAATGTAATTCCAGTCTACCTCCTGAAATCGGTTTCCTGCAATTCTGCCCCGCTTTCAAGTCCTCTTGGCAGCCTTACTTCAGTATATTTTTGGACGATAGCTGTCCTTTATAACTCTGCAGGTTTGTGAATTACAGTGCCCCTGAGCTCCTTTCTTCAACTCGCTTTCTTTTGAGCTGGCCGCAACACCGCAGGATGGCTTCAGGCCCTAATCTGGTTCCGGCACGGCACGCTGAGCCTTTGGTTAATTCCTCTTCCTGGTGGGAAATGAGAGTTAAATTTGCCCGTCCAGACACCTCCAGCTAGTCTCTCATTGGTTCTCGCTATTCCTGTTCATCTTCCGCAGAAATTGCAAACTGGGCCAAACAGGAGGTTAAAGGGACTGACTCTCCAAGTCGGGAGGGTGTTAGTAAAGCGTCTGGAATGTTGCACCCGAGTACCAGGGTACGAAAACTGAGATATATTTGAACACGTCTCCCGATCACATGGTTGATCATACTCTAGGTTCCACATGCATGTTTTACCGGAAGGAAGAATACCTTAAACCTGGGTAGTTGAAACCCGTGGAATGGGTACCATGCAATATGACTTCAAAGGGTCTTCATTTGCTCACCGAACCTCTCCAATCCTATCACTGCTGCGTTTATGCCCCTGTACACATGCTTGATTCTCTTTCGGAGACATAGCAATCCATAGGTTTTAAGATACTTACTAGTCAGGTACATTCTTAGGCGTTTAATATGCGGTGTTGAGTCCATTTCGTTGAGCAAGGAGTAGCTCTTGTCTATTCCATATTTGGCTTAAGGAACTTTATCTGTGCTCATTTCAATCTCTGGTTTTATGCAGCACCCCAACTCACCTTTCCCCTTAAGCAAGCATAAGTTGGTTTTCTAAATTTGAGACCCTGTTCTGTTCTGTAATTCAGTTCCTGTGTAGCCAAGTTTACATTCCGTGTATTACTGATATCTTATGATGTTTCTTTTTCTGTGTGACTTATTTCAGTTAGAATCATCATACCTGAATCCACTCATTGTGCTGCTAAGGGCCTGATGACATAGATTTCATTGCTGAGTGATATTGCTTTGTAAGTAAATACCACAACTTCTTTATCCATTTTTCACTTTCTGCGATGTTGAACTTGTACTGTAAACGAGGTTCTTGTAAACAGAGGCGTCCCAAACTTTGAGGTGGCTGTGTCTTTTTGATTTTAATTTCCCTAAGCTATAGGACCATAAGTGGAAGTGCCCTAGGCTCTGTTGCTTTGTTTTTTAGATGTTTCAGGAAACACCATACACTTCTCCCGAGTGTCTGTTGGCAATTTACATCCCGCCCATCAGCATAACAAGGCTCCCAGTTCTCCATGGCCTGTCCTGCCTTTCTGGATTTTACACTTTTTTCAGATGGCCCTTTTGACCGGGGGGAAGTGAGACTTCATTGTAGTGCAGATTTCCTTTGCAAGCTTGCTTGGTTGGCCAAAAAGGGCGTATGCGTTTTTTCCTGAATATATTCAGGAAAAAACGCATACGCCCTTTTTGGCCAAGTGCATCATTGTGGACGTTCTGCCTCTTTTCCTATGCTTTCAATGCAATTCCAGTCTGCCTCCTGAAATCGGTTTCCTGCAATTCTGCCCCGCTTTCAAGTCCTCTTGGCAGCCTTACTTCAGTATATTTTTGGACGATAGCTGTCATTTATAACTCTGCAGGTTTGTGAATTACAGTGCCCCTGAGCTCCTTTCTTCAACTCGCTTTCTTTTGAGCTGGCCACAACACCGCAGGATGGCTTCAGGCCCTAATCTGGTTCCGGCACGGCACGCTGAGCCTTTGGTTAATTCCTCTTCCTGGTGGGAAATGAGAGTTAAATTTGCCCGTCCGGACACCTCCAGCTAGTCTCTCATTGGTTCTCGCTATTCCTGTTCATCTTCCGCAGAAATTGCAAACTGGGCCAAACAGGAGGTTAAAGGGACTGACTCTCCAAGTCGGGAGGGTGTTAGTAAAGCGTCTGGAATGTTGCACCCGAGTACCAGGGTACGAAAACTGAGACATATTTGAACACGTCTCCCGATCACATGGTTGATCATACTCTAGGTTCCACATGCATGTTTTAGCTGAAGGAAGAATATCTTAAACCTGGGTAGTTGAAACCCGTGGAATGGGTACCATGCAATATGACTTCAAAGGGTCTTCATTTGCTCACCGAACCTCTCCAATCCTATCACTGCTGCGTTTATGCCCCTGTACACATGCTTGATTCTCTTTCGGAGACATAGCAATCCATAGGTTTTAAGATACTTACTAGTCAGGTACATTCTTAGGCATTTAATATGCGGTGTTGAGTCCATTTCGTTGAGCAAGGAGTAGCTCTTGTCTATTCCATATTTGGCTTAAGGAACTTTATCTGTGTTCATTTCAATCTCTGGTTTTATGCAGCACCCCAACTCACCTTTCCCCTTAAGCAAGCATAAGTTGGTTTTCTAAATTTGAGACCCTGTTCTGTTCTGTAATTCAGTTCCTGTGTAGCCAAGTTTACATTCCGTGTATTACTGATATCTTATGATGTTTCTTTTTCTGTGTGACTTATTTCAGTTAGAATCATCATACCTGAATCCACTCATTGTGCTGCTAAGGGCCTGATGACATAGATTTCATTGCTGAGTGATATTGCTTTGTAAGTAAATACCACAACTTCTTTATCCATTTTTCACTTTCTGCGATGTTGAACTTGTACTGTAAACGAGGTTCTTGTAAACAGAGGCGTCCCAAACTTTGGGGTGGCTGTGTCTTTTTGATTTTAATTTCCCTAAGCTATAGGACCATAAGTGGAAGTGCCCTAGGCTCTGTTGCTTTGTTTTTTAGATGTTTCAGGAAACACCATACACTTCTCCCGAGTGTCTGTTGGCAATTTACATCCCGCCCATCAGCATAACAAGGCTCCCAGTTCTCCATGGCCTGTCCTGCCTTTCTGGATTTTACACTTTTTTCAGATGGCCCTTTTGACCGGGGGGAAGTGAGACTTCATTGTAGTGCAGATTTCCTTTGCAAGCTTGCTTGGTTGGCCAAAAAGGGCGTATGCGTTTCTTCCTGAATATATTCAGGAAAAAACGCATACGCCCTTTTTGGCCAAGTGCATCATTGTGGACGTTCTGCCTCTTTTCCTATGCTTTCAATGCAATTCCAGTCTACCTCCTGAAATCGGTTTCCTGCAATTCTGCCCCGCTTTCAAGTCCTCTTGGCAGCCTTACTTCAGTATATTTTTGGACGATAGCTGTCATTTATAACTCTGCAGGTTTGTGAATTACAGTGCCCCTGAGCTCCTTTCTTCAACTCGCTTTCTTTTGAGCTGGCCGCAACACCGCAGGATGGCTTCAGGCCCTAATCTGGTTCCGGCACGGCACGCTGAGCCTTTGGTTAATTCCTCTTCCTGGTGGGAAATGAGAGTTAAATTTGCCCGTCCAGACACCTCCAGCTAGTCTCTCATTGGTTCTCGCTATTCCTGTTCATCTTCCGCAGAAATTGCAAACTGGGCCAAACAGGAGGTTAAAGGGACTGACTCTCCAAGTCGGGAGGGTGTTAGTAAAGCGTCTGGAATGTTGCACCCGAGTACCAGGGTACGAAAACTGAGACATATTTGAACACGTCTCCCGATCACACGGTTGATCATACTCTAGGTTCCACATGCATGTTTTAGCTGAAGGAAGAATACCTTAAACCTGGGTAGTTGAAACCCGTGGAATGGGTACCATGCAATATGACTTCAAAGGGTCTTCATTTGCTCACCGAACCTCTCCAATCCTATCACTGCTGCGTTTATGCCCCTGTACACATGCTTGATTCTCTTTCAGAGACATAGCAATCCATAGGTTTTAAGATACTTACTAGTCAGGTACATTCTTAGGCGTTTAATATGCGGTGTTGAGTCCATTTCGTTGAGCAAGGAGTAGCTCTTGTCTATTCCATATTTGGCTTAAGGAACTTTATCTGTGCTCATTTCAATCTCTGGTTTTATGCAGCACCCCAACTCACCTTTACCCTTAAGTAAGCATAAGTTGGTTTTCTAAATTTGAGACCCTGTTCTGTTCTGTAATTCAGTTCCTGTGTAGCCAAGTTTACATTCCGTGTATTACTGATATCTTATGATGTTTCTTTTTCTGTGTGACTTATTTCAGTTAGAATCATCATACCTGAATCCACTCATTGTGCTGCTAAGGGCCTGATGACATAGATTTCATTGCTGAGTGATATTGCTTTGTAAGTAAATACCACAACTTCTTTATCCATTTTTCACTTTCTGCGATGTTGAACTTGTACTGTAAACGAGGTTCTTGTAAACAGAGGCGTCCCAAACTTTGGGGTGGCTGTGTCTTTTTGATTTTAATTTCCCTAATATATAGGACCATAAGTGGAAGTGCCCTAGGCTCTGTTGCTTTGTTTTTTAGATGTTTCAGGAAACACCATACACTTCTCCCGAGTGTCTGTTGGCAATTTACATCCCGCCCATCAGCATAACAAGGCTCCCAGTTCTCCATGGCCTGTCCTGCCTTTCTGGATTTTACACTTTTTTCAGATGGCCCTTTTGACCGGGGGGAAGTGAGACTTCATTGTAGTGCAGATTTCCTTTGCAAGCTTGCTTGGTTGGCCAAAAAGGGCGTATGCGTTTTTTCCTGAATATATTCAGGAAAAAACGCATACGCCCTTTTTGGCCAAGTGCATCATTGTGGACGTTCTGCCTCTTTTCCTATGCTTTCAATGTAATTCCAGTCTACCTCCTGAAATCGGTTTCCTGCAATTCTGCCCCGCTTTCAAGTCCTCTTGGCAGCCTTACTTCAGTATATTTTTGGACGATAGCTGTCATTTATAACTCTGCAGGTTTGTGAATTACAGTGCCCCTGAGCTCCTTTCTTCAACTCGCTTTCTTTTGAGCTGGCCGCAACACCGCAGGATGGCTTCAGGCCCTAATCTGGTTCCGGCACGGCACGCTGAGCCTTTGGTTAATTCCTCTTCCTGGTGGGAAATGAGAGTTAAATTTGCCCGTCCAGACACCTCCAGCTAGTCTCTCATTGGTTCTCGCTATTCCTGTTCATCTTCCGCAGAAATTGCAAACTGGGCCAAACAGGAGGTTAAAGGGACTGACTCTCCAAGTCGGGAGGGTGTTAGTAAAGCGTCTGGAATGTTGCACCCGAGTACCAGGGTACGAAAACTGAGATATATTTGAACACGTCTCCCGATCACATGGTTGATCATACTCTAGGTTCCACATGCATGTTTTACCGGAAGGAAGAATACCTTAAACCTGGGTAGTTGAAACCCGTGGAATGGGTACCATGCAATATGACTTCAAAGGGTCTTCATTTGCTCACCGAACCTCTCCAATCCTATCACTGCTGCGTTTATGCCCCTGTACACATGCTTGATTCTCTTTCGGAGACATAGCAATCCATAGGTTTTAAGATACTTACTAGTCAGGTACATTCTTAGGCATTTAATATGCGGTGTTGAGTCCATTTTGTTGAGCAAGGAGTAGCTCTTGTCTATTCCATATTTGGCTTAAGGAACTTTATCTGTGCTCATTTCAATCTATGGTTTTATGCAGCACCCCAACTCACCTTTACCCTTAAGAAAGCATAAGTTGGTTTTCTAAATTTGAGACCCTGTTCTGTTCTGTAATTCAGTTCCTGTGTAGCCAAGTTTACATTCCGTGTATTACTGATATCTTATGATGTTTCTTTTTCTGTGTGACTTATTTCAGTTAGAATCATCATACCTGAATCCACTCATTGTGCTGCTAAGGGCCTGATGACATAGATTTCATTGCTGAGTGATATTGCTTTGTAAGTAAATACCACAACTTCTTTATCCATTTTTCACTTTCTGCGATGTTGAACTTGTACTGTAAACGAGGTTCTTGTAAACAGAGGCGTCCCAAACTTTGGGGTGGCTGTGTCTTTTTGATTTTAATTTCCCTAAGCTATAGGACCATAAGTGGAAGTGCCCTAGGCTCTGTTGCTTTGTTTTTTAGATGTTTCAGGAAACACCATACACTTCTCCCCAGTGGCTGTTGGCAATTTACATCCCGCCCATCAGCATAACAAGGCTCCCAGTTCTCCATGGCCTGTCCTGCCTTTCTGGATTTTACACTTTTTTCAGATGGCCCTTTTGACCGGGGGGAAGTGAGACTTCATTGTAGTGCAGATTTCCTTTGCAAGCTTGCTTGGTTGCCAAAAAGGGCGTATGCGTTTTTTCCTGAATATATTCAGGAAAAAACGCATACGCCCTTTTTGGCCAAGTGCATCATTGTGGACGTTCTGCCTCTTTTCCTATGCTTTCAATGCAATTCCAGTCTGCCTCCTGAAATCGGTTTCCTGCAATTCTGCCCCGCTTTCAAGTCCTCTTGGCAGCCTTACTTCAGTATATTTTTGGATGATAGCTGTCATTTATAACTCTGCAGGTTTGTGAATTACAGTGCCCCTGAGCTCCTTTCTTCAACTCGCTTTCTTTTGAGCTGGCCGCAACACCGCAGGATGGCTTCAGGCCCTAATCTGGTTCCGGCACGGCACGCTGAGCCTTTGGTTAATTCCTCTTCCTGGTGGGAAATGAGAGTTAAATTTGCCCGTCCAGACACCTCCAGCTAGTCTCTCATTGGTTCTCGCTATTCCTGTTCATCTTCCGCAGAAATTGCAAACTGGGCCAAACAGGAGGTTAAAGGGACTGACTCTCCAAGTCGGGAGGGTGTTAGTAAAGCGTCTGGAATGTTGCACCCGAGTACCAGGGTACGAAAACTGAGACATATTTGAACACGTCTCCCGATCACATGGTTGATCATACTCTAGGTTCCACATGCATGTTTTAGCTGAAGGAAGAATACCTTAAACCTGGGTAGTTGAAACCCGTGGAATGGGTACCATGCAATATGACTTCAAAGGGTCTTCATTTGCTCACCGAACCTCTCCAATCCTATCACTGCTGCGTTTATGCCCCTGTACACATGCTTGATTCTCTTTCGGAGACATAGCAATCCATAGGTTTTAAGATACTTACTAGTCAGGTACATTCTTAGGCATTTAATATGCGGTGTTGAGTCCATTTCATTGAGCAAGGAGTAGCTCTTGTCTATTCCATATTTGGCTTAAGGAACTTTATCTGTGCTCATTTCAATCTCTGGTTTTATGCAGCACCCCAACTCACCTTTACCCTTAAGCAAGCATAAGTTGGTTTTCTAAATTTGAGACCCTGTTCTGTTCTGTAATTCAGTTCCTGTGTAGCCAAGTTTACATTCCGTGTATTACTGATATCTTATGATGTTTCTTTTTCTGTGTGACTTATTTCAGTTAGAATCATCATACCTGAATCCACTCATTGTGCTGCTAAGGGCCTGATGACATAGATTTCATTGCTGAGTGATATTGCTTTGTAAGTAAATACCACAACTTCTTTATCCATTTTTCACTTTCTGCGATGTTGAACTTGTACTGTAAACGAGGTTCTTGTAAACAGAGGCGTCCCAAACTTTGGGGTGGCTGTGTCTTTTTGATTTTAATTTCCCTAAGCTATAGGACCATAAGTGGAAGTGCCCTAGGCTCTGTTGCTTTGTTTTTTAGATGTTTCAGGAAACACCATACACTTCTCCCCAGTGGCTGTTGGCAATTTACATCCCGCCCATCAGCATAACAAGGCTCCCAGTTCTCCATGGCCTGTCCTGCCTTTCTGGATTTTACACTTTTTTCAGATGGCCCTTTTGACCGGGGGGAAGTGAGACTTCATTGTAGTGCAGATTTCCTTTGCAAGCTTGCTTGGTTGGCCAAAAAGGGCGTATGCGTTTTTTCCTGAATATATTCAGGAAAAAACGCATACGCCCTTTTTGGCCAAGTGCATCATTGTGGACGTTCTGCCTCTTTTCCTATGCTTTCAATGCAATTCCAGTCTACCTCCTGAAATCGGTTTCCTGCAATTCTGCCCCGCTTTCAAGTCCTCTTGGCAGCCTTACTTCAGTATATTTTTGGACGATAGCTGTCATTTATAACTCTGTAGGTTTGTGAATTACAGTGCCCCTGAGCTCCTTTCTTCAACTCGCTTTCTTTTGAGCTGGCCGCAACACCGCAGGATGGCTTCAGGCCCTAATCTGGTTCCGGCACGGCACGGATGAGCCTTTGGTTAATTCCTCTTCCTGGTGGGAAATGAGAGTTAAATTTGCCCGTCCAGACACCTCCAGCTAGTCTCTCATTGGTTCTCGCTATTCCTGTTCATCTTCCGCAGAAATTGCAAACTGGGCCAAACAGGAGGTTAAAGGGACTGACTCTCCAAGTTGGGAGGGTGTTAGTAAAGCGTCTGGAATGTTGCACCCGAGTACCAGGGTACGAAAACTGAGACATATTTGAACACGTCTCCCGATCACATGGTTGATCATACTCTAGGTTCCACATGCATGTTTTAGCTGAAGGAAGAATACCTTAAACCTGGGTAGTTGAAACCCGTGGAATGGGTACCATGCAATATGACTTCAAAGGGTCTTCATTTGCTCACCGAACCTCTCCAATCCTATCACTGCTGCGTTTATGCCCCTGTACACATGCTTGATTCTCTTTCGGAGACATAGCAATCCATAGGTTTTAAGATACTTACTAGTCAGGTACATTCTTAGGCATTTAATATGCGGTGTTGAGTCCATTTCGTTGAGCAAGGAGTAGCTCTTGTCTATTCCATATTTGGCTTAAGGAACTTTATCTGTGTTCATTTCAATCTCTGGTTTTATGCAGCACCCCAACTCACCTTTACCCTTAAGAAAGCATAAGTTGGTTTTCTAAATTTGAGACCCTGTTCTGTTCTGTAATTCAGTTCCTGTGTAGCCAAGTTTACATTCCGTGTATTACTGATATCTTATGATGTTTCTTTTTCTGTGTGACTTATTTCAGTTAGAATCATCATACCTGAATCCACTCATTGTGCTGCTAAGGGCCTGATGACATAGATTTCATTGCTGAGTGATATTGCTTTGTAAGTAAATACCACAACTTCTTTATCCATTTTTCACTTTCTGCGATGTTGAACTTGTACTGTAAACGAGGTTCTTGTAAACAGAGGCGTCCCAAACTTTGGGGTGGCTGTGTCTTTTTGATTTTAATTTCCCTAAGCTATAGGACCATAAGTGGAAGTGCCCTAGGCTCTGTTGCTTTGTTTTTTAGATGTTTCAGGAAACACCATACACTTCTCCCCAGTGGCTGTTGGCAATTTACATCCCGCCCATCAGCATAACAAGGCTCCCAGTTCTCCATGGCCTGTCCTGCCTTTCTGGATTTTACACTTTTTTCAGATGGCCCTTTTGACCGGGGGGAAGTGAGACTTCATTGTAGTGCAGATTTCCTTTGCAAGCTTGCTTGGTTGGCAAAAATGGCGTATGCGTTTTTTCCTGAATATATTCAGGAAAAAACGCATACGCCCTTTTTGGCCAAGTGCATCATTGTGGACGTTCTGCCTCTTTTCCTATGCTTTCAATGCAATTCCAGTCTGCCTCCTGAAATCGGTTTCCTGCAATTCTGCCCCGCTTTCAAGTCCTCTTGGCAGCCTTACTTCAGTATATTTTTGGATGATAGCTGTCATTTATAACTCTGCAGGTTTGTGAATTACAGTGCCCCTGAGCTCCTTTCTTCAACTCGCTTTCTTTTGAGCTGGCCGCAACACCGCAGGATGGCTTCAGGCCCTAATCTGGTTCCGGCACGGCACGCTGAGCCTTTGGTTAATTCCTCTTCCTGGTGGGAAATGAGAGTTAAATTTGCCCGTCCAGACACCTCCAGCTAGTCTCTCATTGGTTCTCGCTATTCCTGTTCATCTTCCGCAGAAATTGCAAACTGGGCCAAACAGGAGGTTAAAGGGACTGACTCTCCAAGTCGGGAGGGTGTTAGTAAAGCGTCTGGAATGTTGCACCCGAGTACCAGGGTACGAAAACTGAGACATATTTGAACACGTCTCCCGATCACATGGTTGATCATACTCTAGGTTCCACATGCATGTTTTAGCTGAAGGAAGAATACCTTAAACCTGGGTAGTTGAAACCCGTGGAATGGGTACCATGCAATATGACTTCAAAGGGTCTTCATTTGCTCACCGAACCTCTCCAATCCTATCACTGCTGCGTTTATGCCCCTGTACACATGCTTGATTCTCTTTCGGAGACATAGCAATCCATAGGTTTTAAGATACTTACTAGTCAGGTACATTCTTAGGCATTTAATATGCGGTGTTGAGTCCATTTCATTGAGCAAGGAGTAGCTCTTGTCTATTCCATATTTGGCTTAAGGAACTTTATCTGTGCTCATTTCAATCTCTGGTTTTATGCAGCACCCCAACTCACCTTTACCCTTAAGCAAGCATAAGTTGGTTTTCTAAATTTGAGACCCTGTTCTGTTCTGTAATTCAGTTCCTGTGTAGCCAAGTTTACATTCCGTGTATTACTGATATCTTATGATGTTTCTTTTTCTGTGTGACTTATTTCAGTTAGAATCATCATACCTGAATCCACTCATTGTGCTGCTAAGGGCCTGATGACATAGATTTCATTGCTGAGTGATATTGCTTTGTAAGTAAATACCACAACTTCTTTATCCATTTTTCACTTTCTGCGATGTTGAACTTGTACTGTAAACGAGGTTCTTGTAAACAGAGGCGTCCCAAACTTTGGGGTGGCTGTGTCTTTTTGATTTTAATTTCCCTAAGCTATAGGACCATAAGTGGAAGTGCCCTAGGCTCTGTTGCTTTGTTTTTTAGATGTTTCAGGAAACACCATACACTTCTCCCCAGTGGCTGTTGGCAATTTACATCCCGCCCATCAGCATAACAAGGCTCCCAGTTCTCCATGGCCTGTCCTGCCTTTCTGGATTTTACACTTTTTTCAGATGGCCCTTTTGACCGGGGGGAAGTGAGACTTCATTGTAGTGCAGATTTCCTTTGCAAGCTTGCTTGGTTGGCCAAAAAGGGCGTATGCGTTTCTTCCTGAATATATTCAGGAAAAAACGCATACGCCCTTTTTGGCCAAGTGCATCATTGTGGACGTTCTGCCTCTTTTCCTATGCTTTCAATGCAATTCCAGTCTACCTCCTGAAATCGGTTTCCTGCAATTCTGCCCCGCTTTCAAGTCCTCTTGGCAGCCTTACTTCAGTATATTTTTGGACGATAGCTGTCATTTATAACTCTGCAGGTTTGTGAATTACAGTGCCCCTGAGCTCCTTTCTTCAACTCACTTTCTTTTGAGCTGGCCGCAACACCGCAGGATGGCTTCAGGCCCTAATCTGGTTCCGGCACGGCACGCTGAGCCTTTGGTTAATTCCTCTTCCTGGTGGGAAATGAGAGTTAAATTTGCCCGTCCAGACACCTCCAGCTAGTCTCTCATTGGTTCTCGCTATTCCTGTTCATCTTCCACAGAAATTGCAAACTGGGCCAAACAGGAGGTTAAAGGGACTGACTCTCCAAGTCGGGAGGGTGTTAGTAAAGCGTCTGGAATGTTGCACCCGAGTACCAGGGTACGAAAACTGAGACATATTTGAACACGTCTCCCGATCACATGGTTGATCATACTCTAGGTTCCACATGCATGTTTTAGCTGAAGGAAGAATACCTTAAACCTGGGTAGTTGAAACCCGTGGAATGGGTACCATGCAATATGAATTCAAAGGGTCTTCATTTGCTCACCGAACCTCTCCAATCCTATCACTGCTGCGTTTATGCCCCTGTACACATGCTTGATTCTCTTTCGGAGACATAGCAATCCATAGGTTTTAAGATACTTACTAGTCAGGTACATTCTTAGGCGTTTAATATGGGGTGTTGAGTCCATTTCGTTGAGCAAGGAGTAGCTCTTGTCTATTCCATATTTGGCTTAAGGAACTTTATCTGTGCTCATTTCAATCTCTGGTTTTATGCAGCACCCCAACTCACCATTACCCTTAAGCAAGCATAAGTTGGTTTTCTAAATTTGAGACCCTGTTCTGTTCTGTAATACAGTTCCTGTGTAGCCAAGTTTACATTCCGTGTATTACTGATATCTTATGATGTTTCTTTTTCTGTGTGACTTATTTCAGTTAGAATCATCATACCTGAATCCACTCATTGTGCTGCTAAGGGCCTGATGACATAGATTTCATTGCTGAGTGATATTGCTTTGTAAGTAAATACCACAACTTCTTTATCCATTTTTCACTTTCTGCAATGTTGAACTTGTACTGTAAACGAGGTTCTTGTAAACAGAGGCGTCCCAAACTTTGGGGTGGCTGTGTCTTTTTGATTTTAATTTCCCTAAGCTATAGGACCATAAGTGGAAGTGCCCTAGGCTCTGTTGCTTTGTTTTTTAGATGTTTCAGGAAACACCATACACTTCTCCCCAGTGGCTGTTGGCAATTTACATCCCGCCCATCAGCATAACAAGGCTCCCAGTTCTCCATGGCCTGTCCTGCCTTTCTGGATTTTACACTTTTTTCAGATGGCCCTTTTGACCGGGGGGAAGTGAGACTTCATTGTAGTGCAGATTTCCTTTGCAAGCTTGCTTGGTTGGCCAAAAAGGGCGTATGCGTTTTTTCCTGAATATATTCAGGAAAAAACGCATACGCCCTTTTTGGCCAAGTGCATCATTGTGGACGTTCTGCCTCTTTTCCTATGCTTTCAATGCAATTCCAGTCTACCTCCTGAAATCGGTTTCCTGCAATTCTGCCCCGCTTTCAAGTCCTCTTGGCAGCCTTACTTCAGTATATTTTTGGACGATAGCTGTCATTTATAACTCTGCAGGTTTGTGAATTACAGTGCCCCTGAGCTCCTTTCTTCAACTCGCTTTCTTTTGAGCTGGCCGCAACACTGCAAGATGGCTTCAGGCCCTAATCTGGTTCCGGCACGGCACGCTGAGCCTTTGGTTAATTCCTCTTCCTGGTGGGAAATGAGAGTTAAATTTGCCCGTCCAGACACCTCCAGCTAGTCTCTCATTGGTTCTCGCTATTCCTGTTCATCTTCCGCAGAAATTGCAAACTGGGCCAAACAGGAGGTTAAAGGGACTGACTCTCCAAGTCGGGAGGGTGTTAGTAAAGCGTCTGGAATGTTGCACCCGAGTACCAGGGTACGAAAACTGAGACATATTTGAACACATCTCCCGATCACATGGTTGATCATACTCTAGGTTCCACATGCATGTTTTAGCTGAAGGAAGAATACCTTAAACCTGGGTAGTTGAAACCCGTGGAATGGGTACCATGCAATATGACTTCAAAGGGTCTTCATTTGCTCACCGAACCTCTCCAATCCTATCACTGCTGCGTTTATGCCCCTGTACACATGCTTGATTCTCTTTCGGAGACATAGCAATCCATAGGTTTTAAGATACTTACTAGTCAGGTACATTCTTAAGCGTTTAATATGGGGTGTTGAGTCCATTTCGTTGAGCAAGGAGTAGCTCTTGTCTATTCCATATTTGGCTTAAGGAACTTTATCTGTGCTCATTTCAATCTCTGGTTTTATGCAGCACCCCAACTCACCTTTCCCCTTAAGCAAGCATAAGTTGGTTTTCTAAATTTGAGACCCTGTTCTGTTCTGTAATACAGTTCCTGTGTAGCCAAGTTTACATTCCGTGTATTACTGATATCTTATGATATTTCTTTTTCTGTGTGACTTATTTCAGTTAGAATCATCATACCTGAATCCACTCATTGTGCTGCTAAGGGCCTGATGACATAGATTTCATTGCTGAGTGATATTGCTTTGTAAGTAAATACCACAACTTCTTTATCCATTTTTCACTTTCTGCGATGTTGAACTTGTACTGTAAACGAGGTTCTTGTAAACAGAGGCGTCCCAAACTTTGGGGTGGCTGTGTCTTTTTGATTTTAATTTCCCTAAGCTATAGGACCATAAGTGGAAGTGCCCTAGGCTCTGTTGCTTTGTTTTTTAGATGTTTCAGGAAACACCATACACTTCTCCCCAGTGGATGTTGGCAATTTACATCCCGCCCATCAGCATAACAAGGCTCCCAGTTCTCCATGGCCTGTCCTGCCTTTCTGGATTTTACACTTTTTTCAGATGGCCCTTTTGACCGGGGGGAAGTGAGACTTCATTGTAGTGCAGATTTCCTTTGCAAGCTTGCTTGGTTGGCCAAAAAGGGCGTATGCGTTTTTTCCTGAATATATTCAGGAAAAAACGCATACGCCCTTTTTGGCCAAGTGCATCATTGTGGACGTTCTGCCTCTTTTCCTATGCTTTCAATGCAATTCCAGTCTACCTCCTGAAATCGGTTTCCTGCAATTCTGCCCCGCTTTCAAGTCCTCTTGGCAGCCTTACTTCAGTATATTTTTGGACGATAGCTGTCATTTATAACTCTGTAGGTTTGTGAATTACAGTGCCCCTGAGCTCCTTTCTTCAACTCGCTTTCTTTTGAGCTGGCCGCAACACCGCAGGATGGCTTCAGGCCCTAATCTGGTTCCGGCACGGCACGGATGAGCCTTTGGTTAATTCCTCTTCCTGGTGGGAAATGAGAGTTAAATTTGCCCGTCCAGACACCTCCAGCTAGTCTCTCATTGGTTCTCGCTATTCCTGTTCATCTTCCGCAGAAATTGCAAACTGGGCCAAACAGGAGGTTAAAGGGACTGACTCTCCAAGTTGGGAGGGTGTTAGTAAAGCGTCTGGAATGTTGCACCCGAGTACCAGGGTACGAAAACTGAGACATATTTGAACACGTCTCCCGATCACATGGTTGATCATACTCTAGGTTCCACATGCATGTTTTAGCTGAAGGAAGAATACCTTAAACCTGGGTAGTTGAAACCCGTGGAATGGGTACCATGCAATATGACTTCAAAGGGTCTTCATTTGCTCACCGAACCTCTCCAATCCTATCACTGCTGCGTTTATGCCCCTGTACACATGCTTGATTCTCTTTCGGAGACATAGCAATCCATAGGTTTTAAGATACTTACTAGTCAGGTACATTCTTAGGCATTTAATATGCGGTGTTGAGTCCATTTCGTTGAGCAAGGAGTAGCTCTTGTCTATTCCATATTTGGCTTAAGGAACTTTATCTGTGTTCATTTCAATCTCTGGTTTTATGCAGCACCCCAACTCACCTTTACCCTTAAGAAAGCATAAGTTGGTTTTCTAAATTTGAGACCCTGTTCTGTTCTGTAATTCAGTTCCTGTGTAGCCAAGTTTACATTCCGTGTATTACTGATATCTTATGATGTTTCTTTTTCTGTGTGACTTATTTCAGTTAGAATCATCATACCTGAATCCACTCATTGTGCTGCTAAGGGCCTGATGACATAGATTTCATTGCTGAGTGATATTGCTTTGTAAGTAAATACCACAACTTCTTTATCCATTTTTCACTTTCTGCGATGTTGAACTTGTACTGTAAACGAGGTTCTTGTAAACAGAGGCGTCCCAATGTTTGGGGTGGCTGTGTCTTTTTGATTTTAATTTCCCTAAGCTATAGGACCATAAGTGGAAGTGCCCTAGGCTCTGTTGCTTTGTTTTTTAGATGTTTCAGGAAACACCATACACTTCTCCCCAGTGGCTGTTGGCAATTTACATCCCGCCCATCAGCATAACAAGGCTCCCAGTTCTCCATGGCCTGTCCTGTCTTTCTGGATTTTACACTTTTTTCAGATGGCCCTTTTGACCGGGGGGAAGTGAGACTTCATTGTAGTGCAGATTTCCTTTGCAAGCTTGCTTGGTTGGCCAAAAAGGGCGTATGCGTTTCTTCCTGAATATATTCAGGAAAAAACGCATACGCCCTTTTTGGCCAAGTGCATCATTGTGGACGTTCTGCCTCTTTTCCTATGCTTTCAATGCAATTCCAGTCTACCTCCTGAAATCGGTTTCCTGCAATTCTGCCCCGCTTTCAAGTCCTCTTGGCAGCCTTACTTCAGTATATTTTTGGACGATAGCTGTCATTTATAACTCTGCAGGTTTGTGAATTACAGTGCCCCTGAGCTCCTTTCTTCAACTCACTTTCTTTTGAGCTGGCCGCAACACCGCAGGATGGCTTCAGGCCCTAATCTGGTTCCGGCACGGCACGCTGAGCCTTTGGTTAATTCCTCTTCCTGGTGGGAAATGAGAGTTAAATTTGCCCGTCCAGACACCTCCAGCTAGTCTCTCATTGGTTCTCGCTATTCCTGTTCATCTTCCACAGAAATTGCAAACTGGGCCAAACAGGAGGTTAAAGGGACTGACTCTCCAAGTCGGGAGGGTGTTAGTAAAGCGTCTGGAATGTTGCACCCGAGTACCAGGGTACGAAAACTGAGACATATTTGAACACGTCTCCCGATCACATGGTTGATCATACTCTAGGTTCCACATGCATGTTTTAGCTGAAGGAAGAATACCTTAAACCTGGGTAGTTGAAACCCGTGGAATGGGTACCATGCAATATGACTTCAAAGGGTCTTCATTTGCTCACCGAACCTCTCCAATCCTATCACTGCTGCGTTTATGCCCCTGTACACATGCTTGATTCTCTTTCGGAGACATAGCAATCCATAGGTTTTAAGATACTTACTAGTCAGGTACATTCTTAGGCGTTTAATATGGGGTGTTGAGTCCATTTCGTTGAGCAAGGAGTAGCTCTTGTCTATTCCATATTTGGCTTAAGGAACTTTATCTGTGCTCATTTGAATCTCTGGTTTTATGCAGCACCCCAACTCACCATTACCCTTAAGCAAGCATAAGTTGGTTTTCTAAATTTGAGACCCTGTTCTGTTCTGTAATACAGTTCCTGTGTAGCCAAGTTTACATTCCGTGTATTACTGATATCTTATGATGTTTCTTTTTCTGTGTGACTTATTTCAGTTAGAATCATCATACCTGAATCCACTCATTGTGCTGCTAAGGGCCTGATGACATAGATTTCATTGCTGAGTGATATTGCTTTGTAAGTAAATACCACAACTTCTTTATCCATTTTTCACTTTCTGCAATGTTGAACTTGTACTGTAAACGAGGTTCTTGTAAACAGAGGCGTCCCAAACTTTGGGGTGGCTGTGTCTTTTTGATTTTAATTTCCCTAAGCTATAGGACCATAAGTGGAAGTGCCCTAGGCTCTGTTGCTTTGTTTTTTAGATGTTTCAGGAAACACCATACACTTCTCCCCAGTGGCTGTTGGCAATTTACATCCCGCCCATCAGCATAACAAGGCTCCCAGTTCTCCATGGCCTGTCCTGCCTTTCTGGATTTTACACTTTTTTCAGATGGCCCTTTTGACCGGGGGGAAGTGAGACTTCATTGTAGTGCAGATTTCCTTTGCAAGCTTGCTTGGTTGGCCAAAAAGGGCGTATGCGTTTTTTCCTGAATATATTCAGGAAAAAACGCATACGCCCTTTTTGGCCAAGTGCATCATTGTGGACGTTCTGCCTCTTTTCCTATGCTTTCAATGCAATTCCAGTCTACCTCCTGAAATCGGTTTCCTGCAATTCTGCCCCGCTTTCAAGTCCTCTTGGCAGCCTTACTTCAGTATATTTTTGGACGATAGCTGTCATTTATAACTCTGTAGGTTTGTGAATTACAGTGCCCCTGAGCTCCTTTCTTCAACTCGCTTTCTTTTGAGCTGGCCGCAACACCGCAGGATGGCTTCAGGCCCTAATCTGGTTCCGGCACGGCACGGATGAGCCTTTGGTTAATTCCTCTTCCTGGTGGGAAATGAGAGTTAAATTTGCCCGTCCAGACACCTCCAGCTAGTCTCTCATTGGTTCTCGCTATTCCTGTTCATCTTCCGCAGAAATTGCAAACTGGGCCAAACAGGAGGTTAAAGGGACTGACTCTCCAAGTTGGGAGGGTGTTAGTAAAGCGTCTGGAATGTTGCACCCGAGTACCAGGGTACGAAAACTGAGACATATTTGAACACGTCTCCCGATCACATGGTTGATCATACTCTAGGTTCCACATGCATGTTTTAGCTGAAGGAAGAATACCTTAAACCTGGGTAGTTGAAACCCGTGGAATGGGTACCATGCAATATGACTTCAAAGGGTCTTCATTTGCTCACCGAACCTCTCCAATCCTATCACTGCTGCGTTTATGCCCCTGTACACATGCTTGATTC
Source organism: Pseudorca crassidens (assembly GCF_039906515.1). NCBI lineage: Eukaryota > Metazoa > Chordata > Mammalia > Artiodactyla > Delphinidae > Pseudorca > Pseudorca crassidens. The sequence continues at coordinate 249,449 of NW_027136330.1, read as the reverse complement.
TCTTTCGGAGACATAGCAATCCATAGGTTTTAAGATACTTACTAGTCAGGTACATTCTTAGGCATTTAATATGCGGTGTTGAGTCCATTTCGTTGAGCAAGGAGTAGCTCTTGTCTATTCCATATTTGGCTTAAGGAACTTTATCTGTGTTCATTTCAATCTCTGGTTTTATGCAGCACCCCAACTCACCTTTACCCTTAAGAAAGCATAAGTTGGTTTTCTAAATTTGAGACCCTGTTCTGTTCTGTAATTCAGTTCCTGTGTAGCCAAGTTTACATTCCGTGTATTACTGATATCTTATGATGTTTCTTTTTCTGTGTGACTTATTTCAGTTAGAATCATCATACCTGAATCCACTCATTGTGCTGCTAAGGGCCTGATGACATAGATTTCATTGCTGAGTGATATTGCTTTGTAAGTAAATACCACAACTTCTTTATCCATTTTTCACTTTCTGCGATGTTGAACTTGTACTGTAAACGAGGTTCTTGTAAACAGAGGCGTCCCAATGTTTGGGGTGGCTGTGTCTTTTTGATTTTAATTTCCCTAAGCTATAGGACCATAAGTGGAAGTGCCCTAGGCTCTGTTGCTTTGTTTTTTAGATGTTTCAGGAAACACCATACACTTCTCCCCAGTGGCTGTTGGCAATTTACATCCCGCCCATCAGCATAACAAGGCTCCCAGTTCTCCATGGCCTGTCCTGTCTTTCTGGATTTTACACTTTTTTCAGATGGCCCTTTTGACCGGGGGGAAGTGAGACTTCATTGTAGTGCAGATTTCCTTTGCAAGCTTGCTTGGTTGGCCAAAAAGGGCGTATGCGTTTCTTCCTGAATATATTCAGGAAAAAACGCATACGCCCTTTTTGGCCAAGTGCATCATTGTGGACGTTCTGCCTCTTTTCCTATGCTTTCAATGCAATTCCAGTCTACCTCCTGAAATCGGTTTCCTGCAATTCTGCCCCGCTTTCAAGTCCTCTTGGCAGCCTTACTTCAGTATATTTTTGGACGATAGCTGTCATTTATAACTCTGCAGGTTTGTGAATTACAGTGCCCCTGAGCTCCTTTCTTCAACTCACTTTCTTTTGAGCTGGCCGCAACACCGCAGGATGGCTTCAGGCCCTAATCTGGTTCCGGCACGGCACGCTGAGCCTTTGGTTAATTCCTCTTCCTGGTGGGAAATGAGAGTTAAATTTGCCCGTCCAGACACCTCCAGCTAGTCTCTCATTGGTTCTCGCTATTCCTGTTCATCTTCCACAGAAATTGCAAACTGGGCCAAACAGGAGGTTAAAGGGACTGACTCTCCAAGTCGGGAGGGTGTTAGTAAAGCGTCTGGAATGTTGCACCCGAGTACCAGGGTACGAAAACTGAGACATATTTGAACACGTCTCCCGATCACATGGTTGATCATACTCTAGGTTCCACATGCATGTTTTAGCTGAAGGAAGAATACCTTAAACCTGGGTAGTTGAAACCCGTGGAATGGGTACCATGCAATATGACTTCAAAGGGTCTTCATTTGCTCACCGAACCTCTCCAATCCTATCACTGCTGCGTTTATGCCCCTGTACACATGCTTGATTCTCTTTCGGAGACATAGCAATCCATAGGTTTTAAGATACTTACTAGTCAGGTACATTCTTAGGCGTTTAATATGGGGTGTTGAGTCCATTTCGTTGAGCAAGGAGTAGCTCTTGTCTATTCCATATTTGGCTTAAGGAACTTTATCTGTGCTCATTTGAATCTCTGGTTTTATGCAGCACCCCAACTCACCATTACCCTTAAGCAAGCATAAGTTGGTTTTCTAAATTTGAGACCCTGTTCTGTTCTGTAATACAGTTCCTGTGTAGCCAAGTTTACATTCCGTGTATTACTGATATCTTATGATGTTTCTTTTTCTGTGTGACTTATTTCAGTTAGAATCATCATACCTGAATCCACTCATTGTGCTGCTAAGGGCCTGATGACATAGATTTCATTGCTGAGTGATATTGCTTTGTAAGTAAATACCACAACTTCTTTATCCATTTTTCACTTTCTGCAATGTTGAACTTGTACTGTAAACGAGGTTCTTGTAAACAGAGGCGTCCCAAACTTTGGGGTGGCTGTGTCTTTTTGATTTTAATTTCCCTAAGCTATAGGACCATAAGTGGAAGTGCCCTAGGCTCTGTTGCTTTGTTTTTTAGATGTTTCAGGAAACACCATACACTTCTCCCCAGTGGCTGTTGGCAATTTACATCCCGCCCATCAGCATAACAAGGCTCCCAGTTCTCCATGGCCTGTCCTGCCTTTCTGGATTTTACACTTTTTTCAGATGGCCCTTTTGACCGGGGGGAAGTGAGACTTCATTGTAGTGCAGATTTCCTTTGCAAGCTTGCTTGGTTGGCCAAAAAGGGCGTATGCGTTTTTTCCTGAATATATTCAGGAAAAAACGCATACGCCCTTTTTGGCCAAGTGCATCATTGTGGACGTTCTGCCTCTTTTCCTATGCTTTCAATGCAATTCCAGTCTACCTCCTGAAATCGGTTTCCTGCAATTCTGCCCCGCTTTCAAGTCCTCTTGGCAGCCTTACTTCAGTATATTTTTGGACGATAGCTGTCATTTATAACTCTGCAGGTTTGTGAATTACAGTGCCCCTGAGCTCCTTTCTTCAACTCGCTTTCTTTTGAGCTGGCCGCAACACTGCAAGATGGCTTCAGGCCCTAATCTGGTTCCGGCACGGCACGCTGAGCCTTTGGTTAATTCCTCTTCCTGGTGGGAAATGAGAGTTAAATTTGCCCGTCCAGACACCTCCAGCTAGTCTCTCATTGGTTCTCGCTATTCCTGTTTATCTTCCGCAGAAATTGCAAACTGGGCCAAACAGGAGGTTAAAGGGACTGACTCTCCAAGTCGGGAGGGTGTTAGTAAAGCGTCTGGAATGTTGCACCCGAGTACCAGGGTACGAAAACTGAGACATATTTGAACACGTCTCCCGATCACATGGTTGATCATACTCTAGGTTCCACATGCATGTTTTAGCTGAAGGAAGAATACCTTAAACCTGGGTAGTTGAAACCCGTGGAATGGGTACCATGCAATATGACTTCAAAGGGTCTTCATTTGCTCACCGAACCTCTCCAATCCTATCACTGCTGCGTTTATGCCCCTGTACACATGCTTGATTCTCTTTCGGAGACATAGCAATCCATAGGTTTTAAGATACTTACTAGTCAGGTACATTCTTAGGCATTTAATATGCGGTGTTGAGTCCATTTCATTGAGCAAGGAGTAGCTCTTGTCTATTCCATATTTGGCTTAAGGAACTTTATCTGTGCTCATTTCAATCTCTGGTTTTATGCAGCACCCCAACTCACCTTTACCCTTAAGCAAGCATAAGTTGGTTTTCTAAATTTGAGACCCTGTTCTGTTCTGTAATTCAGTTCCTGTGTAGCCAAGTTTACATTCCGTGTATTACTGATATCTTATGATGTTTCTTTTTCTGTGTGACTTATTTCAGTTAGAATCATCATACCTGAATCCACTCATTGTGCTGCTAAGGGCCTGATGACATAGATTTCATTGCTGAGTGATATTGCTTTGTAAGTAAATACCACAACTTCTTTATCCATTTTTCACTTTCTGCGATGTTGAACTTGTACTGTAAACGAGGTTCTTGTAAACAGAGGCGTCCCAAACTTTGGGGTGGCTGTGTCTTTTTGATTTTAATTTCCCTAAGCTATAGGACCATAAGTGGAAGTGCCCTAGGCTCTGTTGCTTTGTTTTTTAGATGTTTCAGGAAACACCATACACTTCTCCCCAGTGGCTGTTGGCAATTTACATCCCGCCCATCAGCATAACAAGGCTCCCAGTTCTCCATGGCCTGTCCTGCCTTTCTGGATTTTACACTTTTTTCAGATGGCCCTTTTGACCGGGGGGAAGTGAGACTTCATTGTAGTGCAGATTTCCTTTGCAAGCTTGCTTGGTTGGCCAAAAAGGGCGTATGCGTTTTTTCCTGAATATATTCAGGAAAAAACGCATACGCCCTTTTTGGCCAAGTGCATCATTGTGGACGTTCTGCCTCTTTTCCTATGCTTTCAATGCAATTCCAGTCTACCTCCTGAAATCGGTTTCCTGCAATTCTGCCCCGCTTTCAAGTCCTCTTGGCAGCCTTACTTCAGTATATTTTTGGACGATAGCTGTCATTTATAACTCTGTAGGTTTGTGAATTACAGTGCCCCTGAGCTCCTTTCTTCAACTCGCTTTCTTTTGAGCTGGCCGCAACACCGCAGGATGGCTTCAGGTCCTAATCTGGTTCCGGCACGGCACGGATGAGCCTTTGGTTAATTCCTCTTCCTGGTGGGAAATGAGAGTTAAATTTGCCCGTCCAGACACCTCCAGCTAATCTCTCATTGGTTCTCGCTATTCCTGTTCATCTTCCGCAGAAATTGCAAACTGGGCCAAACAGGAGGTTAAAGGGACTGACTCTCCAAGTTGGGAGGGTGTTAGTAAAGCGTCTGGAATGTTGCACCCGAGTACCAGGGTACGAAAACTGAGACATATTTGAACACGTCTCCCGATCACATGGTTGATCATACTCTAGGTTCCACATGCATGTTTTAGCTGAAGGAAGAATACCTTAAACCTGGGTAGTTGAAACCCGTGGAATGGGTACCATGCAATATGACTTCAAAGGGTCTTCATTTGCTCACCGAACCTCTCCAATCCTATCACTGCTGCGTTTATGCCCCTGTACACATGCTTGATTCTCTTTCGGAGACATAGCAATCCATAGGTTTTAAGATACTTACTAGTCAGGTACATTCTTAGGCATTTAATATGCGGTGTTGAGTCCATTTCGTTGAGCAAGGAGTAGCTCTTGTCTATTCCATATTTGCCTTAAGGAACTTTATCTGTGTTCATTTCAATCTCTGGTTTTATGCAGCACCCCAACTCACCTTTACCCTTAAGAAAGCATAAGTTGGTTTTCTAAATTTGAGACCCTGTTCTGTTCTGTAATTCAGTTCCTGTGTAGCCAAGTTTACATTCCGTGTATTACTGATATCTTATGATGTTTCTTTTTCTGTGTGACTTATTTCAGTTAGAATCATCATACCTGAATCCACTCATTGTGCTGCTAAGGGCCTGATGACATAGATTTCATTGCTGAGTGATATTGCTTTGTAAGTAAATACCACAACTTCTTTATCCATTTTTCACTTTCTGCGATGTTGAACTTGTACTGTAAACGAGGTTCTTGTAAACAGAGGCGTCCCAATGTTTGGGGTGGCTGTGTCTTTTTGATTTTAATTTCCCTAAGCTATAGGACCATAAGTGGAAGTGCCCTAGGCTCTGTTGCTTTGTTTTTTAGATGTTTCAGGAAACACCATACACTTCTCCCCAGTGGCTGTTGGCAATTTACATCCCGCCCATCAGCATAACAAGGCTCCCAGTTCTCCATGGCCTGTCCTGTCTTTCTGGATTTTACACTTTTTTCAGATGGCCCTTTTGACCGGGGGGAAGTGAGACTTCATTGTAGTGCAGATTTCCTTTGCAAGCTTGCTTGGTTGGCCAAAAAGGGCGTATGCGTTTCTTCCTGAATATATTCAGGAAAAAACGCATACGCCCTTTTTGGCCAAGTGCATCATTGTGGACGTTCTGCCTCTTTTCCTATGCTTTCAATGCAATTCCAGTCTACCTCCTGAAATCGGTTTCCTGCAATTCTGCCCCGCTTTCAAGTCCTCTTGGCAGCCTTACTTCAGTATATTTTTGGACGATAGCTGTCATTTATAACTCTGCAGGTTTGTGAATTACAGTGCCCCTGAGCTCCTTTCTTCAACTCACTTTCTTTTGAGCTGGCCGCAACACCGCAGGATGGCTTCAGGCCCTAATCTGGTTCCGGCACGGCACGCTGAGCCTTTGGTTAATTCCTCTTCCTGGTGGGAAATGAGAGTTAAATTTGCCCGTCCAGACACCTCCAGCTAGTCTCTCATTGGTTCTCGCTATTCCTGTTCATCTTCCACAGAAATTGCAAACTGGGCCAAACAGGAGGTTAAAGGGACTGACTCTCCAAGTCGGGAGGGTGTTAGTAAAGCGTCTGGAATGTTGCACCCGAGTACCAGGGTACGAAAACTGAGACATATTTGAACACGTCTCCCGATCACATGGTTGATCATACTCTAGGTTCCACATGCATGTTTTAGCTGAAGGAAGAATACCTTAAACCTGGGTAGTTGAAACCCGTGGAATGGGTACCATGCAATATGACTTCAAAGGGTCTTCATTTGCTCACCGAACCTCTCCAATCCTATCACTGCTGCGTTTATGCACCTGTACACATGCTTGATTCTCTTTCGGAGACATAGCAATCCATAGGTTTTAAGATACTTACTAGTCAGGTACATTCTTAGGCGTTTAATATGGGGTGTTGAGTCCATTTCGTTGAGCAAGGAGTAGCTCTTGTCTATTCCATATTTGGCTTAAGGAACTTTATCTGTGCTCATTTGAATCTCTGGTTTTATGCAGCACCCCAACTCACCATTACCCTTAAGCAAGCATAAGTTGGTTTTCTAAATTTGAGACCCTGTTCTGTTCTGTAATACAGTTCCTGTGTAGCCAAGTTTACATTCCGTGTATTACTGATATCTTATGATGTTTCTTTTTCTGTGTGACTTATTTCAGTTAGAATCATCATACCTGAATCCACTCATTGTGCTGCTAAGGGCCTGATGACATAGATTTCATTGCTGAGTGATATTGCTTTGTAAGTAAATACCACAACTTCTTTATCCATTTTTCACTTTCTGCAATGTTGAACTTGTACTGTAAACGAGGTTCTTGTAAACAGAGGCGTCCCAAACTTTGGGGTGGCTGTGTCTTTTTGATTTTAATTTCCCTAAGCTATAGGACCATAAGTGGAAGTGCCCTAGGCTCTGTTGCTTTGTTTTTTAGATGTTTCAGGAAACACCATACACTTCTCCCCAGTGGCTGTTGGCAATTTACATCCCGCCCATCAGCATAACAAGGCTCCCAGTTCTCCATGGCCTGTCCTGCCTTTCTGGATTTTACACTTTTTTCAGATGGCCCTTTTGACCGGGGGGAAGTGAGACTTCATTGTAGTGCAGATTTCCTTTGCAAGCTTGCTTGGTTGGCCAAAAAGGGCGTATGCGTTTTTTCCTGAATATATTCAGGAAAAAACGCATACGCCCTTTTTGGCCAAGTGCATCATTGTGGACGTTCTGCCTCTTTTCCTATGCTTTCAATGCAATTCCAGTCTACCTCCTGAAATCGGTTTCCTGCAATTCTGCCCCGCTTTCAAGTCCTCTTGGCAGCCTTACTTCAGTATATTTTTGGACGATAGCTGTCATTTATAACTCTGCAGGTTTGTGAATTACAGTGCCCCTGAGCTCCTTTCTTCAACTCGCTTTCTTTTGAGCTGGCCGCAACACTGCAAGATGGCTTCAGGCCCTAATCTGGTTCCGGCACGGCACGCTGAGCCTTTGGTTAATTCCTCTTCCTGGTGGGAAATGAGAGTTAAATTTGCCCGTCCAGACACCTCCAGCTAGTCTCTCATTGGTTCTCGCTATTCCTGTTCATCTTCCGCAGAAATTGCAAACTGGGCCAAACAGGAGGTTAAAGGGACTGACTCTCCAAGTCGGGAGGGTGTTAGTAAAGCGTCTGGAATGTTGCACCCGAGTACCAGGGTACGAAAACTGAGACATATTTGAACACATCTCCCGATCACATGGTTGATCATACTCTAGGTTCCACATGCATGTTTTAGCTGAAGGAAGAATACCTTAAACCTGGGTAGTTGAAACCCGTGGAATGGGTACCATGCAATATGACTTCAAAGGGTCTTCATTTGCTCACCGAACCTCTCCAATCCTATCACTGCTGCGTTTATGCCCCTGTACACATGCTTGATTCTCTTTCGGAGACATAGCAATCCATAGGTTTTAAGATACTTACTAGTCAGGTACATTCTTAAGCGTTTAATATGGGGTGTTGAGTCCATTTCGTTGAGCAAGGAGTAGCTCTTGTCTATTCCATATTTGCCTTAAGGAACTTTATCTGTGCTCATTTCAATCTCTGGTTTTATGCAGCACCCCAACTCACCTTTCCCCTTAAGCAAGCATAAGTTGGTTTTCTAAATTTGAGACCCTGTTCTGTTCTGTAATACAGTTCCTGTGTAGCCAAGTTTACATTCCGTGTATTACTGATATCTTATGATATTTCTTTTTCTGTGTGACTTATTTCAGTTAGAATCATCATACCTGAATCCACTCATTGTGCTGCTAAGGGCCTGATGACATAGATTTCATTGCTGAGTGATATTGCTTTGTAAGTAAATACCACAACTTCTTTATCCATTTTTCACTTTCTGCGATGTTGAACTTGTACTGTAAACGAGGTTCTTGTAAACAGAGGCGTCCCAAACTTTGGGGTGGCTGTGTCTTTTTGATTTTAATTTCCCTAAGCTATAGGACCATAAGTGGAAGTGCCCTAGGCTCTGTTGCTTTGTTTTTTAGATGTTTCAGGAAACACCATACACTTCTCCCCAGTGGATGTTGGCAATTTACATCCCGCCCATCAGCATAACAAGGCTCCCAGTTCTCCATGGCCTGTCCTGCCTTTCTGGATTTTACACTTTTTTCAGATGGCCCTTTTGACCGGGGGGAAGTGAGACTTCATTGTAGTGCAGATTTCCTTTGCAAGCTTGCTTGGTTGGCCAAAAAGGGCGTATGCGTTTTTTCCTGAATATATTCAGGAAAAAACGCATACGCCCTTTTTGGCCAAGTGCATCATTGTGGACGTTCTGCCTCTTTTCCTATGCTTTCAATGCAATTCCAGTCTACCTCCTGAAATCGGTTTCCTGCAATTCTGCCCCGCTTTCAAGTCCTCTTGGCAGCCTTACTTCAGTATATTTTTGGACGATAGCTGTCATTTATAACTCTGTAGGTTTGTGAATTACAGTGCCCCTGAGCTCCTTTCTTCAACTCGCTTTCTTTTGAGCTGGCCGCAACACCGCAGGATGGCTTCAGGCCCTAATCTGGTTCCGGCACGGCACGGATGAGCCTTTGGTTAATTCCTCTTCCTGGTGGGAAATGAGAGTTAAATTTGCCCGTCCAGACACCTCCAGCTAGTCTCTCATTGGTTCTCGCTATTCCTGTTCATCTTCCGCAGAAATTGCAAACTGGGCCAAACAGGAGGTTAAAGGGACTGACTCTCCAAGTTGGGAGGGTGTTAGTAAAGCGTCTGGAATGTTGCACCCGAGTACCAGGGTACGAAAACTGAGACATATTTGAACACGTCTCCCGATCACATGGTTGATCATACTCTAGGTTCCACATGCATGTTTTAGCTGAAGGAAGAATACCTTAAACCTGGGTAGTTGAAACCCGTGGAATGGGTACCATGCAATATGACTTCAAAGGGTCTTCATTTGCTCACCGAACCTCTCCAATCCTATCACTGCTGCGTTTATGCCCCTGTACACATGCTTGATTCTCTTTCGGAGACATAGCAATCCATAGGTTTTAAGATACTTACTAGTCAGGTACATTCTTAGGCATTTAATATGCGGTGTTGAGTCCATTTCGTTGAGCAAGGAGTAGCTCTTGTCTATTCCATATTTGGCTTAAGGAACTTTATCTGTGTTCATTTCAATCTCTGGTTTTATGCAGCACCCCAACTCACCTTTACCCTTAAGCAAGCATAAGTTGGTTTTCTAAATTTGAGACGCTGTTCTGTTCTGTAATTCAGTTCCTGTGTAGCCAAGTTTACATTCCGTGTATTACTGATATCTTATGATGTTTCTTTTTCTGTGTGACTTATTTCAGTTAGAATCATCATACCTGAATCCACTCATTGTGCTGCTAAGGGCCTGATGACATAGATTTCATTGCTGAGTGATATTGCTTTGTAAGTAAATACCACAACTTCTTTATCCATTTTTCACTTTCTGCGATGTTGAACTTGTACTGTAAACGAGGTTCTTGTAAACAGAGGCGTCCCAATGTTTGGGGTGGCTGTGTCTTTTTGATTTTAATTTCCCTAAGCTATAGGACCATAAGTGGAAGTGCCCTAGGCTCTGTTGCTTTGTTTTTTAGATGTTTCAGGAAACACCATACACTTCTCCCCAGTGGCTGTTGGCAATTTACATCCCGCCCATCAGCATAACAAGGCTCCCAGTTCTCCATGGCCTGTCCTGTCTTTCTGGATTTTACACTTTTTTCAGATGGCCCTTTTGACCGGGGGGAAGTGAGACTTCATTGTAGTGCAGATTTCCTTTGCAAGCTTGCTTGGTTGGCCAAAAAGGGCGTATGCATTTTTTCCTGAATATATTCAGGAAAAAACGCATACGCCCTTTTTGGCCAAGTGCATCATTGTGGACGTTCTGCCTCTTTTCCTATGCTTTCAATGCAATTCCAGTCTACCTCCTGAAATCGGTTTCCTGCAATTCTGCCCCGCTTTCAAGTCCTCTTGGCAGCCTTACTTCAGTATATTTTTGGACGATAGCTGTCATTTATAACTCTGCAGGTTTGTGAATTACAGTGCCCCTGAGCTCCTTTCTTCAACTCGCTTTCTTTTGAGCTGGCCGCAACACTGCAAGATGGCTTCAGGCCCTAATCTGGTTCCGGCACGGCACGCTGAGCCTTTGGTTAATTCCTCTTCCTGGTGGGAAATGAGAGTTAAATTTGCCCGTCCAGACACCTCCAGCTAGTCTCTCATTGGTTCTCGCTATTCCTGTTCATCTTCCGCAGAAATTGCAAACTGGGCCAAACAGGAGGTTAAAGGGACTGACTCTCCAAGTCGGGAGGGTGTTAGTAAAGCGTCTGGAATGTTGCACCCGAGTACCAGGGTACGAAAACTGAGACATATTTGAACACATCTCCCGATCACATGGTTGATCATACTCTAGGTTCCACATGCATGTTTTAGCTGAAGGAAGAATACCTTAAACCTGGGTAGTTGAAACCCGTGGAATGGGTACCATGCAATATGACTTCAAAGGGTCTTCATTTGCTCACCGAACCTCTCCAATCCTATCACTGCTGCGTTTATGCCCCTGTACACATGCTTGATTCTCTTTCGGAGACATAGCAATCCATAGGTTTTAAGATACTTACTAGTCAGGTACATTCTTAAGCGTTTAATATGGGGTGTTGAGTCCATTTCGTTGAGCAAGGAGTAGCTCTTGTCTATTCCATATTTGGCTTAAGGAACTTTATCTGTGCTCATTTCAATCTCTGGTTTTATGCAGCACCCCAACTCACCTTTCCCCTTAAGCAAGCATAAGTTGGTTTTCTAAATTTGAGACCCTGTTCTGTTCTGTAATACAGTTCCTGTGTAGCCAAGTTTACATTCCGTGTATTACTGATATCTTATGATATTTCTTTTTCTGTGTGACTTATTTCAGTTAGAATCATCATACCTGAATCCACTCATTGTGCTGCTAAGGGCCTGATGACATAGATTTCATTGCTGAGTGATATTGCTTTGTAAGTAAATACCACAACTTCTTTATCCATTTTTCACTTTCTGCGATGTTGAACTTGTACTGTAAACGAGGTTCTTGTAAACAGAGGCGTCCCAAACTTTGGGGTGGCTGTGTCTTTTTGATTTTAATTTCCCTAAGCTATAGGACCATAAGTGGAAGTGCCCTAGGCTCTGTTGCTTTGTTTTTTAGATGTTTCAGGAAACACCATACACTTCTCCCGAGTGTCTGTTGGCAATTTACATCCCGCCCATCAGCATAACAAGGCTCCCAGTTCTCCATGGCCTGTCCTGCCTTTCTGGATTTTACACTTTTTTCAGATGGCCCTTTTGACCGGGGGGAAGTGAGACTTCATTGTAGTGCAGATTTCCTTTGCAAGCTTGCTTGGTTGGCCAAAAAGGGCGTATGCGTTTTTTCCTGAATATATTCAGGAAAAAACGCATACGCCCTTTTTGGCCAAGTGCATCATTGTGGACGTTCTGCCTCTTTTCCTATGCTTTCAATGCAATTCCAGTCTACCTCCTGAAATCGGTTTCCTGCAATTCTGCCCCGCTTTCAAGTCCTCTTGGCAGCCTTACTTCAGTATATTTTTGGACGATAGCTGTCATTTATAACTCTGTAGGTTTGTGAATTACAGTGCCCCTGAGCTCCTTTCTTCAACTCGCTTTCTTTTGAGCTGGCCGCAACACCGCAGGATGGCTTCAGGCCCTAATCTGGTTCCGGCACGGCACGGATGAGCCTTTGGTTAATTCCTCTTCCTGGTGGGAAATGAGAGTTAAATTTGCCCGTCCAGACACCTCCAGCTAGTCTCTCATTGGTTCTCGCTATTCCTGTTCATCTTCCGCAGAAATTGCAAACTGGGCCAAACAGGAGGTTAAAGGGACTGACTCTCCAAGTTGGGAGGGTGTTAGTAAAGCGTCTGGAATGTTGCACCCGAGTACCAGGGTACGAAAACTGAGACATATTTGAACACGTCTCCCGATCACATGGTTGATCATACTCTAGGTTCCACATGCATGTTTTAGCTGAAGGAAGAATACCTTAAACCTGGGTAGTTGAAACCCGTGGAATGGGTACCATGCAATATGACTTCAAAGGGTCTTCATTTGCTCACCGAACCTCTCCAATCCTATCACTGCTGCGTTTATGCCCCTGTACACATGCTTGATTCTCTTTCGGAGACATAGCAATCCATAGGTTTTAAGATACTTACTAGTCAGGTACATTCTTAGGCATTTAATATGCGGTGTTGAGTCCATTTCGTTGAGCAAGGAGTAGCTCTTGTCTATTCCATATTTGGCTTAAGGAACTTTATCTGTGTTCATTTCAATCTCTGGTTTTATGCAGCACCCCAACTCACCTTTCCCCTTAAGCAAGCATAAGTTGGTTTTCTAAATTTGAGACGCTGTTCTGTTCTGTAATTCAGTTCCTGTGTAGCCAAGTTTACATTCCGTGTATTACTGATATCTTATGATGTTTCTTTTTCTGTGTGACTTATTTCAGTTAGAATCATCATACCTGAATCCACTCATTGTGCTGCTAAGGGCCTGATGACATAGATTTCATTGCTGAGTGATATTGCTTTGTAAGTAAATACCACAACTTCTTTATCCATTTTTCACTTTCTGCGATGTTGAACTTGTACTGTAAACGAGGTTCTTGTAAACAGAGGCGTCCCAATGTTTGGGGTGGCTGTGTCTTTTTGATTTTAATTTCCCTAAGCTATAGGACCATAAGTGGAAGTGCCCTAGGCTCTGTTGCTTTGTTTTTTAGATGTTTCAGGAAACACCATACACTTCTCCCGAGTGTCTGTTGGCAATTTACATCCCGCCCATCAGCATAACAAGGCTCCCAGTTCTCCATGGCCTGTCCTGCCTTTCTGGATTTTACACTTTTTTCAGATGGCCCTTTTGACCGGGGGGAAGTGAGACTTCATTGTAGTGCAGATTTCCTTTGCAAGCTTGCTTGGTTGGCCAAAAAGGGCGTATGCGTTTTTTCCTGAATATATTCAGGAAAAAACGCATACGCCCTTTTTGGCCAAGTGCATCATTGTGGACGTTCTGCCTCTTTTCCTATGCTTTCAATGCAATTCCAGTCTGCCTCCTGAAATCGGTTTCCTGCAATTCTGCCCCGCTTTCAAGTCCTCTTGGCAGCCTTACTTCAGTATATTTTTGGACGATAGCTGTCATTTATAACTCTGCAGGTTTGTGAATTACAGTGCCCCTGAGCTCCTTTCTTCAACTCGCTTTCTTTTGAGCTGGCCGCAACACCGCAGGATGGCTTCAGGCCCTAATCTGGTTCCGGCACGGCACGCTGAGCCTTTGGTTAATTCCTCTTCCTGGTGGGAAATGAGAGTTAAATTTGCCCGTCCAGACACCTCCAGCTAGTCTCTCATTGGTTCTCGCTATTCCTGTTCATCTTCCGCAGAAATTGCAAACTGGGCCAAACAGGAGGTTAAAGGGACTGACTCTCCAAGTCGGGAGGGTGTTAGTAAAGCGTCTGGAATGTTGCACCCGAGTACCAGGGTACGAAAACTGAGACATATTTGAACACGTCTCCCGATCACATGGTTGATCATACTCTAGGTTCCACATGCATGTTTTAGCTGAAGGAAGAATACCTTAAACCTGGGTAGTTGAAACCCGTGGAATGGGTACCATGCAATATGACTTCAAAGGGTCTTCATTTGCTCACCGAACCTCTCCAATCCTATCACTGCTGCGTTTATGCCCCTGTACACATGCTTGATTCTCTTTCGGAGACATAGCAATCCATAGGTTTTAAGATACTTACTAGTCAGGTACATTCTTAGGCATTTAATATGCGGTGTTGAGTCCATTTCGTTGAGCAAGGAGTAGCTCTTGTCTATTCCATATTTGGCTTAAGGAACTTTATCTGTGCTCATTTCAATCTCTGGTTTTATGCAGCACCCCAACTCACCTTTCCCCTTAAGCAAGCATAAGTTGGTTTTCTAAATTTGAGACCCTGTTCTGTTCTGTAATTCAGTTCCTGTGTAGCCAAGTTTACATTCCGTGTATTACTGATATCTTATGATGTTTCTTTTTCTGTGTGACTTATTTCAGTTAGAATCATCATACCTGAATCCACTCATTGTGCTGCTAAGGGCCTGATGACATAGATTTCATTGCTGAGTGATATTGCTTTGTAAGTAAATACCACAACTTCTTTATCCATTTTTCACTTTCTGCGATGTTGAACTTGTACTGTAAACGAGGTTCTTGTAAACAGAGGCGTCCCAATGTTTGGGGTGGCTGTGTCTTTTTTATTTTAATTTCCCTAAGCTATAGGACCATAAGTGGAAGTGCCCTAGGCTCTGTTGCTTTGTTTTTTAGATGTTTCAGGAAACACCATACACTTCTCCCGAGTGTCTGTTGGCAATTTACATCCCGCCCATCAGCATAACAAGGCTCCCAGTTCTCCATGGCCTGTCCTGCCTTTCTGGATTTTACACTTTTTTCAGATGGCCCTTTTGACCGGGGGGAAGTGAGACTTCATTGTAGTGCAGATTTCCTTTGCAAGCTTGCTTGGTTGGCCAAAAAGGGCGTATGCGTTTTTTCCTGAATATATTCAGGAAAAAACGCATACGCCCTTTTTGGCCAAGTGCATCATTGTGGACGTTCTGCCTCTTTTCCTATGCTTTCAATGCAATTCCAGTCTGCCTCCTGAAATCGGTTTCCTGCAATTCTGCCCCGCTTTCAAGTCCTCTTGGCAGCCTTACTTCAGTATATTTTTGGACGATAGCTGTCATTTATAACTCTGCAGGTTTGTGAATTACAGTGCCCCTGAGCTCCTTTCTTCAACTCGCTTTCTTTTGAGCTGGCCGCAACACCGCAGGATGGCTTCAGGCCCTAATCTGGTTCCGGCACGGCACGCTGAGCCTTTGGTTAATTCCTCTTCCTGGTGGGAAATGAGAGTTAAATTTGCCCGTCCAGACACCTCCAGCTAGTCTCTCATTGGTTCTCGCTATTCCTGTTCATCTTCCGCAGAAATTGCAAACTGGGCCAAACAGGAGGTTAAAGGGACTGACTCTCCAAGTCGGGAGGGTGTTAGTAAAGCGTCTGGAATGTTGCACCCGAGTACCAGGGTACGAAAACTGAGACATATTTGAACACGTCTCCCGATCACATGGTTGATCATACTCTAGGTTCCACATGCATGTTTTAGCTGAAGGAAGAATACCTTAAACCTGGGTAGTTGAAACCCGTGGAATGGGTAACATGCAATATGACTTCAAAGGGTCTTCATTTGCTCACCGAACCTCTCCAATCCTATCACTGCTGCGTTTATGCCCCTGTACACATGCTTGATTCTCTTTCGGAGACATAGCAATCCATAGGTTTTAAGATACTTACTAGTCAGGTACATTCTTAGGCATTTAATATGCGGTGTTGAGTCCATTTCGTTGAGCAAGGAGTAGCTCTTGTCTATTCCATATTTGGCTTAAGGAACTTTATCTGTGCTCATTTCAATCTCTGGTTTTATGCAGCACCCCAACTCACCTTTCCCCTTAAGCAAGCATAAGTTGGTTTTCTAAATTTGAGACCCTGTTCTGTTCTGTAATTCAGTTCCTGTGTAGCCAAGTTTACATTCCGTGTATTACTGATATCTTATGATGTTTCTTTTTCTGTGTGACTTATTTCAGTTAGAATCATCATACCTGAATCCACTCATTGTGCTGCTAAGGGCCTGATGACATAGATTTCATTGCTGAGTGATATTGCTTTGTAAGTAAATACCACAACTTCTTTATCCATTTTTCACTTTCTGCGATGTTGAACTTGTACTGTAAACGAGGTTCTTGTAAACAGATGCGTCCCAATGTTTGGGGTGGCTGTGTCTTTTTTATTTTAATTTCCCTAAGCTATAGGACCATAAGTGGAAGTGCCCTAGGCTCTGTTGCTTTGTTTTTTAGATGTTTCAGGAAACACCATACACTTCTCCCGAGTGTCTGTTGGCAATTTACATCCCGCCCATCAGCATAACAAGGCTCCCAGTTCTCCATGGCCTGTCCTGCCTTTCTGGATTTTACACTTTTTTCAGATGGCCCTTTTGACCGGGGGGAAGTGAGACTTCATTGTAGTGCAGATTTCCTTTGCAAGCTTGCTTGGTTGGCCAAAAAGGGCGTATGCGTTTTTTCCTGAATATATTCAGGAAAAAACGCATACGCCCTTTTTGGCCAAGTGCATCATTGTGGACGTTCTGCCTCTTTTCCTATGCTTTCAATGCAATTCCAGTCTGCCTCCTGAAATCGGTTTCCTGCAATTCTGCCCCGCTTTCAAGTCCTCTTGGCAGCCTTACTTCAGTATATTTTTGGACGATAGCTGTCATTTATAACTCTGCAGGTTTGTGAATTACAGTGCCCCTGAGCTCCTTTCTTCAACTCGCTTTCTTTTGAGCTGGCCGCAACACCGCAGGATGGCTTCAGGCCCTAATCTGGTTCCGGCACGGCACGCTGAGCCTTTGGTTAATTCCTCTTCCTGGTGGGAAATGAGAGTTAAATTTGCCCGTCCAGACACCTCCAGCTAGTCTCTCATTGGTTCTCGCTATTCCTGTTCATCTTCCGCAGAAATTGCAAACTGGGCCAAACAGGAGGTTAAAGGGACTGACTCTCCAAGTCGGGAGGGTGTTAGTAAAGCGTCTGGAATGTTGCACCCGAGTACCAGGGTACGAAAACTGAGACATATTTGAACACGTCTCCCGATCACATGGTTGATCATACTCTAGGTTCCACATGCATGTTTTAGCTGAAGGAAGAATACCTTAAACCTGGGTAGTTGAAACCCGTGGAATGGGTACCATGCAATATGACTTCAAAGGGTCTTCATTTGCTCACCGAACCTCTCCAATCCTATCACTGCTGCGTTTATGCCCCTGTACACATGCTTGATTCTCTTTTGGAGACATAGCAATCCATAGGTTTTAAGATACTTACTAGTCAGGTACATTCTTAGGCATTTAATATGCGGTGTTGAGTCCATTTCGTTGAGCAAGGAGTAGCTCTTGTCTATTCCATATTTGGCTTAAGGAACTTTATCTGTGCTCATTTCAATCTCTGGTTTTATGCAGCACCCCAACTCACCTTTCCCCTTAAGCAAGCATAAGTTGGTTTTCTAAATTTGAGACCCTGTTCTGTTCTGTAATTCAGTTCCTGTGTAGCCAAGTTTACATTCCGTGTATTACTGATATCTTATGATGTTTCTTTTTCTGTGTGACTTATTTCAGTTAGAATCATCATACCTGAATCCACTCATTGTGCTGCTAAGGGCCTGATGACATAGATTTCATTGCTGAGTGATATTGCTTTGTAAGTAAATACCACAACTTCTTTATCCATTTTTCACTTTCTGCGATGTTGAACTTGTACTGTAAACGAGGTTCTTGTAAACAGAGGCGTCCCAAACTTTGGGGTGGCTGTGTCTTTTTGATTTTAATTTCCCTAAGCTATAGGACCATAAGTGGAAGTGCCCTAGGCTCTGTTGCTTTGTTTTTTAGATGTTTCAGGAAACACCATACACTTCTCCCGAGTGTCTGTTGGCAATTTACATCCCGCCCATCAGCATAACAAGGCTCCCAGTTCTCCATGGCCTGTCCTGCCTTTCTGGATTTTACACTTTTTTCAGATGGCCCTTTTGACCGGGGGGAAGTGAGACTTCATTGTAGTGCAGATTTCCTTTGCAAGCTTGCTTGGTTGGCCAAAAAGGGCGTATGCGTTTTTTCCTGAATATATTCAGGAAAAAACGCATACGCCCTTTTTGGCCAAGTGCATCATTGTGGACGTTCTGCCTCTTTTCCTATGCTTTCAATGCAATTCCAGTCTGCCTCCTGAAATCGGTTTCCTGCAATTCTGCCCCGCTTTCAAGTCCTCTTGGCAGCCTTACTTCAGTATATTTTTGGACGATAGCTGTCATTTATAACTCTGCAGGTTTGTGAATTACAGTGCCCCTGAGCTCCTTTCTTCAACTCGCTTTCTTTTGAGCTGGCCGCAACACCGCAGGATGGCTTCAGGCCCTAATCTGGTTCCGGCACGGCACGCTGAGCCTTTGGTTAATTCCTCTTCCTGGTGGGAAATGAGAGTTAAATTTGCCCGTCCAGACACCTCCAGCTAGTCTCTCATTGGTTCTCGCTATTCCTGTTCATCTTCCGCAGAAATTGCAAACTGGGCCAAACAGGAGGTTAAAGGGACTGACTCTCCAAGTCGGGAGGGTGTTAGTAAAGCGTCTGGAATGTTGCACCCGAGTACCAGGGTACGAAAACTGAGACATATTTGAACACGTCTCCCGATCACATGGTTGATCATACTCTAGGTTCCACATGCATGTTTTAGCTGAAGGAAGAATACCTTAAACCTGGGTAGTTGAAACCCGTGGAATGGGTAACATGCAATATGACTTCAAAGGGTCTTCATTTGCTCACCGAACCTCTCCAATCCTATCACTGCTGCGTTTATGCCCCTGTACACATGCTTGATTCTCTTTCGGAGACATAGCAATCCATAGGTTTTAAGATACTTACTAGTCAGGTACATTCTTAGGCATTTAATATGCGGTGTTGAGTCCATTTCGTTGAGCAAGGAGTAGCTCTTGTCTATTCCATATTTGGCTTAAGGAACTTTATCTGTGCTCATTTCAATCTCTGGTTTTATGCAGCACCCCAACTCACCTTTCCCCTTAAGCAAGCATAAGTTGGTTTTCTAAATTTGAGACCCTGTTCTGTTCTGTAATTCAGTTCCTGTGTAGCCAAGTTTACATTCCGTGTATTACTGATATCTTATGATGTTTCTTTTTCTGTGTGACTTATTTCAGTTAGAATCATCATACCTGAATCCACTCATTGTGCTGCTAAGGGCCTGATGACATAGATTTCATTGCTGAGTGATATTGCTTTGTAAGTAAATACCACAACTTCTTTATCCATTTTTCACTTTCTGCGATGTTGAACTTGTACTGTAAACGAGGTTCTTGTAAACAGATGCGTCCCAATGTTTGGGGTGGCTGTGTCTTTTTTATTTTAATTTCCCTAAGCTATAGGACCATAAGTGGAAGTGCCCTAGGCTCTGTTGCTTTGTTTTTTAGATGTTTCAGGAAACACCATACACTTCTCCCGAGTGTCTGTTGGCAATTTACATCCCGCCCATCAGCATAACAAGGCTCCCAGTTCTCCATGGCCTGTCCTGCCTTTCTGGATTTTACACTTTTTTCAGATGGCCCTTTTGACCGGGGGGAAGTGAGACTTCATTGTAGTGCAGATTTCCTTTGCAAGCTTGCTTGGTTGGCCAAAAAGGGCGTATGCGTTTTTTCCTGAATATATTCAGGAAAAAACGCATACGCCCTTTTTGGCCAAGTGCATCATTGTGGACGTTCTGCCTCTTTTCCTATGCTTTCAATGCAATTCCAGTCTGCCTCCTGAAATCGGTTTCCTGCAATTCTGCCCCGCTTTCAAGTCCTCTTGGCAGCCTTACTTCAGTATATTTTTGGACGATAGCTGTCATTTATAACTCTGCAGGTTTGTGAATTACAGTGCCCCTGAGCTCCTTTCTTCAACTCGCTTTCTTTTGAGCTGGCCGCAACACCGCAGGATGGCTTCAGGCCCTAATCTGGTTCCGGCACGGCACGCTGAGCCTTTGGTTAATTCCTCTTCCTGGTGGGAAATGAGAGTTAAATTTGCCCGTCCAGACACCTCCAGCTAGTCTCTCATTGGTTCTCGCTATTCCTGTTCATCTTCCGCAGAAATTGCAAACTGGGCCAAACAGGAGGTTAAAGGGACTGACTCTCCAAGTCGGGAGGGTGTTAGTAAAGCGTCTGGAATGTTGCACCCGAGTACCAGGGTACGAAAACTGAGACATATTTGAACACGTCTCCCGATCACATGGTTGATCATACTCTAGGTTCCACATGCATGTTTTAGCTGAAGGAAGAATACCTTAAACCTGGGTAGTTGAAACCCGTGGAATGGGTACCATGCAATATGACTTCAAAGGGTCTTCATTTGCTCACCGAACCTCTCCAATCCTATCACTGCTGCGTTTATGCCCCTGTACACATGCTTGATTCTCTTTCGGAGACATAGCAATCCATAGGTTTTAAGATACTTACTAGTCAGGTACATTCTAAGGCATTTAATATGCGGTGTTGAGTCCATTTCGTTGAGCAAGGAGTAGCTCTTGTCTATTCCATATTTGGCTTAAGGAACTTTATCTGTGCTCATTTCAATCTCTGGTTTTATGCAGCACCCCAATTCACCTTTCCCCTTAAGCAAGCATAAGTTGGTTTTCTAAATTTGAGACCCTGTTCTGTTCTGTAATTCAGTTCCTGTGTAGCCAAGTTTACATTCCGTGTATTACTGATATCTTATGATGTTTCTTTTTCTGTGTGACTTATTTCAGTTAGAATCATCATACCTGAATCCACTCATTGTGCTGCTAAGGGCCTGATGACATAGATTTCATTGCTGAGTGATATTGCTTTGTAAGTAAATACCACAACTTCTTTATCCATTTCTCACTTTCTGCGATGTTGAACTTGTACTGTAAACGAGGTTCTTGTAAACAGAGGCGTCCCAAACTTTGGGGTGGCTGTGTCTTTTTGATTTTAATTTCCCTAAGCTATAGGACCATAAGTGGAAGTGCCCTAGGCTCTGTTGCTTTGTTTTTTAGATG
The DNA here is from genome assembly GCF_039906515.1 of Pseudorca crassidens. Lineage (NCBI taxonomy): Eukaryota > Metazoa > Chordata > Mammalia > Artiodactyla > Delphinidae > Pseudorca > Pseudorca crassidens. The sequence continues at coordinate 228,301 of NW_027136330.1, read as the reverse complement.
TTTCAGGAAACACCATACACTTCTCCCGAGTGTCTGTTGGCAATTTACATCCCGCCCATCAGCATAACAAGGCTCCCAGTTCTCCATGGCCTGTCCTGCCTTTCTGGATTTTACACTTTTTTCAGATGGCCCTTTTGACCGGGGGGAAGTGAGACTTCATTGTAGTGCAGATTTCCTTTGCAAGCTTGCTTGGTTGGCCAAAAAGGGCGTATGCGTTTTTTCCTGAATATATTCAGGAAAAAACGCATACGCCCTTTTTGGCCAAGTGCATCATTGTGGACGTTCTGCCTCTTTTCCTATGCTTTCAATGCAATTCCAGTCTACCTCCTGAAATCGGTTTCCTGCAATTCTGCCCCGCTTTCAAGTCCTCTTGGCAGCCTTACTTCAGTATATTTTTGGACGATAGCTGTCATTTATAACTCTGCAGGTTTGTGAATTACAGTGCCCCTGAGCTCCTTTCTTCAACTCGCTTTCTTTTGAGCTGGCCGCAACACCGCAGGATGGCTTCAGGCCCTAATCTGGTTCCGGCACGGCACGCTGAGCCTTTGGTTAATTCCTCTTCCTGGTGGGAAATGAGAGTTAAATTTGCCCGTCCAGACACCTCCAGCTAGTCTCTCATTGGTTCTCGCTATTCCTGTTCATCTTCCGCAGAAATTGCAAACTGGGCCAAACAGGAGGTTAAAGGGACTGACTCTCCAAGTCGGGAGGGTGTTAGTAAAGCGTCTGGAATGTTGCACCCGAGTACCAGGGTACGAAAACTGAGACATATTTGAACACGTCTCCCGATCACATGGTTGATCATACTCTAGGTTCCACATGCATGTTTTAGCTGAAGGAAGAATACCTTAAACCTGGGTAGTTGAAACCCGTGGAATGGGTACCATGCAATATGACTTCAAAGGGTCTTCATTTGCTCACCGAACCTCTCCAATCCTATCACTGCTGCGTTTATGCCCCTGTACACATGCTTGATTCTCTTTCGGAGACATAGCAATCCATAGGTTTTAAGATACTTACTAGTCAGGTACATTCTTAGGCATTTAATATGCGGTGTTGAGTCCATTTCGTTGAGCAAGGAGTAGCTCTTGTCTATTCCATATTTGGCTTAAGGAACTTTATCTGTGCTCATTTCAATCTCTGGTTTTATGCAGCACCCCAACTCACCTTTCCCCTTAAGCAAGCATAAGTTGGTTTTCTAAATTTGAGACCCTGTTCTGTTCTGTAATTCAGTTCCTGTGTAGCCAAGTTTACATTCCGTGTATTACTGATATCTTATGATGTTTCTTTTTCTGTGTGACTTATTTCAGTTAGAATCATCATACCTGAATCCACTCATTGTGCTGCTAAGGGCCTGATGACATAGATTTCATTGCTGAGTGATATTGCTTTGTAAGTAAATACCACAACTTCTTTATCCATTTTTCACTTTCTGCGATGTTGAACTTGTACTGTAAACGAGGTTCTTGTAAACAGAGGCGTCCCAAACTTTGGGGTGGCTGTGTCTTTTTGATTTTAATTTCCCTAAGCTATAGGACCATAAGTGGAAGTGCCCTAGGCTCTGTTGCTTTGTTTTTTAGATGTTTCAGGAAACACCATACACTTCTCCCGAGTGTCTGTTGGCAATTTACATCCCGCCCATCAGCATAACAAGGCTCCCAGTTCTCCATGGCCTGTCCTGCCTTTCTGGATTTTACACTTTTTTCAGATGGCCCTTTTGACCGGGGGGAAGTGAGACTTCATTGTAGTGCAGATTTCCTTTGCAAGCTTGCTTGGTTGGCCAAAAAGGGCGTATGCGTTTTTTCCTGAATATATTCAGGAAAAAACGCATACGCCCTTTTTGGCCAAGTGCATCATTGTGGACGTTCTGCCTCTTTTCCTATGCTTTCAATGCAATTCCAGTCTGCCTCCTGAAATCGGTTTCCTGCAATTCTGCCCCGCTTTCAAGTCCTCTTGGCAGCCTTACTTCAGTATATTTTTGGACGATAGCTGTCATTTATAACTCTGCAGGTTTGTGAATTACAGTGCCCCTGAGCTCCTTTCTTCAACTCGCTTTCTTTTGAGCTGGCCGCAACACCGCAGGATGGCTTCAGGCCCTAATCTGGTTCCGGCACGGCACGCTGAGCCTTTGGTTAATTCCTCTTCCTGGTGGGAAATGAGAGTTAAATTTGCCCGTCCAGACACCTTCCAGCTAGTCTCTCATTGGTTCTCACTATTCCTGTTCATCTTCCGCAGAAATTGCAAACTGGGCCAAACAGGAGGTTAAAGGGACTGACTCTCCAAGTCGGGAGGGTGTTAGTAAAGCGTCTGGAATGTTGCACCCGAGTACCAGGGTACGAAAACTGAGACATATTTGAACACGTCTCCCGATCACATGGTTGATCATACTCTAGGTTCCACATGCATGTTTTAGCTGAAGGAAGAATACCTTAAACCTGGGTAGTTGAAACCCGTGGAATGGGTACCATGCAATATGACTTCAAAGGGCCTTCATTTGCTCACCGAACCTCTCCAATCCTATCACTGCTGCGTTTATGCCCCTGTACACATGCTTGATTCTCCTTCGGAGACATAGCAATCCATAGGTTTTAAGATACTTACTAGTCAGGTACATTCTTAGGCATTTAATATGCGGTGTTGAGTCCATTTCGTTGAGCAAGGAGTAGCTCTTGTCTATTCCATATTTGGCTTAAGGAACTTTATCTGTGCTCATTTCAATCTCTGGTTTTATGCAGCACCCCAACTCACCTTTCCCCTTAAGCAAGCATAAGTTGGTTTTCTAAATTTGAGACCCTGTTCTGTTCTGTAATTCAGTTCCTGTGTAGCCAAGTTTACATTCCGTGTATTACTGATATCTTATGATGTTTCTTTTTCTGTGTGACTTATTTCAGTTAGAATCATCATACCTGAATCCACTCATTGTGCTGCTAAGGGCCTGATGACATAGATTTCATTGCTGAGTGATATTGCTTTGTAAGTAAATACCACAACTTCTTTATCCATTTTTCACTTTCTGCGATGTTGAACTTGTACGCTAAACGAGGTTCTTGTAAACAGAGGCGTCCCAAACTTTGGGGTGGCTGTGTCTTTTTGATTTTAATTTCCCTAAGCTATAGGACCATAAGTGGAAGTGCCCTAGGCTCTGTTGCTTTGTTTTTTAGATGTTTCAGGAAACACCATACACTTCTCCCGAGTGTCTGTTGGCAATTTACATCCCGCCCATCAGCATAACAAGGCTCCCAGTTCTCCATGGCCTGTCCTGCCTTTCTGGATTTTACACTTTTTTCAGATGGCCCTTTTGACCGGGGGGAAGTGAGACTTCATTGTAGTGCAGATTTCCTTTGCAAGCTTGCTTGGTTGGCCAAAAAGGGCGTATGCGTTTTTTCCTGAATATATTCAGGAAAAAACGCATACGCCCTTTTTGGCCAAGTGCATCATTGTGGACGTTCTGCCTCTTTTCCTATGCTTTCAATGCAATTCCAGTCTGCCTCCTGAAATCGGTTTCCTGCAATTCTGCCCCGCTTTCAAGTCCTCTTGGCAGCCTTACTTCAGTATATTTTTGGACGATAGCTGTCATTTATAACTCTGCAGGTTTGTGAATTACAGTGCCCCTGAGCTCCTTTCTTCAACTCGCTTTCTTTTGAGCTGGCCGCAACACCGCAGGATGGCTTCAGGCCCTAATCTGGTTCCGGCACGGCACGCTGAGCCTTTGGTTAATTCCTCTTCCTGGTGGGAAATGAGAGTTAAATTTGCCCGTCCAGACACCTCCAGCTAGTCTCTCATTGGTTCTCGCTATTCCTGTTCATCTTCCGCAGAAATTGCAAACTGGGCCAAACAGGAGGTTAAAGGGACTGACTCTCCAAGTCGGGAGGGTGTTAGTAAAGCGTCTGGAATGTTGCACCCGAGTACCAGGGTACGAAAACTGAGACATATTTGAACACGTCTCCCGATCACATGGTTGATCATACTCTAGGTTCCACATGCATGTTTTAGCTGAAGGAAGAATACCTTAAACCTGGGTAGTTGAAACCCGTGGAATGGGTACCATGCAATATGACTTCAAAGGGTCTTCATTTGCTCACCGAACCTCTCCAATCCTATCACTGCTGCGTTTATGCCCCTGTACACACGCTTGATTCTCTTTTGGAGACATAGCAATCCATAGGTTTTAAGATACTTTCTAGTCAGGTACATTCTTAGGCGTTTAATATGCGGTGTTGAGTCCATTTCGTTGAGCAAGGAGTAGCTCTTGTCTATTCCATATTTGGCTTAAGGAACTTTATCTGTGCTCATTTCAATCTCTGGTTTTATGCAGCACCCCAACTCACCTTTCCCCTTAAGCAAGCATAAGTTGGTTTTCTAAATTTGAGACCCTGTTCTGTTCTGTAATTCAGTTCCTGTGTAGCCAAGTTTACATTCCGTGTATTACTGATATCTTATGATGTTTCTTTTTCTGTGTGACTTATTTCAGTTAGAATCATCATACCTGAATCCACTCATTGTGCTGCTAAGGGCCTGATGACATAGATTTCATTGCTGAGTGATATTGCTTTGTAAGTAAATACCACAACTTCTTTATCCATTTTTCACTTTCTGCGATGTTGAACTTGTACTGTAAACGAGGTTCTTGTAAACAGAGGCGTCCCAAACTTTGGGGTGGCTGTGTCTTTTTGATTTTAATTTCCCTAAGCTATAGGACCATAAGTGGAAGTGCCCTAGGCTCTGTTGCTTTGTTTTTTAGATGTTTCAGGAAACACCATACACTTCTCCCGAGTGTCTGTTGGCAATTTACATCCCGCCCATCAGCATAACAAGGCTCCCAGTTCTCCATGGCCTGTCCTGCCTTTCTGGATTTTACACTTTTTTCAGATGGCCCTTTTGACCGGGGGGAAGTGAGACTTCATTGTAGTGCAGATTTCCTTTGCAAGCTTGCTTGGTTGGCCAAAAAGGGCGTATGCGTTTTTTCCTGAATATATTCAGGAAAAAACGCATACGCCCTTTATGGCCAAGTGCATCATTGTGGACGTTCTGCCTCTTTTCCTATGCTTTCAATGCAATTCCAGTCTACCTCCTGAAATCGGTTTCCTGCAATTCTGCCCCGCTTTCAAGTCCTCTTGGCAGCCTTACTTCAGTATATTTTTGGACGATAGCTGTCATTTATAAGTCTGCAGGTTTGTGAATTACAGTGCCCCTGAGCTCCTTTCTTCAACTCGCTTTCTTTTGAGCTGGCCGCAACACCGCAGGATGGCTTCAGGCCCTAATCTGGTTCCGGCACGGCACGCTGAGCCTTTGGTTAATTCCTCTTCCTGGTGGGAAATGAGAGTTAAATTTGCCCGTCCAGACACCTCCAGCTAGTCTCTCATTGGTTCTCGCTATTCCTGTTCATCTTCCGCAGAAATTGCAAACTGGGCCAAACAGGAGGTTAAAGGGACTGACTCTCCAAGTCGGGAGGGTGTTAGTAAAGCGTCTGGAATGTTGCACCCGAGTACCAGGGTACGAAAACTGAGACATATTTGAACACGTCTCCCGATCACATGGTTGATCATACTCTAGGTTCCACATGCATGTTTTAGCTGAAGGAAGAATACCTTAAACCTGGGTAGTTGAAACCCGTGGAATGGGTACCATGCAATATGACTTCAAAGGGTCTTCATTTGCTCACCGAACCTCTCCAATCCTATCACTGCTGCGTTTATGCCCCTGTACACATGCTTGATTCTCTTTCGGAGACATAGCAATCCATAGGTTTTAAGATACTTACTAGTCAGGTACATTCTTAGGCGTTTAATATGGGGTGTTGAGTCCATTTCGTTGAGCAAGGAGTAGCTCTTGTCTATTCCATATTTGGCTTAAGGAACTTTATCTGTGCTCATTTCAATCTCTGGTTTTATGCAGCACCCCAACTCACCTTTCCCCTTAAGCAAGCATAAGTTGGTTTTCTAAATTTGAGACCCTGTTCTGTTCTGTAATTCAGTTCCTGTGTAGCCAAGTTTACATTCCGTGTATTACTGATATCTTATGATGTTTCTTTTTCTGTGTGACTTATTTCAGTTAGAATCATCATACCTGAATCCACTCATTGTGCTGCTAAGGGCCTGATGACATAGATTTCATTGCTGAGTGATATTGCTTTGTAAGTAAATACCACAACTTCTTTATCCATTTTTCACTTTCTGCGATGTTGAACTTGTACTGTAAACGAGGTTCTTGTAAACAGAGCCGTCCCAAACTTTGGGGTGGCTGTGTCTTTTTGATTTTAATTTCCCTAAGCTATAGGACCATAAGTGGAAGTGCCCTAGGCTCTGTTGCTTTGTTTTTTAGATGTTTCAGGAAACACCATACACTTCTCCCGAGTGTCTGTTGGCAATTTACATCCCGCCCATCAGCATAACAAGGCTCCCAGTTCTCCATGGCCTGTCCTGCCTTTCTGGATTTTACACTTTTTTCAGATGGCCCTTTTGACCGGGGGGAAGTGAGACTTCATTGTAGTGCAGATTTCCTTTGCAAGCTTGCTTGGTTGGCCAAAACGGGCGTATGCGTTTCTTCCTGAATATATTCAGGAAAAAACGCATACGCCCTTTATGGCCAAGTGCATCATTGTGGACGTTCTGCCTCTTTTCCTATGCTTTCAATGCAATTCCAGTCTACCTCCTGAAATCGGTTTCCTGCAATTCTGCCCCGCTTTCAAGTCCTCTTGGCAGCCTTACTTCAGTATATTTTTGGACGATAGCTGTCATTTATAACTCTGCAGGTTTGTGAATTACAGTGCCCCTGAGCTCCTTTCTTCAACTCGCTTTCTTTTGAGCTGGCCGCAACACCGCAGGATGGCTTCAGGCCCTAATCTGGTTCCGGCACGGCACGCTGAGCCTTTGGTTAATTCCTCTTCCTGGTGGGAAATGAGAGTTAAATTTGCCCGTCCAGACACCTCCAGCTAGTCTCTCATTGGTTCTCGCTATTCCTGTTCATCTTCCGCAGAAATTGCAAACTGGGCCAAACAGGAGGTTAAAGGGACTGACTCTCCAAGTCGGGAGGGTGTTAGTAAAGCGTCTGGAATGTTGCACCCGAGTACCAGGGTACGAAAACTGAGACATATTTGAACACGTCTCCCGATCACATGGTTGATCATACTCTAGGTTCCACATGCATGTTTTAGCTGAAGGAAGAATACCTTAAACCTGGGTAGTTGAAACCCGTGGAATGGGTACCATGCAATATGACTTCAAAGGGTCTTCATTTGCTCACCGAACCTCTCCAATCCTATCACTGCTGCGTTTATGCCCCTGTACACATGCTTGATTCTCTTTCGGAGACATAGCAATCCATAGGTTTTAAGATACTTACTAGTCAGGTACATTCTTAGGCATTTAATATGCGGTGTTGAGTCCATTTCGTTGAGCAAGGAGTAGCTCTTGTCTATTCCCTATTTGGCTTAAGGAACTTTATCTGTGCTCATTTCAATCTCTGGTTTTATGCAGCACCCCAACTCACCTTTCCCCTTAAGCAAGCATAAGTTGGTTTTCTAAATTTGAGACCCTGTTCTGTTCTGTAATTCAGTTCCTGTGTAGCCAAGTTTACATTCCGTGTATTACTGATATCTTATGATGTTTCTTTTTCTGTGTGACTTATTTCAGTTAGAATCATCATACCTGAATCCACTCATTGTGCTGCTAAGGGCCTGATGAAATAGATTTCATTGCTGAGTGATATTGCTTTGTAAGTAAATACCACAACTTCTTTATCCATTTTTCACTTTCTGCGATGTTGAACTTGTACTGTAAACGAGGTTCTTGTAAACAGAGGCGTCCCAAACTTTGGGGTGGCTGTGTCTTTTTGATTTTAATTTCCCTAAGCTATAGGACCATAAGTGGAAGTGCCCTAGGCTCTGTTGCTTTGTTTTTTAGATGTTTCAGGAAACACCATACACTTCTCCCGAGTGTCTTTTGGCAATTTACATCCCGCCCATCAGCATAACAAGGCTCCCAGTTCTCCATGGCCTGTCCTGTCTTTCTGGATTTTACACTTTCTTCAGATGGCCCTTTTGCCCGGGGGGAAGTGAGACTTCATTGTAGTGCAGATTTCCTTTGCAAGCTTGCTTGGTTGGCCAAAAGGGGCGTATGCGTTTCTTCCTGAATATATTCAGGAAAAAACGCATACGCCCTTTTTGGCCAAGTGCATCATTGTGGACGTTCTGCCTCTTTTCCTATGCTTTCAATGCAATTCCAGTCTACCTCCTGAAATCGGTTTCCTGCAATTCTGCCCCGCTTTCAAGTCCTCTTGGCAGCCTTACTTCAGTATATTTTTGGACGATAGCTGTCATTTATAACTCTGCAGGTTTGTGAATTACAGTGCCCCTGAGCTCCTTTCTTCAACTCGCTTTCTTTTGAGCTGGCCGCAACACCGCAGGGTGACTTCAGGCCCTAATCTGGTTCCGGCACGGCACGCTGAGCCTTTGGTTAATTCCTCTTCCTGGTGGGAAATGAGAGTTAAATTTGCCCGTCCAGACACCTCCAGCTAGTCTCTCATTGGTTCTCGCTATTCCTGTTCATCTTCCGCAGAAATTGCAAACTGGGCCAAACAGGAGGTTAAAGGGACTGACTCTCCAAGTCGGGAGGGTGTTAGTAAAGCGTCTGGAATGTTGCACCCGAGTACCAGGGTACGAAAACTGAGACATATTTGAACACGTCTCCCGATCACATGGTTGATCATACTCTAGGTTCCACATGCATGTTTTACCGGAAGGAAGAATACCTTAAACCTGGGTAGTTGAAACCCGTGGAATGGGTACCATGCAATATGACTTCAAAGGGTCTTCATTTGCTCACCGAACCTCTCCAATCCTATCACTGCTGCGTTTATGCCCCTGTACACATGCTTGATTCTCTTTCGGAGACATAGCAATCCATAGGTTTTAAGATACTTACTAGTCAGGTACATTCTTAGGCGTTTAATATGGGGTGTTGAGTCCATTTCGTTGAGCAAGGAGTAGCTCTTGTCTATTCCATATTTGGCTTCAGGAACTTTATCTGTGCTCATTTGAATCTCTGGTTTTATGCAGCACCCCAACTCACCTTTCCCCTTAAGCAAGCATAAGTTGGTTTTCTAAATTTGAGACCCTGTTCTGTTCTGTAATTCAGTTCCTGTGTAGCCAAGTTTACATTCCGTGTATTACTGATATCTTATGATGTTTCTTTTTCTGTGTGACTTATTTCAGTTAGAATCATCATACCTGAATCCACTCATTGTGCTGCTAAGGGCCTGATGACATAGATTTCATTGCTGAGTGATATTGCTTTGTAAGTAAATACCACAACTTCTTTATCCATTTTTCACTTTCTGCGATGTTGAACTTGTACTGTAAACGAGGTTCTTGTAAACAGAGGCGTCCCAAACTTTGGGGTGGCTGTGTCTTTTTGATTTTAATTTCCCTAAGCTATAGGACCATAAGTGGAAGTGCCCTAGGCTCTGTTGCTTTGTTTTTTAGATGTTTCAGGAAACACCATACACTTCTCCCGAGTGTCTGTTGGCAATTTACATCCCGCCCATCAGCATAACAAGGCTCCCAGTTCTCCATGGCCTGTCCTGCCTTTCTGGATTTTACACTTTTTTCAGATGGCCCTTTTGACCGGGGGGAAGTGAGACTTCATTGTAGTGCAGATTTCCTTTGCAAGCTTGCTTGGTTGGCCAAAACGGGCGTATGCGTTTCTTCCTGAATATATTCAGGAAAAAACGCATACGCCCTTTATGGCCAAGTGCATCATTGTGGACGTTCTGCCTCTTTTCCTATGCTTTCAATGCAATTCCAGTCTACCTCCTGAAATCGGTTTCCTGCAATTCTGCCCCGCTTTCAAGTCCTCTTGGCAGCCTTACTTCAGTATATTTTTGGACGATAGCTGTCATTTATAAGTCTGCAGGTTTGTGAATTACAGTGCCCCTGAGCTCCTTTCTTCAACTCGCTTTCTTTTGAGCTGGCCGCAACACCGCAGGATGGCTTCAGGCCCTAATCTGGTTCCGGCACGGCACGCTGAGCCTTTGGTTAATTCCTCTTCCTGGTGGGAAATGAGAGTTAAATTTGCCCGTCCAGACACCTCCAGCTAGTCTCTCATTGGTTCTCGCTATTCCTGTTCATCTTCCGCAGAAATTGCAAACTGGGCCAAACAGGAGGTTAAAGGGACTGACTCTCCAAGTCGGGAGGGTGTTAGTAAAGCGTCTGGAATGTTGCACCCGAGTACCAGGGTACGAAAACTGAGACATATTTGAACACGTCTCCCGATCACATGGTTTATCATACTCTAGGTTCCACATGCATGTTTTAGCTGAAGGAAGAATACCTTAAACCTGGGTAGTTGAAACCCGTGGAATGGGTACCATGCAATATGACTTCAAAGGGTCTTCATTTGCTCACCGAACCTCTCCAATCCTATCACTGCTGCGTTTATGCCCCTGTACACATGCTTGATTCTCTTTCGGAGACATAGCAATCCATAGGTTTTAAGATACTTACTAGTCAGGTACATTCTTAGGCGTTTAATATGCGGTGTTGAGTCCATTTCGTTGAGCAAGGAGTAGCTCTTGTCTATTCCATATTTGGCTTAAGGAACTTTATCTGTGCTCATTTGAATCTCTGGTTTTATGCAGCACCCCAACTCACCTTTACCCTTAAGCAAGCATAAGTTGGTTTTCTAAATTTGAGACCCTGTTCTGTTCTGTAATTCAGTTCCTGTGTAGCCAAGTTTACATTCCGTGTATTACTGATATCTTATGATGTTTCTTTTTCTGTGTGACTTATTTCAGTTAGAATCATCATACCTGAATCCACTCATTGTGCTGCTAAGGGCCTGATGACATAGATTTCATTGCTGAGTGATATTGCTTTGTAAGTAAATACCACAACTTCTTTATCCATTTTTCACTTTCTGCGATGTTGAACTTGTACTGTAAACGAGGTTCTTGTAAACAGAGGCGTCCCAAACTTTGGGGTGGCTGTGTCTTTTTGATTTTAATTTCCCTAAGCTATAGGACCATAAGTGGAAGTGCCCTAGGCTCTGTTGCTTTGTTTTTTAGATGTTTCAGGAAACACCATACACTTCTCCCGAGTGTCTGTTGGCAATTTACATCCCGCCCATCAGCATAACAAGGCTCCCAGTTCTCCATGGCCTGTCCTGCCTTTCTGGATTTTACACTTTTTTCAGATGGCCCTTTTGACCGGGGGGAAGTGAGACTTCATTGTAGTGCAGATTTCCTTTGCAAGCTTGCTTGGTTGGCCAAAAAGGGCGTATGCGTTTTTTCCTGAATATATTCAGGAAAAAACGCATACGCCCTTTTTGGCCAAGTGCATCATTGTGGACGTTCTGCCTCTTTTCCTATGCTTTCAATGCAATTCCAGTCTGCCTCCTGAAATCGGTTTCCTGCAATTCTGCCCCGCTTTCAAGTCCTCTTGGCAGCCTTACTTCAGTATATTTTTGGACGATAGCTGTCATTTATAAGTCTGCAGGTTTGTGAATTACAGTGCCCCTGAGCTCCTTTCTTCAACTCGCTTTCTTTTGAGCTGGCCGCAACACCGCAGGATGGCTTCAGGCCCTAATCTGGTTCCGGCACGGCACGCTGAGCCTTTGGTTATTTCCTCTTCCTGGTGGGAAATGAGAGTTAAATTTGCCCGTCCAGACACCTCCAGCTAGTCTCTCATTGGTTCTCGCTATTCCTGTTCATCTTCCGCAGAAATTGCAAACTGGGCCAAACAGGAGGTTAAAGGGACTGACTCTCCAAGTCGGGAGGGTGTTAGTAAAGCGTCTGGAATGTTGCACCCGAGTACCAGGGTACGAAAACTGAGACATATTTGAACACGTCTCCCGATCACATGGTTGATCATACTCTAGGTTCCACATGCATGTTTTAGCTGAAGGAAGAATACCTTAAACCTGGGTAGTTGAAACCCGTGGAATGGGTACCATGCAATATGACTTCAAAGGGTCTTCATTTGCTCACCGAACCTCTCCAATCCTATCACTGCTGCGTTTATGCCCCTGTACACATGCTTGATTCTCTTTCGGAGACATAGCAATCCATAGGTTTTAAGATACTTACTAGTCAGGTACATTCTTAGGCATTTAATATGCGGTGTTGAGTCCATTTCGTTGAGCAAGGAGTAGCTCTTGTCTATTCCATATTTGGCTTAAGGAACTTTATCTGTGCTCATTTCAATCTCTGGTTTTATGCAGCACCCCAACTCACCTTTCCCCTTAAGCAAGCATAAGTTGGTTTTCTAAATTTGAGACCCTGTTCTGTTCTGTAATTCAGTTCCTGTGTAGCCAAGTTTACATTCCGTGTATTACTGATATCTTATGATGTTTCTTTTTCTGTGTGACTTATTTCAGTTAGAATCATCATACCTGAATCCACTCATTGTGCTGCTAAGGGCCTGATGACATAGATTTCATTGCTGAGTGATATTGCTTTGTAAGTAAATACCACAACTTCTTTATCCATTTTTCACTTTCTGCGATGTTGAACTTGTACTGTAAACGAGGTTCTTGTAAACAGAGGCGTCCCAAACTTTGAGGTGGCTGTGTCTTTTTGATTATAATTTCCCTAAGCTATAGGACCATAAGTGGAAGTGCCCTAGGCTCTGTTGCTTTGTTTTTTAGATGTTTCAGGAAACACCATACACTTCTCCCGAGTGTCTGTTGGCAATTTACATCCCGCCCATCAGCATAACAAGGCTCCCAGTTCTCCATGGCCTGTCCTGCCTTTCTGGATTTTACACTTTTTTCAGATGGCCCTTTTGACCGGGGGGAAGTGAGACTTCATTGTAGTGCAGATTTCCTTTGCAAGCTTGCTTGGTTGGCCAAAAAGGGCGTATGCGTTTTTTCCTGAATATATTCAGGAAAAAACGCATACGCCCTTTTTGGCCAAGTGCATCATTGTGGACGTTCTGCCTCTTTTCCTATGCTTTCAATGCAATTCCAGTCTACCTCCTGAAATCGGTTTCCTGCAATTCTGCCCCGCTTTCAAGTCCTCTTGGCAGCCTTACTTCAGTATATTTTTGGACGATAGCTGTCATTTATAAGTCTGCAGGTTTGTGAATTACAGTGCCCCTGAGCTTCTTTCTTCAACTCGCTTTCTTTTGAGCTGGCCGCAACACCGCAGGATGGCTTCAGGCCCTAATCTGGTTCTGGCACGGCACGCTGAGCCTTTGGTTAATTCCTCTTCCTGGTGGGAAATGAGAGTTAAATTTGCCCGTCCAGACACCTCCAGCTAGTCTCTCATTGGTTCTCGCTATTCCTGTTCATCTTCCGCAGAAATTGCAAACTGGGCCAAACAGGAGGTTAAAGGGACTGACTCTCCAAGTCGGGAGGGTGTTAGTAAAGCGTCTGGAATGTTGCACCCGAGTACCAGGGTACGAAAACTGAGACACATTTGAACACGTCTCCCGATCACATGGTTGATCATACTCTAGGTTCCACATGCATGTTTTAGCTGAAGGAAGAATACCTTAAACCTGGGTAGTTGAAACCCGTGGAATGGGTACCATGCAATATGACTTCAAAGGGTCTTCATTTGCTCACCGAACCTCTCCAATCCTATCACTGCTGCGTTTATGCCCCTGTACACATGCTTGATTCTCTTTCGGAGACATAGCAATCCATAGGTTTTAAGATACTTACTAGTCAGGTACATTCTTAGGCATTTAATATGCGGTGTTGAGTCCATTTCGTTGAGCAAGGAGTAGCTCTTGTCTATTCCATATTTGGCTTAAGGAACTTTATCTGTGCTCATTTCAATCTCTGGTTTTATGCAGCACCCCAACTCACCTTTCCCCTTAAGCAAGCATAAGTTGGTTTTCTAAATTTGAGACCCTGTTCTGTTCTGTAATTCAGTTCCTGTGTAGCCAAGTTTACATTCCGTGTATTACTGATATCTTATGATGTTTCTTTTTCTGTGTGACTTATTTCAGTTAGAATCATCATACCTGAATCCACTCATTGTGCTGCTAAGGGCCTGATGACATAGATTTCATTGCTGAGTGATATTGCTTTGTAAGTAAATACCACAACTTCTTTATCCATTTTTCACTTTCTGCGATGTTGAACTTGTACTGTAAACGAGGTTCTTGTAAACAGAGGCGTCCCAAACTTTGAGGTTGCTGTGTCTTTTTGATTTTAATTTCCCTAAGCTATAGGACCATAAGTGGAAGTGCCCTAGGCTCTGTTGCTTTGTTTTTTAGATGTTTCAGGAAACACCATACACTTCTCCCGAGTGTCTGTTGGCAATTTACATCCCGCCCATCAGCATAACAAGGCTCCCAGTTCTCCATGGCCTGTCCTGCCTTTCTGGATTTTACACTTTTTTCAGATGGCCCTTTTGACCGGGGGGAAGTGAGACTTCATTGTAGTGCAGATTTCCTTTGCAAGCTTGCTTGGTTGGCCAAAAAGGGCGTATGCGTTTTTTCCTGAATATATTCAGGAAAAAACGCATACGCCCTTTTTGGCCAAGTGCATCATTGTGGACGTTCTGCCTCTTTTCCTATGCTTTCAATGCAATTCCAGTCTACCTCCTGAAATCGGTTTCCTGCAATTCTGCCCCGCTTTCAAGTCCTCTTGGCAGCCTTACTTCAGTATATTTTTGGACGATAGCTGTCATTTATAACTCTGCAGGTTTGTGAATTACAGTGCCCCTGAGCTCCTTTCTTCAACTCGCTTTCTTTTGAGCTGGCCGCAACACCGCAGGATGGCTTCAGGCCCTAATCTGGTTCCGGCACGGCACGCTGAGCCTTTGGTTAATTCCTCTTCCTGGTGGGAAATGAGAGTTAAATTTGCCCGTCCAGACACCTCCAGCTAGTCTCTCATTGGTTCTCGCTATTCCTGTTCATCTTCCGCAGAAATTGCAAACTGGGCCAAACAGGAGGTTAAAGGGACTGACTCTCCAAGTCGGGAGGGTGTTAGTAAAGCGTCTGGAATGTTGCACCCGAGTACCAGGGTACGAAAACTGAGACACATTTGAACACGTCTCCCGATCACATGGTTGATCATACTCTAGGTTCCACATGCATGTTTTAGCTGAAGGAAGAATACCTTAAACCTGGGTAGTTGAAACCCGTGGAATGGGTACCATGCAATATGACTTCAAAGGGTCTTCATTTGCTCACCGAACCTCTCCAATCCTATCACTGCTGCGTTTATGCCCCTGTACACATGCTTGATTCTCTTTCGGAGACATAGCAATCCATAGGTTTTAAGATACTTACTAGTCAGGTACATTCTTAGGCATTTAATATGCGGTGTTGAGTCCATTTCGTTGAGCAAGGAGTAGCTCTTGTCTATTCCATATTTGGCTTAAGGAACTTTATCTGTGCTCATTTCAATCTCTGGTTTTATGCAGCACCCCAACTCACCTTTCCCCTTAAGCAAGCATAAGTTGGTTTTCTAAATTTGAGACCCTGTTCTGTTCTGTAATTCAGTTCCTGTGTAGCCAAGTTTACATTCCGTGTATTACTGATATCTTATGATGTTTCTTTTTCTGTGTGACTTATTTCAGTTAGAATCATCATACCTGAATCCACTCATTGTGCTGCTAAGGGCCTGATGACATAGATTTCATTGCTGAGTGATATTGCTTTGTAAGTAAATACCACAACTTCTTTATCCATTTTTCACTTTCTGCGATGTTGAACTTGTACTGTAAACGAGGTTCTTGTAAACAGAGGCGTCCCAAACTTTGAGGTGGCTGTGTCTTTTTGATTTTAATTTCCCTAAGCTATAGGACCATAAGTGGAAGTGCCCTAGGCTCTGTTGCTTTGTTTTTTAGATGTTTCAGGAAACACCATACACTTCTCCCGAGTGTCTGTTGGCAATTTACATCCCGCCCATCAGCATAACAAGGCTCCCAGTTCTCCATGGCCTGTCCTGCCTTTCTGGATTTTACACTTTTTTCAGATGGCCCTTTTGACCGGGGGGAAGTGAGACTTCATTGTAGTGCAGATTTCCTTTGCAAGCTTGCTTGGTTGGCCAAAAAGGGCGTATGCGTTTTTTCCTGAATATATTCAGGAAAAATCGCATACGCCCTTTTTGGCCAAGTGCATCATTGTGGACGTTCTGCCTCTTTTCCTATGCTTTCAATGCAATTCCAGTCTACCTCCTGAAATCGGTTTCCTGCAATTCTGCCCCGCTTTCAAGTCCTCTTGGCAGCCTTACTTCAGTATATTTTTGGACGATAGCTGTCATTTATAACTCTGCAGGTTTGTGAATTACAGTGCCCCTGAGCTCCTTTCTTCAACTCGCTTTCTTTTGAGCTGGCCGCAACACCGCAGGATGGCTTCAGGCCCTAATCTGGTTCCGGCACGGCACGCTGAGCCTTTGGTTAATTCCTCTTCCTGGTGGGAAATGAGAGTTAAATTTGCCCGTCCAGACACCTCCAGCTAGTCTCTCATTGGTTCTCGCTATTCCTGTTCATCTTCCGCAGAAATTGCAAACTGGGCCAAACAGGAGGTTAAAGGGACTGACTCTCCAAGTCGGGAGGGTGTTAGTAAAGCGTCTGGAATGTTGCACCCGAGTACCAGGGTACGAAAACTGAGACATATTTGAACACGTCTCCCGATCACATGGTTGATCATACTCTAGGTTCCACATGCATGTTTTAGCTGAAGGAAGAATACCTTAAACCTGGGTAGTTGAAACCCGTGGAATGGGTACCATGCAATATGACTTCAAAGGGTCTTCATTTGCTCACCGAACCTCTCCAATCCTATCACTGCTGCGTTTATGCCCCTGTACACATGCTT
This sequence comes from Pseudorca crassidens, assembly GCF_039906515.1. NCBI lineage: Eukaryota > Metazoa > Chordata > Mammalia > Artiodactyla > Delphinidae > Pseudorca > Pseudorca crassidens. The sequence goes on along the minus strand of NW_027136330.1, from coordinate 211,530 downwards.
GATTCTCTTTCGGAGACATAGCAATCCATAGGTTTTAAGATACTTACTAGTCAGGTACATTCTTAGGCATTTAATATGCGGTGTTGAGTCCATTTCGTTGAGCAAGGAGTAGCTCTTGTCTATTCCATATTTGGCTTAAGGAACTTTATCTGTGCTCATTTCAATCTCTGGTTTTATGCAGCACCCCAACTCACCTTTCCCCTTAAGCAAGCATAAGTTGGTTTTCTAAATTTGAGACCCTGTTCTGTTCTGTAATTCAGTTCCTGTGTAGCCAAGTTTACATTCCGTGTATTACTGATATCTTATGATGTTTCTTTTTCTGTGTGACTTATTTCAGTTAGAATCATCATACCTGAATCCACTCATTGTGCTGCTAAGGGCCTGATGACATAGATTTCATTGCTGAGTGATATTGCTTTGTAAGTAAATACCACAACTTCTTTATCCATTTTTCACTTTCTGCGATGTTGAACTTGTACTGTAAACGAGGTTCTTGTAAACAGAGGCGTCCCAAACTTTGAGGTGGCTGTGTCTTTTTGATTTTAATTTCCCTAAGCTATAGGACCATAAGTGGAAGTGCCCTAGGCTCTGTTGCTTTGTTTTTTAGATGTTTCAGGAAACACCATACACTTCTCCCGAGTGTCTGTTGGCAATTTACATCCCGCCCATCAGCATAACAAGGCTCCCAGTTCTCCATGGCCTGTCCTGCCTTTCTGGATTTTACACTTTTTTCAGATGGCCCTTTTGACCGGGGGGAAGTGAGACTTCATTGTAGTGCAGATTTCCTTTGCAAGCTTGCTTGGTTGGCCAAAAAGGGCGTATGCGTTTTTTCCTGAATATATTCAGGAAAAAACGCATACGCCCTTTTTGGCCAAGTGCATCATTGTGGACGTTCTGCCTCTTTTCCTATGCTTTCAATGCAATTCCAGTCTACCTCCTGAAATCGGTTTCCTGCAATTCTGCCCCGCTTTCAAGTCCTCTTGGCAGCCTTACTTCAGTATATTTTTGGACGATAGCTGTCATTTATAAGTCTGCAGGTTTGTGAATTACAGTGCCCCTGAGCTCCTTTCTTCAACTCGCTTTCTTTTGAGCTGGCCGCAACACCGCAGGATGGCTTCAGGCCCTAATCTGGTTCCGGCACGGCACGCTGAGCCTTTGGTTAATTCCTCTTCCTGGTGGGAAATGAGAGTTAAATTTGCCCGTCCAGACACCTCCAGCTAGTCTCTCATTGGTTCTCGCTATTCCTGTTCATCTTCCGCAGAAATTGCAAACTGGGCCAAACAGGAGGTTAAAGGGACTGACTCTCCAAGTCGGGAGGGTGTTAGTAAAGCGTCTGGAATGTTGCACCCGAGTACCAGGGTACGAAAACTGAGACACATTTGAACACGTCTCCCGATCACATGGTTGATCATACTCTAGGTTCCACATGCATGTTTTAGCTGAAGGAAGAATACCTTAAACCTGGGTAGTTGAAACCCGTGGAATGGGTACCATGCAATATGACTTCAAAGGGTCTTCATTTGCTCACCGAACCTCTCCAATCCTATCACTGCTGCGTTTATGCCCCTGTACACATGCTTGATTCTCTTTCGGAGACATAGCAATCCATAGGTTTTAAGATACTTACTAGTCAGGTACATTCTTAGGCATTTAATATGCGGTGTTGAGTCCATTTCGTTGAGCAAGGAGTAGCTCTTGTCTATTCCATATTTGGCTTAAGGAACTTTATCTGTGCTCATTTCAATCTCTGGTTTTATGCAGCACCCCAACTCACCTTTCCCCTTAAGCAAGCATAAGTTGGTTTTCTAAATTTGAGACCCTGTTCTGTTCTGTAATTCAGTTCCTGTGTAGCCAAGTTTACATTCCGTGTATTACTGATATCTTATGATGTTTCTTTTTCTGTGTGACTTATTTCAGTTAGAATCATCATACCTGAATCCACTCATTGTGCTGCTAAGGGCCTGATGACATAGATTTCATTGCTGAGTGATATTGCTTTGTAAGTAAATACCACAACTTCTTTATCCATTTTTCACTTTCTGCGATGTTGAACTTGTACTGTAAACGAGGTTCTTGTAAACAGAGGCGTCCCAAACTTTGAGGTGGCTGTGTCTTTTTGATTTTAATTTCCCTAAGCTATAGGACCATAAGTGGAAGTGCCCTAGGCTCTGTTGCTTTGTTTTTTAGATGTTTCAGGAAACACCATACACTTCTCCCGAGTGTCTGTTGGCAATTTACATCCCGCCCATCAGCATAACAAGGCTCCCAGTTCTCCATGGCCTGTCCTGCCTTTCTGGATTTTACACTTTTTTCAGATGGCCCTTTTGACCGGGGGGAAGTGAGACTTCATTGTAGTGCAGATTTCCTTTGCAAGCTTGCTTGGTTGGCCAAAAAGGGCGTATGCGTTTTTTCCTGAATATATTCAGGAAAAAACGCATACGCCCTTTTTGGCCAAGTGCATCATTGTGGACGTTCTGCCTCTTTTCCTATGCTTTCAATGCAATTCCAGTCTACCTCCTGAAATCGGTTTCCTGCAATTCTGCCCCGCTTTCAAGTCCTCTTGGCAGCCTTACTTCAGTATATTTTTGGACGATAGCTGTCATTTATAACTCTGCAGGTTTGTGAATTACAGTGCCCCTGAGCTCCTTTCTTCAACTCGCTTTCTTTTGAGCTGGCCGCAACACCGCAGGATGGCTTCAGGCCCTAATCTGGTTCCGGCACGGCACGCTGAGCCTTTGGTTAATTCCTCTTCCTGGTGGGAAATGAGAGTTAAATTTGCCCGTCCAGACACCTCCAGCTAGTCTCTCATTGGTTCTCGCTATTCCTGTTCATCTTCCGCAGAAATTGCAAACTGGGCCAAACAGGAGGTTAAAGGGACTGACTCTCCAAGTCGGGAGGGTGTTAGTAAAGCGTCTGGAATGTTGCACCCGAGTACCAGGGTACGAAAACTGAGACACATTTGAACACGTCTCCCGATCACATGGTTGATCATACTCTAGGTTCCACATGCATGTTTTAGCTGAAGGAAGAATACCTTAAACCTGGGTAGTTGAAACCCGTGGAATGGGTACCATGCAATATGACTTCAAAGGGTCTTCATTTGCTCACCGAACCTCTCCAATCCTATCACTGCTGCGTTTATGCCCCTGTACACATGCTTGATTCTCTTTCGGAGACATAGCAATCCATAGGTTTTAAGATACTTACTAGTCAGGTACATTCTTAGGCATTTAATATGCGGTGTTGAGTCCATTTCGTTGAGCAAGGAGTAGCTCTTGTCTATTCCATATTTGGCTTAAGGAACTTTATCTGTGCTCATTTCAATCTCTGGTTTTATGCAGCACCCCAACTCACCTTTCCCCTTAAGCAAGCATAAGTTGGTTTTCTAAATTTGAGACCCTGTTCTGTTCTGTAATTCAGTTCCTGTGTAGCCAAGTTTACATTCCGTGTATTACTGATATCTTATGATGTTTCTTTTTCTGTGTGACTTATTTCAGTTAGAATCATCATACCTGAATCCACTCATTGTGCTGCTAAGGGCCTGATGACATAGATTTCATTGCTGAGTGATATTGCTTTGTAAGTAAATACCACAACTTCTTTATCCATTTTTCACTTTCTGCGATGTTGAACTTGTACTGTAAACGAGGTTCTTGTAAACAGAGGCGTCCCAAACTTTGGGGTGGCTGTGTCTTTTTGATTTTAATTTCCCTAAGCTATAGGACCATAAGTGGAAGTGCCCTAGGCTCTGTTGCTTTGTTTTTTAGATGTTTCAGGAAACACCATACACTTCTCCCGAGTGTCTGTTGGCAATTTACATCCCGCCCATCAGCATAACAAGGCTCCCAGTTCTCCATGGCCTGTCCTGCCTTTCTGGATTTTACACTTTTTTCAGATGGCCCTTTTGACCGGGGGGAAGTGAGACTTCATTGTAGTGCAGATTTCCTTTGCAAGCTTGCTTGGTTGGCCAAAAAGGGCGTATGCGTTTTTTCCTGAATATATTCAGGAAAAAACGCATACGCCCTTTTTGGCCAAGTGCATCATTGTGGACGTTCTGCCTCTTTTCCTATGCTTTCAATGCAATTCCAGTCTACCTCCTGAAATCGGTTTCCTGCAATTCTGCCCCGCTTTCAAGTCCTCTTGGCAGCCTTACTTCAGTATATTTTTGGACGATAGCTGTCATTTATAACTCTGCAGGTTTGTGAATTACAGTGCCCCTGAGCTCCTTTCTTCAACTCGCTTTCTTTTGAGCTGGCCGCAACACCGCAGGATGGCTTCAGGCCCTAATCTGGTTCCGGCACGGCACGCTGAGCCTTTGGTTAATTCCTCTTCCTGGTGGGAAATGAGAGTTAAATTTGCCCGTCCAGACACCTCCAGCTAGTCTCTCATTGGTTCTCGCTATTCCTGTTCATCTTCCGCAGAAATTGCAAACTGGGCCAAACAGGAGGTTAAAGGGACTGACTCTCCAAGTCGGGAGGGTGTTAGTAAAGCGTCTGGAATGTTGCACCCGAGTACCAGGGTACGAAAACTGAGACACATTTGAACACGTCTCCCGATCACATGGTTGATCATACTCTAGGTTCCACATGCATGTTTTAGCTGAAGGAAGAATACCTTAAACCTGGGTAGTTGAAACCCGTGGAATGGGTACCATGCAATATGACTTCAAAGGGTCTTCATTTGCTCACCGAACCTCTCCAATCCTATCACTGCTGCGTTTATGCCCCTGTACACATGCTTGATTCTCTTTCGGAGACATAGCAATCCATAGGTTTTAAGATACTTACTAGTCAGGTACATTCTTAGGCGTTTAATATGCGGTGTTGAGTCCATTTCGTTGAGCAAGGAGTAGCTCTTGTCTATTCCATATTTGGCTTAAGGAACTTTATCTGTGCTCATTTCAATCTCTGGTTTTATGCAGCACCCCAACTCACCTTTCCCCTTAAGCAAGCATAAGTTGGTTTTCTAAATTTGAGACCCTGTTCTGTTCTGTAATTCAGTTCCTGTGTAGCCAAGTTTACATTCCGTGTATTACTGATATCTTATGATGTTTCTTTTTCTGTGTGACTTATTTCAGTTAGAATCATCATACCTGAATCCACTCATTGTGCTGCTAAGGGCCTGATGACATAGATTTCATTGCTGAGTGATATTGCTTTGTAAGTAAATACCACAACTTCTTTATCCATTTTTCACTTTCTGCGATGTTGAACTTGTACTGTAAACGAGGTTCTTGTAAACAGAGGCGTCCCAAACTTTGAGGTTGCTGTGTCTTTTTGATTTTAATTTCCCTAAGCTATAGGACCATAAGTGGAAGTGCCCTAGGCTCTGTTGCTTTGTTTTTTAGATGTTTCAGGAAACACCATACACTTCTCCCGAGTGTCTGTTGGCAATTTACATCCCGCCCATCAGCATAACAAGGCTCCCAGTTCTCCATGGCCTGTCCTGCCTTTCTGGATTTTACACTTTTTTCAGATGGCCCTTTTGACCGGGGGGAAGTGAGACTTCATTGTAGTGCAGATTTCCTTTGCAAGCTTGCTTGGTTGGCCAAAAAGGGCGTATGCGTTTTTTCCTGAATATATTCAGGAAAAAACGCATACGCCCTTTTTGGCCAAGTGCATCATTGTGGACGTTCTGCCTCTTTTCCTATGCTTTCAATGCAATTCCAGTCTACCTCCTGAAATCGGTTTCCTGCAATTCTGCCCCGCTTTCAAGTCCTCTTGGCAGCCTTACTTCAGTATATTTTTGGACGATAGCTGTCATTTATAACTCTGCAGGTTTGTGAATTACAGTGCCCCTGAGCTCCTTTCTTCAACTCGCTTTCTTTTGAGCTGGCCGCAACACCGCAGGATGGCTTCAGGCCCTAATCTGGTTCCGGCACGGCACGCTGAGCCTTTGGTTAATTCCTCTTCCTGGTGGGAAATGAGAGTTAAATTTGCCCGTCCAGACACCTCCAGCTAGTCTCTCATTGGTTCTCGCTATTCCTGTTCATCTTCCGCAGAAATTGCAAACTGGGCCAAACAGGAGGTTAAAGGGACTGACTCTCCAAGTCGGGAGGGTGTTAGTAAAGCGTCTGGAATGTTGCACCCGAGTACCAGGGTACGAAAACTGAGACACATTTGAACACGTCTCCCGATCACATGGTTGATCATACTCTAGGTTCCACATGCATGTTTTAGCTGAAGGAAGAATACCTTAAACCTGGGTAGTTGAAACCCGTGGAATGGGTACCATGCAATATGACTTCAAAGGGTCTTCATTTGCTCACCGAACCTCTCCAATCCTATCACTGCTGCGTTTATGCCCCTGTACACATGCTTGATTCTCTTTCGGAGACATAGCAATCCATAGGTTTTAAGATACTTACTAGTCAGGTACATTCTTAGGCGTTTAATATGCGGTGTTGAGTCCATTTCGTTGAGCAAGGAGTAGCTCTTGTCTATTCCATATTTGGCTTAAGGAACTTTATCTGTGCTCATTTCAATCTCTGGTTTTATGCAGCACCCCAACTCACCTTTCCCCTTAAGCAAGCATAAGTTGGTTTTCTAAATTTGAGACCCTGTTCTGTTCTGTAATTCAGTTCCTGTGTAGCCAAGTTTACATTCCGTGTATTACTGATATCTTATGATGTTTCTTTTTCTGTGTGACTTATTTCAGTTAGAATCATCATACCTGAATCCACTCATTGTGCTGCTAAGGGCCTGATGACATAGATTTCATTGCTGAGTGATATTGCTTTGTAAGTAAATACCACAACTTCTTTATCCATTTTTCACTTTCTGCGATGTTGAACTTGTACTGTAAACGAGGTTCTTGTAAACAGAGGCGTCCCAAACTTTGGGGTGGCTGTGTCTTTTTGATTTTAATTTCCCTAAGCTATAGGACCATAAGTGGAAGTGCCCTAGGCTCTGTTGCTTTGTTTTTTAGATGTTTCAGGAAACACCATACACTTCTCCCGAGTGTCTGTTGGCAATTTACATCCCGCCCATCAGCATAACAAGGCTCCCAGTTCTCCATGGCCTGTCCTGCCTTTCTGGATTTTACACTTTTTTCAGATGGCCCTTTTGACCGGGGGGAAGTGAGACTTCATTGTAGTGCAGATTTCCTTTGCAAGCTTGCTTGGTTGGCCAAAAAGGGCGTATGCGTTTTTTCCTGAATATATTCAGGAAAAAACGCATACGCCCTTTTTGGCCAAGTGCATCATTGTGGACGTTCTGCCTCTTTTCCTATGCTTTCAATGCAATTCCAGTCTACCTCCTGAAATCGGTTTCCTGCAATTCTGCCCCGCTTTCAAGTCCTCTTGGCAGCCTTACTTCAGTATATTTTTGGACGATAGCTGTCATTTATAACTCTGCAGGTTTGTGAATTACAGTGCCCCTGAGCTCCTTTCTTCAACTCGCTTTCTTTTGAGCTGGCCGCAACACCGCAGGATGGCTTCAGGCCCTAATCTGGTTCCGGCACGGCACGTTGAGCCTTTGGTTAATTCCTCTTCCTGGTGGGAAATGAGAGTTAAATTTGCCCGTCCAGACACCTCCAGCTAGTCTCTCATTGGTTCTCGCTATTCCTGTTCATCTTCCGCAGAAATTGCAAACTGGGCCAAACAGGAGGTTAAAGGGACTGACTCTCCAAGTCGGGAGGGTGTTAGTAAAGCGTCTGGAATGTTGCACCCGAGTACCAGGGTACGAAAACTGAGACATATTTGAACACGTCTCCCGATCACATGGTTGATCATACTCTAGGTTCCACATGCATGTTTTAGCTGAAGGAAGAATACCTTAAACCTGGGTAGTTGAAACCCGTGGAATGGGTACCATGCAATATGACTTCAAAGGGTCTTCATTTGCTCACCGAACCTCTCCAATCCTATCACTGCTGCGTTTATGCCCCTGTACACATGCTTGATTCTCTTTCGGAGACATAGCAATCCATAGGTTTTAAGATACTTACTAGTCAGGTACATTCTTAGGCATTTAATATGCGGTGTTGAGTCCATTTCGTTGAGCAAGGAGTAGCTCTTGTCTATTCCATATTTGCCTTAAGGAACTTTATCTGTGCTCATTTCAATCTCTGGTTTTATGCAGCACCCCAACTCACCTTTCCCCTTAAGCAAGCATAAGTTGGTTTTCTAAATTTGAGACCCTGTTCTGTTCTGTAATTCAGTTCCTGTGTAGCCAAGTTTACATTCCGTGTATTACTGATATCTTATGATGTTTCTTTTTCTGTGTGACTTATTTCAGTTAGAATCATCATACCTGAATCCACTCATTGTGCTGTTAAGGGCCTGATGACATAGATTTCATTGCTGAGTGATATTGCTTTGTAAGTAAATACCACAACTTCTTTATCCATTTTTCACTTTCTGCGATGTTGAACTTGTACTGTAAACGAGGTTCTTGTAAACAGAGGCGTCCCAAACTTTGGGGTGGCTGTGTCTTTTTGATTTTAATTTCCCTAAGCTATAGGACCATAAGTGGAAGTGCCCTAGGCTCTGTTGCTTTGTTTTTTAGATGTTTCAGGAAACACCATACACTTCTCCCGAGTGTCTGTTGGCAATTTACATCCCGCCCATCAGCATAACAAGGCTCCCAGTTCTCCATGGCCTGTCCTGCCTTTCTGGATTTTACACTTTTTTCAGATGGCCCTTTTGACCGGGGGGAAGTGAGACTTCATTGTAGTGCAGATTTCCTTTGCAAGCTTGCTTGGTTGGCCAAAAAGTGCGTATGCGTTTTTTCCTGAATATATTCAGGAAAAAACGCATACGCCCTTTTTGGCCAAGTGCATCATTGTGGACGTTCTGCCTCTTTTCCTATGCTTTCAATGCAATTCCAGTCTACCTCCTGAAATCGGTTTCCTGCAATTCTGCCCCGCTTTCAAGTCCTCTTGGCAGCCTTACTTCAGTATATTTTTGGACGATAGCTGTCATTTATAACTCTGCAGGTTTGTGAATTACAGTGTCCCTGAGCTCCTTTCTTCAACTCGCTTTCTTTTGAGCTGGCCGCAACACCGCAGGATGGCTTCAGGCCCTAATCTGGTTCCGGCACGGCACGCTGAGCCTTTGGTTAATTCCTCTTCCTGGTGGGAAATGAGAGTTAAATTTGCCCGTCCAGACACCTCCAGCTAGTCTCTCATTGGTTCTCGCTATTCCTGTTCATCTTCCGCAGAAATTGCAAACTGGGCCAAACAGGAGGTTAAAGGGACTGACTCTCCAAGTCGGGAGGGTGTTAGTAAAGCGTCTGGAATGTTGCACCCGAGTACCAGGGTACGAAAACTGAGACATATTTGAACACGTCTCCCGATCACATGGTTGATCATACTCTAGGTTCCACATGCATGTTTTAGCTGAAGGAAGAATACCTTAAACCTGGGTAGTTGAAACCCGTGGAATGGGTACCATGCAATATGACTTCAAAGGGTCTTCATTTGCTCACCGAACCTCTCCAATCCTATCACTGCTGCGTTTATGCCCCTGTACACATGCTTGATTCTCTTTCGGAGACATAGCAATCCATAGGTTTTAAGATACTTACTAGTCAGGTACATTCTTAGGCATTTAATATGCGGTGTTGAGTCCATTTCGTTGAGCAAGGAGTAGCTCTTGTCTATTCCATATTTGGCTTAAGGAACTTTATCTGTGCTCATTTCAATCTCTGGTTTTATGCAGCACCCCAACTCACCTTTCCCCTTAAGCAAGCATAAGTTGGTTTTCTAAATTTGAGACCCTGTTCTGTTCTGTAATTCAGTTCCTGTGTAGCCAAGTTTACATTCCGTGTATTACTGATATCTTATGATGTTTCTTTTTCTGTGTGACTTATTTCAGTTAGAATCATCATACCTGAATCCACTCATTGTGCTGCTAAGGGCCTGATGACATAGATTTCATTGCTGAGTGATATTGCTTTGTAAGTAAATACCACAACTTCTTTATCCATTTTTCACTTTCTGCGATGTTGAACTTGTACTGTAAACGAGGTTGTTGTAAACAGAGGCGTCCCAAACTTTGGGGTGGCTGTGTCTTTTTGATTTTAATTTCCCTAAGCTATAGGACCATAAGTGGAAGTGCCCTAGGCTCTGTTGCTTTGTTTTTTAGATGTTTCAGGAAACACCACACACTTCTCCCGAGTGTCTGTTGGCAATTTACATCCCGCCCATCAGCATAACAAGGCTCCCAGTTCTCCATGGCCTGTCCTGCCTTTCTGGATTTTACACTTTTTTCAGATGGCCCTTTTGACCGGGGGGAAGTGAGACTTCATTGTAGTGCAGATTTCCTTTGCAAGCTTGCTTGGTTGGCCAAAAAGGGCGTATGCGTTTTTTCCTGAATATATTCAGGAAAAAACGCATACGCCCTTTTTGGCCAAGTGCATCATTGTGGACGTTCTGCCTCTTTTCCTATGCTTTCAATGCAATTCCAGTCTACCTCCTGAAATCGGTTTCCTGCAATTCTGCCCCGCTTTCAAGTCCTCTTGGCAGCCTTACTTCAGTATATTTTTGGACGATAGCTGTCATTTATAACTCTGCAGGTTTGTGAATTACAGTGCCCCTGAGCTCCTTTCTTCAACTCGCTTTCTTTTGAGCTGGCCGCAACACCGCAGGATGGCTTCAGGCCCTAATCTGGTTCCGGCACGGCACGCTGAGCCTTTGGTTAATTCCTCTTCCTGGTGGGAAATGAGAGTTAAATTTGCCCGTCCAGACACCTCCAGCTAGTCTCTCATTGGTTCTCGCTATTCCTGTTCATCTTCCGCAGAAATTGCAAACTGGGCCAAACAGGAGTTTAAAGGGACTGACTCTCCAAGTCGGGAGGGTGTTAGTAAAGCGTCTGGAATGTTGCACCCGAGTACCAGGGTACGAAAACTGAGACATATTTGAACACGTCTCCCGATCACATGGTTGATCATACTCTAGGTTCCACATGCATGTTTTAGCTGAAGGAAGAATACCTTAAACCTGGGTAGTTGAAACCCGTGGAATGGGTACCATGCAATATGACTTCAAAGGGTCTTCATTTGCTCACCGAACCTCTCCAATCCTATCACTGCTGCGTTTATGCCCCTGTACACATGCTTGATTCTCTTTCGGAGACATAGCAATCCATAGGTTTTAAGATACTTACTAGTCAGGTACATTCTTAGGCATTTAATATGCGGTGTTGAGTCCATTTCGTTGAGCAAGGAGTAGCTCTTGTCTATTCCATATTTGGCTTAAGGAACTTTATCTGTGCTCATTTCAATCTCTGGTTTTATGCAGCACCCCAACTCACCTTTCCCCTTAAGCAAGCATAAGTTGGTTTTCTAAATTTGAGACCCTGTTCTGTTCTGTAATTCAGTTCCTGTGTAGCCAAGTTTACATTCCGTGTATTACTGATATCTTATGATGTTTCTTTTTCTGTGTGACTTATTTCAGTTAGAATCATCATACCTGAATCCACTCATTGTGCTGCTAAGGGCCTGATGACATAGATTTCATTGCTGAGTGATATTGCTTTGTAAGTAAATACCACAACTTCTTTATCCATTTTTCACTTTCTGCGATGTTGAACTTGTACGGTAAACGAGGTTCTTGTAAACAGAGGCGTCCCAAACTTTGGGGTGGCTGTGTCTTTTTGATTTTAATTTCCCTAAGCTATAGGACCATAAGTGGAAGTGCCCTAGGCTCTGTTGCTTTGTTTTTTAGATGTTTCAGGAAACACCATACACTTCTCCCGAGTGTCTGTTGGCAATTTACATCCCGCCCATCAGCATAACAAGGCTCCCAGTTCTCCATGGCCTGTCCTGCCTTTCTGGATTTTACACTTTTTTCAGATGGCCCTTTTGACCGGGGGGAAGTGAGACTTCATTGTAGTGCAGATTTCCTTTGCAAGCTTGCTTGGTTGCCAAAAAGGGCGTATGCGTGTTTTCCTGAATATATTCAGGAAAACACGCATACGCCCTTTTTGGCCAAGTGCATCATTGTGGACGTTCTGCCTCTTTTCCTATGCTTTCAATGCAATTCCAGTCTGCCTCCTGAAAGCGGTTTCCTGCAATTCTGCCCCGCTTTCAAGTCCTCTTGGCAGCCTTACTTCAGTATATTTTTGGACGATAGCTGTCATTTATAACTCTGCAGGTTTGTGAATTACAGTGCCCCTGAGCTCCTTTCTTCAACTCGCTTTCTTTTGAGCTGGCCGCAACACCGCAGGATGGCTTCAGGCCCTAATCTGGTTCCGGCATGGCACGCTGAGCCTTTGGTTAATTCCTCTTCCTGGTGGGAAATGAGAGTTAAATTTGCCCGTCCAGACACCTCCAGCTAGTCTCTCATTCGTTCTCGCTATTCCTGTTCATCTTCCGCAGAAATTGCAAACTGGGCCAAACAGGAGGTTAAAGGGACTGACTCTCCAAGTCGGGAGGGTGTTAGTAAAGCGTCTGGAATGTTGCACCCGAGTACCAGGGTACGAAAACTGAGACATATTTGAACACGTCTCCCGATCACATGGTTGATCATACTCTAGGTTCCACATGCATGTTTTAGCTGAAGGAAGAATACCTTAAACCTGGGTAGTTGAAACCCGTGGAATGGGTACCATGCAATATGACTTCAAAGGGTCTTCATTTGCTCACCGAACCTCTCCAATCCTATCACTGCTGCGTTTATGCCCCTGTACACATGCTTGATTCTCTTTCGGAGACATAGCAATCCATAGGTTTTAAGATACTTACTAGTCAGGTACATTCTTAGGCATTTAATATGCGGTGTTGAGTCCATTTCGTTGAGCAAGGAGTAGCTCTTGTCTATTCCATATTTGGCTTAAGGAACTTTATCTGTGCTCATTTCAATCTCTGGTTTTATGCAGCACCCCAACTCACCTTTACCCTTAAGCAAGCATAAGTTGGTTTTCTAAATTTGAGACCCTGTTCTGTTCTGTAATTCAGTTCCTGTGTAGCCAAGTTTACATTCCGTGTATTACTGATATCTTATGATGTTTCTTTTTCTGTGTGACTTATTTCAGTTAGAATCATCATACCTGAATCCACTCATTGTGCTGCTAAGGGCCTGATGACATAGATTTCATTGCTGAGTGATATTGCTTTGTAAGTAAATACCACAACTTCTTTATCCATTTTTCACTTTCTGCGATGTTGAACTTGTACTGTAAACGAGGTTCTTGTAAACAGAGGCGTCCCAAACTTTGGGGTGGCTGTGTCTTTTTGATTTTAATTTCCCTAAGCTATAGGACCATAAGTGGAAGTGCCCTAGGCTCTGTTGCTTTGTTTTTTAGATGTTTCAGGAAACACCATACACTTCTCCCGAGTGTCTGTTGGCAATTTACATCCCGCCCATCAGCATAACAAGGCTCCCAGTTCTCCATGGCCTGTCCTGCCTTTCTGGATTTTACACTTTTTTCAGATGGCCCTTTTGACCGGGGGGAAGTGAGACTTCATTGTAGTGCAGATTTCCTTTGCAAGCTTGCTTGGTTGGCCAAAAAGGGCGTATGCGTTTTTTCCTGAATATATTCAGGAAAAAACGCATACGCCCTTTTTGGCCAAGTGCATCATTGTGGACGTTCTGCCTCTTTTCCTATGCTTTCAATGCAATTCCAGTCTACCTCCTGAAATCGGTTTCCTGCAATTCTGCCCCGCTTTCAAGTCCTCTTGGCAGCCTTACTTCAGTATATTTTTGGACGATAGCTGTCATTTATAAGTCTGCAGGTTTGTGAATTACAGTGCCCCTGAGCTCCTTTCTTCAACTCGCTTTCTTTTGAGCTGGCCGCAACACCGCAGGATGGCTTCAGGCCCTAATCTGGTTCCGGCACGGCACGCTGAGCCTTTGGTTAATTCCTCTTCCTGGTGGGAAATGAGAGTTAAATTTGCCCGTCCAGACACCTCCAGCTAGTCTCTCATTGGTTCTCGCTATTCCTGTTCATCTTCCGCAGAAATTGCAAACTGGGCCAAACAGGAGGTTAAAGGGACTGACTCTCCAAGTCGGGAGGGTGTTAGTAAAGTGTCTGGAATGTCGCACCCGAGTACCAGGGTACGAAAACTGAGACATATTTGAACACGTCTCCCGATCACATGGTTGATCATACTCTAGGTTCCACATGCATGTTTTAGCTGAAGGAAGAATACCTTAAACCTGGGTAGTTGAAACCCGTGGAATGGGTACCATGCAATATGACTTCAAAGGGTCTTCATTTGCTCACCGAACCTCTCCAATCCTATCACTGCTGCGTTTATGCCCCTGTACACATGCTTGATTCTCTTTCGGAGACATAGCAATCCATAGGTTTTAAGATACTTACTAGTCAGGTACATTCTTAGGCATTTAATATGCGGTGTTGAGTCCATTTCGTTGAGCAAGGAGTAGCTCTTGTCTATTCCATATTTGGCTTAAGGAACTTTATCTGTGCTCATTTCAATCTCTGGTTTTATGCAGCACCCCAACTCACCTTTACCCTTAAGCAAGCATAAGTTGGTTTTCTAAATTTGAGACCCTGTTCTGTTCTGTAATTCAGTTCCTGTGTAGCCAAGTTTACATTCCGTGTATTACTGATATCTTATGATGTTTCTTTTTCTGTGTGACTTATTTCAGTTAGAATCATCATACCTGAATCCACTCATTGTGCTGCTAAGGGCCTGATGACATAGATTTCATTGCTGAGTGATATTGCTTTGTAAGTAAATACCACAACTTCTTTATCCATTTTTCACTTTCTGCGATGTTGAACTTGTACGGTAAACGAGGTTCTTGTAAACAGAGGCGTCCCAAACTTTGGGGTGGCTGTGTCTTTTTGATTTTAATTTCCCTAAGCTATAGGACCATAAGTGGAAGTGCCCTAGGCTCTGTTGCTTTGTTTTTTAGATGTTTCAGGAAACACCATACACTTCTCCCGAGTGTCTGTTGGCAATTTACATCCCGCCCATCAGCATAACAAGGCTCCCAGTTCTCCATGGCCTGTCCTGCCTTTCTGGATTTTACACTTTTTTCAGATGGCCCTTTTGACCGGGGGGAAGTGAGACTTCATTGTAGTGCAGATTTCCTTTGCAAGCTTGCTTGGTTGGCCAAAAAGGGCGTATGCGTTTTTTCCTGAATATATTCAGGAAAAAACGCATACGCCCTTTTTGGCCAAGTGCATCATTGTGGACGTTCTGCCTCTTTTCCTATGCTTTCAATGCAATTCCAGTCTGCCTCCTGAAAGCGGTTTCCTGCAATTCTGCCCCGCTTTCAAGTCCTCTTGGCAGCCTTACTTCAGTATATTTTTGGACGATAGCTGTCATTTATAACTCTGCAGGTTTGTGAATTACAGTGCCCCTGAGCTCCTTTCTTCAACTCGCTTTCTTTTGAGCTGGCCGCAACACCGCAGGATGGCTTCAGGCCCTAATCTGGTTCCGGCACGGCACGCTGAGCCTTTGGTTAATTCCTCTTCCTGGTGGGAAATGAGAGTTAAATTTGCCCGTCCAGACACCTTCCAGCTAGTCTCTCATTGGTTCTCGCTATTCCTGTTCATCTTCCGCAGAAATTGCAAACTGGGCCAAACAGGAGGTTAAAGGGACTGACTCTCCAAGTCGGGAGGGTGTTAGTAAAGCGTCTGGAATGTTGCACCCGAGTACCAGGGTACGAAAACTGAGACATATTTGAACACGTCTCCCGATCACATGGTTGATCATACTCTAGGTTCCACATGCATGTTTTAGCTGAAGGAAGAATACCTTAAACCTGGGTAGTTGAAACCCGTGGAATGGGTACCATGCAATATGACTTCAAAGGGTCTTCATTTGCTCACCGAACCTCTCCAATCCTATCACTGCTGCGTTTATGCCCCTGTACACATGCTTGATTCTCTTTCGGAGACATAGCAATCCATAGGTTTTAAGATACTTACTAGTCAGGTACATTCTTAGGCATTTAATATGCGGTGTTGAGTCCATTGCGTTGAGCAAGGAGTAGCTCTTGTCTATTCCATATTTGGCTTAAGGAACTTTATCTGTGCTCATTTCAATCTCTGGTTTTATGCAGCACCCCAACTCACCTTTCCCCTTAAGCAAGCATAAGTTGGTTTTCTAAATTTGAGACCCTGTTCTGTTCTGTAATTCAGTTCCTGTGTAGCCAAGTTTACATTCCGTGTATTACTGATATCTTATGATGTTTCTTTTTCTGTGTGACTTATTTCAGTTAGAATCATCATACCTGAATCCACTCATTGTGCTGCTAAGGGCCTGATGACATAGATTTCATTGCTGAGTGATATTGCTTTGTAAGTAAATACCACAACTTCTTTATCCATTTTTCACTTTCTGCGATGTTGAACTTGTACGGTAAACGAGGTTCTTGTAAACAGAGGCGTCCCAAACTTTGGGGTGGCTGTGTCTTTTTGATTTTAATTTCCCTAAGCTATAGGACCATAAGTGGAAGTGCCCTAGGCTCTGTTGCTTTGTTTTTTAGATGTTTCAGGAAACACCATACACTTCTCCCGAGTGTCTGTTGGCAATTTACATCCCGCCCATCAGCATAACAAGGCTCCCAGTTCTCCATGGCCTGTCCTGCCTTTCTGGATTTTACACTTTTTTCAGATGGCCCTTTTGACCGGGGGGAAGTGAGACTTCATTGTAGTGCAGATTTCCTTTGCAAGCTTGCTTGGTTGGCCAAAAAGGGCGTATGCGTTTTTTCCTGAATATATTCAGGAAAAAACGCATACGCCCTTTTTGGCCAAGTGCATCATTGTGGACGTTCTGCCTCTTTTCCTATGCTTTCAATGCAATTCCAGTCTGCCTCCTGAAAGCGGTTTCCTGCAATTCTGCCCCGCTTTCAAGTCCTCTTGGCAGCCTTACTTCAGTATATTTTTGGACGATAGCTGTCATTTATAACTCTGCAGGTTTGTGAATTACAGTGCCCCTGAGCTCCTTTCTTCAACTCGCTTTCTTTTGAGCTGGCCGCAACACCGCAGGATGGCTTCAGGCCCTAATCTGGTTCCGGCACGGCACGCTGAGCCTTTGGTTAATTCCTCTTCCTGGTGGGAAATGAGAGTTAAATTTGCCCGTCCAGACACCTTCCAGCTAGTCTCTCATTGGTTCTCGCTATTCCTGTTCATCTTCCGCAGAAATTGCAAACTGGGCCAAACAGGAGGTTAAAGGGACTGACTCTCCAAGTCGGGAGGGTGTTAGTAAAGCGTCTGGAATGTTGCACCCGAGTACCAGGGTACGAAAACTGAGACATATTTGAACACGTCTCCCGATCACATGGTTGATCATACTCTAGGTTCCACCTGCATGTTTTAGCTGAAGGAAGAATACCTTAAACCTGGGTAGTTGAAACCCGTGGAATGGGTACCGTGCAATATGACTTCAAAGGGTCTTCATTTGCTCACCGAACCTCTCCAATCCTATCACTGCTGCGTTTATGCCCCTGTACACATGCTTGATTCTCTTTCGGAGACATAGCAATCCATAGGTTTTAAGATACTTACTAGTCAGGTACATTCTTAGGCGTTTAATATGCGGTGTTGAGTCCATTTCGTTGAGCAAGGAGTAGCTCTTGTCTATTCCATATTTGGCTTAAGGAACTTTATCTGTGCTCATTTCAATCTCTGGTTTTATGCAGCACCCCAACTCACCTTTCCCCTTAAGCAAGCATAAGTTGGTTTTCTAAATTTGAGACCCTGTTCTGTTCTGTAATTCAGTTCCTGTGTAGCCAAGTTTACATTCCGTGTATTACTGATATCTTATGATGTTTCTTTTTCTGTGTGACTTATTTCAGTTAGAATCATCATACCTGAATCCACTCATTGTGCTGCTAAGGGCCTGATGACATAGATTTCATTGCTGAGTGATATTGCTTTGTAAGTAAATACCACAACTTCTTTATCCATTTTTCACTTTCTGCGATGTTGAACTTGTACGGTAAACGAGGTTCTTGTAAACAGAGGCGTCCCAAACTTTGGGGTGGCTGTGTCTTTTTGATTTTAATTTCCCTAAGCTATAGGACCATAAGTGGAAGTGCCCTAGGCTCTGTTGCTTTGTTTTTTAGATGTTTCAGGAAACACCATACACTTCTCCCGAGTGTCTGTTGGCAATTTACATCCCGCCCATCAGCATAACAAGGCTCCCAGTTCTCCATGGCCTGTCCTGCCTTTCTGGATTTTACACTTTTTTCAGATGGCCCTTTTGACCGGGGGGAAGTGAGACTTCATTGTAGTGCAGATTTCCTTTGCAAGCTTGCTTGGTTGGCCAAAAAGGGCGTATGCGTTTCTTCCTGAATATATTCAGGAAAAAACGCATACGCCCTTTTTGGCCAAGTGCATCATTGTGGACGTTCTGCCTCTTTTCCTATGCTTTCAATGCAATTCCAGTCTGCCTTCTGAAAGCGGTTTCCTGCAATTCTGCCCCGCTTTCAAGTCCTCTTGGCAGCCTTACTTCAGTATATTTTTGGACGATAGCTGTCAATTATAACTCTGCAGGTTTGTGAATTACAGTGCCCCTGAGCTCCTTTCTTCAACTCGCTTTCTTTTGAGCTGGCCGCAACACCGCAGGATGGCTTCAGGCCCTAATCTGGTTCCGGCACGGCACGCTGAGCCTTTGGTTAATTCCTCTTCCTGGTGGGAAATGAGAGTTAAATTTGCCCGTCCAGACACCTTCCAGCTAGTCTCTCATTGGTTCTCGCTATTCCTGTTCATCTTCCGCAGAAATTGCAAACTGGGCCAAACAGGAGGTTAAAGGGACTGACTCTCCAAGTCGGGAGGGTGTTAGTAAAGCGTCTGGAATGTTGCACCCGAGTACCAGGGTACGAAAACTGAGACATATTTGAACACGTCTCCCGATCACATGGTTGATCATACTCTAGGTTCCACATGCATGTTTTAGCTGAAGGAAGAATACCTTAAACCTGGGTAGTTGAAACCCGTGGAATGGGTACCATGCAATATGACTTCAAAGGGTCTTCATTTGCTCACCGAACCTCTCCAATCCTATCACTGCTGCGTTTATGCCCCTGTACACATGCTTGATTCTCTTTCGGAGACATAGCAATCCATAGGTTTTAAGATACTTACTAGTCAGGTACATTCTTAGGCATTTAATATGCGGTGTTGAGTCCATTTCGTTGAGCAAGGAGTAGCTCTTGTCTATTCCATATTTGGCTTAAGGAACTTTATCTGTGCTCATTTCAATCTCTGGTTTTATGCAGCACCCCAACTCACCTTTCCCCTTAAGCAAGCATAAGTTGGTTTTCTAAATTTGAGACCCTGTTCTGTTCTGTAATTCAGTTCCTGTGTAGCCAAGTTTACATTCCGTGTATTACTGATATCTTATGATGTTTCTTTTTCTGTGTGACTTATTTCAGTTAGAATCATCATACCTGAATCCACTCATTGTGCTGCTAAGGGCCTGATGACATAGATTTCATTGCTGAGTGATATTGCTTTGTAAGTAAATACCACAACTTCTTTATCCATTTTTCACTTTCTGCGATGTTGAACTTGTACGGTAAACGAGGTTCTTGTAAACAGAGGCGTCCCAAACTTTGGGGTGGCTGTGTCTTTTTGATTTTAATTTCCCTAAGCTATAGGACCATAAGTGGAAGTGCCCTAGGCTCTGTTGCTTTGTTTTTTAGATGTTTCAGGAAACACCATACACTTCTCCCGAGTGTCTGTTGGCAATTTACATCCCGCCCATCAGCATAACAAGGCTCCCAGTTCTCCATGGCCTGTCCTGCCTTTCTGGATTTTACACTTTTTTCAGATGGCCCTTTTGACCGGGGGGAAGTGAGACTTCATTGTAGTGCAGATTTCCTTTGCAAGCTTGCTTGGTTGGCCAAAAAGGGCGTATGCGTTTCTTCCTGAATATATTCAGGAAAAAACGCATACGCCCTTTTTGGCCAAGTGCATCATTGTGGACGTTCTGCCTCTTTTCCTATGCTTTCAATGCAATTCCAGTCTGCCTCCTGAAATCGGTTTCCTGCAATTCTGCCCCGCTTTCAAGTCCTCTTGGCAGCCTTACTTCAGTATATTTTTGGACGATAGCTGTCATTTATAACTCTGCAGGTTTGTGAATTACAGTG
This sequence comes from Pseudorca crassidens, assembly GCF_039906515.1. NCBI lineage: Eukaryota > Metazoa > Chordata > Mammalia > Artiodactyla > Delphinidae > Pseudorca > Pseudorca crassidens. The sequence goes on along the minus strand of NW_027136330.1, from coordinate 191,514 downwards.
CCCCTGAGCTCCTTTCTTCAACTCGCTTTCTTTTGAGCTGGCCGCAACACCGCAGGATGGCTTCAGGCCCTAATCTGGTTCCGGCACGGCACGCTGAGCCTTTGGTTAATTCCTCTTCCTGGTGGGAAATGAGAGTTAAATTTGCCCGTCCAGACACCTTCCAGCTAGTCTCTCATTGGTTCTCGCTATTCCTGTTCATCTTCCGCAGAAATTGCAAACTGGGCCAAACAGGAGGTTAAAGGGACTGACTCTCCAAGTCGGGAGGGTGTTAGTAAAGCGTCTGGAATGTTGCACCCGAGTACCAGGGTACGAAAACTGAGACATATTTGAACACGTCTCCCGATCACATGGTTGATCATACTCTAGGTTCCACATGCATGTTTTAGCTGAAGGAAGAATACCTTAAACCTGGGTAGTTGAAACCCGTGGAATGGGTACCATGCAATATGACTTCAAAGGGTCTTCATTTGCTCACCGAACCTCTCCAATCCTATCACTGCTGCGTTTATGCCCCTGTACACATGCTTGATTCTCTTTCGGAGACATAGCAATCCATAGGTTTTAAGATACTTACTAGTCAGGTACATTCTTAGGCGTTTAATATGCGGTGTTGAGTCCATTTCATTGAGCAAAGAGTAGTTCTTGTCTATTCCATATTTGGCTTAAGGAACTTTATCTGTGCTCATTTCAATCTCTGGTTTTATGCAGCACCCCAACTCACCTTTCCCCTTAAGCAAGCATAAGTTGGTTTTCTAAATTTGAGACCCTGTTCTGTTCTGTAATTCAGTTCCTGTGTAGCCAAGTTTACATTCCGTGTATTACTGATATCTTATGATGTTTCTTTTTCTGTGTGACTTATTTCAGTTAGAATCATCATACCTGAATCCACTCATTGTGCTGCTAAGGGCCTGATGACATAGATTTCATTGCTGAGTGATATTGCTTTGTAAGTAAATACCACAACTTCTTTATCCATTTTTCACTTTCTGCGATGTTGAACTTGTACGGTAAACGAGGTTCTTGTAAACAGAGGCGTCCCAAACTTTGGGGTGGCTGTGTCTTTTTGATTTTAATTTCCCTAAGCTATAGGACCATAAGTGGAAGTGCCCTAGGCTCTGTTGCTTTGTTTTTTAGATGTTTCAGGAAACACCATACACTTCTCCCGAGTGTCTGTTGGCAATTTACATCCCGCCCATCAGCATAACAAGGCTCCCAGTTCTCCATGGCCTGTCCTGCCTTTCTGGATTTTACACTTTTTTCAGATGGCCCTTTTGACCGGGGGGAAGTGAGACTTCATTGTAGTGCAGATTTCCTTTGCAAGCTTGCTTGGTTGGCCAAAAAGGGCGTATGCGTTTTTTCCTGAATATATTCAGGAAAAAACGCATACGCCCTTTTTGGCCAAGTGCATCATTGTGGACGTTCTGCCTCTTTTCCTATGCTTTCAATGCAATTCCAGTCTGCCTCCTGAAATCGGTTTCCTGCAATTCTGCCCCGCTTTCAAGTCCTCTTGGCAGCCTTACTTCAGTATATTTTTGGACGATAGCTGTCATTTATAACTCTGCAGGTTTGTGAATTACAGTGCCCCTGAGCTCCTTTCTTCAACTCGCTTTCTTTTGAGCTGGCCGCAACACCGCAGGATGGCTTCAGGCCCTAATCTGGTTCCGGCACGGCACGCTGAGCCTTTGGTTAATTCCTCTTCCTGGTGGGAAATGAGAGTTAAATTTGCCCGTCCAGACACCTCCAGCTAGTCTCTCATTGGTTCTCGCTATTCCTGTTCATCTTCCGCAGAAATTGCAAACTGGGCCAAACAGGAGGTTAAAGGGACTGACTCTCCAAGTCGGGAGGGTGTTAGTAAAGCGTCTGGAATGTTGCACCCGAGTACCAGGGTACGAAAACTGAGACATATTTGAACACGTCTCCCGATCACATGGTTGATCATACTCTAGGTTCCACATGCATGTTTTAGCTGAAGGAAGAATACCTTAAACCTGGGTAGTTGAAACCCGTGGAATGGGTACCGTGCAATATGACTTCAAAGGGTCTTCATTTGCTCACCGAACCTGTCCAATCCTATCACTGCTGCGTTTATGCCCCTGTACACATGCTTGATTCTCTTTTGGAGACATAGCAATCCATAGGTTTTAAGATACTTACTAGTCAGGTACATTCTTAGGCGTTTAATATGCGGTGTTGAGTCCATTTCGTTGAGCAAGGAGTAGCTCTTGTCTATTCCATATTTGGCTTAAGGAACTTTATCTGTGCTCATTTCAATCTCTGGTTTTATGCAGCACCCCAACTCACCTTTCCCCTTAAGCAAGCATAAGTTGGTTTTCTAAATTTGAGACCCTGTTCTGTTCTGTAATTCAGTTCCTGTGTAGCCAAGTTTACATTCCGTGTATTACTGATATCTTATGATGTTTCTTTTTCTGTGTGACTTATTTCAGTTAGAATCATCATACCTGAATCCACTCATTGTGCTGTTAAGGGCCTGATGACATAGATTTCATTGCTGAGTGATATTGCTTTGTAAGTAAATACCACAACTTCTTTATCCATTTTTCACTTTCTGCGATGTTGAACTTGTATGGTAAACGAGGTTCTTGTAAACAGAGGCGTCCCAAACTTTGGGGTGGCTGTGTCTTTTTGATTTTAATTTCCCTAAGCTATAGGACCATAAGTGGAAGTGCCCTAGGCTCTGTTGCTTTGTTTTTTAGATGTTTCAGGAAACACCATACACTTCTCCCGAGTGTCTGTTGGCAATTTACATCCCGCCCATCAGCATAACAAGGCTCCCAGTTCTCCATGGCCTGTCCTGCCTTTCTGGATTTTACACTTTTTTCAGATGGCCCTTTTGACCGGGGGGAAGTGAGACTTCATTGTAGTGCAGATTTCCTTTGCAAGCTTGCTTGGTTGGCCAAAAAGGGCGTATGCGTTTCTTCCTGAATATATTCAGGAAAAAACGCATACGCCCTTTTTGGCCAAGTGCATCATTGTGGACGTTCTGCCTCTTTTCCTATGCTTTCAATGCAATTCCAGTCTACCTCCTGAAATCGGTTTCCTGCAATTCTGCCCCGCTTTCAAGTCCTCTTGGCAGCCTTACTTCAGTATATTTTTGGACGATAGCTGTCATTTATAACTCTGCAGGTTTGTGAATTACAGTGCCCCTGAGCTCCTTTCTTCAACTCGCTTTCTTTTCAGCTGGCCGCAACACCGCAGGATGGCTTCAGGCCCTAATCTGGTTCCGGCACGGCACGCTGAGCCTTTGGTTAATTCCTCTTCCTGGTGGGAAATGAGAGTTAAATTTGCCCGTCCAGACACCTCCAGCTAGTCTCTCATTGGTTCTCGCTATTCCTGTTCATCTTCCGCAGAAATTGCAAACTGGGCCAAACAGGAGGTTAAAGGGACTGACTCTCCAAGTCGGGAGGGTGTTAGTAAAGCGTCTGGAATGTTGCACCCGAGTACCAGGGTACGAAAACTGAGACATATTTGAACACGTCTCCCGATCACATGGTTGATCATACTCTAGGTTCCACATGCATGTTTTAGCTGAAGGAAGAATACCTTAAACCTGGGTAGTTGAAACCCGTGGAATGGGTACCATGCAATATGACTTCAAAGGGTCTTCATTTGCTCACCGAACCTCTCCAATCCTATCACTGCTGCGTTTATGCCCCTGTACACATGCTTGATTCTCTTTCGGAGACATAGCAATCCATAGGTTTTAAGATACTTACTAGTCAGGTACATTCTTAGGCGTTTAATATGCGGTGTTGAGTCCATTTCGTTGAGCAAGGAGTAGCTCTTGTCTATTCCATATTTGGCTTAAGGAACTTTATCTGTGCTCATTTCAATCTCTGGTTTTATGCAGCACCCCAACTCACCTTTCCCCTTAAGCAAGCATAAGTTGGTTTTCTAAATTTGAGACCCTGTTCTGTTCTGTAATTCAGTTCCTGTGTAGCCAAGTTTACATTCCGTGTATTACTGATATCTTATGATGTTTCTTTTTCTGTGTGACTTATTTCAGTTAGAATCATCATACCTGAATCCACTCATTGTGCTGCTAAGGGCCTGATGACATAGATTTCATTGCTGAGTGATATTGCTTTGTAAGTAAATACCACAACTTCTTTATCCATTTTTCACTTTCTGCGATGTTGAACTTGTACGGTAAACGAGGTTCTTGTAAACAGAGGCGTCCCAAACTTTGGGGTGGCTGTGTCTTTTTGATTTTAATTTCCCTAAGCTATAGGACCATAAGTGGAAGTGCCCTAGGCTCTGTTGCTTTGTTTTTTAGATGTTTCAGGAAACACCATACACTTCTCCCGAGTGTCTGTTGGCAATTTACATCCCGCCCATCAGCATAACAAGGCTCCCAGTTCTCCATGGCCTGTCCTGCCTTTCTGGATTTTACACTTTTTTCAGATGGCCCTTTTGACCGGGGAGAAGTGAGACTTCATTGTAGTGCAGATTTCCTTTGCAAGCTTGCTTGGTTGGCCAAAAAGGGCGTATGCGTTTTTTCCTGAATATATTCAGGAAAACACGCATACGCCCTTTTTGGCCAAGTGCATCATTGTGGACGTTCTGCCTCTTTTCCTATGCTTTCAATGCAATTCCAGTCTACCTCCTGAAATCGGTTTCCTGCAATTCTGCCCCGCTTTCAAGTCCTCTTGGCAGCCTTACTTCAGTATATTTTTGGACGATAGCTGTCATTTATAACTCTGCAGGTTTGTGAATTACAGTGCCCCTGAGCTCCTTTCTTCAACTCGCTTTCTTTTGAGCTGGCCGCAACACCGCAGGATGGCTTCAGGCCCTAATCTGGTTCCGGCACGGCACGCTGAGCCTTTGGTTAATTCCTCTTCCTGGTGGGAAATGAGAGTTAAATTTGCCCGTCCAGACACCTCCAGCTAGTCTCTCATTGGTTCTCGCTATTCCTGTTCATCTTCCGCAGAAATTGCAAACTGGGCCAAACAGGAGGTTAAAGGGACTGACTCTCCAAGTCGGGAGGGTGTTAGTAAAGCGTCTGGAATGTTGCACCCGAGTACCAGGGTACGAAAACTGAGACATATTTGAACACGTCTCCCGATCACATGGTTGATCATACTCTAGGTTCCACATGCATGTTTTAGCTGAAGGAAGAATACCTTAAACCTGGGTAGTTGAAACCCGTGGAATGGGTACCATGCAATATGACTTCAAAGGGTCTTCATTTGCTCACCGAACCTCTCCAATCCTATCACTGCTGCGTTTATGCCCCTGTACACATGCTTGATTCTCTTTCGGAGACATAGCAATCCATAGGTTTTAAGATACTTACTAGTCAGGTACATTCTTAGGCATTTAATATGCGGTGTTGAGTCCATTGCGTTGAGCAAGGAGTAGCTCTTGTCTATTCCATATTTGGCTTAAGGAACTTTATCTGTGCTCATTTCAATCTCTGGTTTTATGCAGCACCCCAACTCACCTTTCCCCTTAAGCAAGCATAAGTTGGTTTTCTAAATTTGAGACCCTGTTCTGTTCTGTAATTCAGTTCCTGTGTAGCCAAGTTTACATTCCGTGTATTACTGATATCTTATGATGTTTCTTTTTCTGTGTGACTTATTTCAGTTAGAATCATCATACCTGAATCCACTCATTGTGCTGCTAAGGGCCTGATGACATAGATTTCATTGCTGAGAGATATTGCTTTGTAAGTAAATACCACAACTTCTTTATCCATTTTTCACTTTCTGTGATGTTGAACTTGTACTGTAAACGAGGTTCTTGTAAACAGAGGCGTCCCAAACTTTGGGGTGGCTGTGTCTTTTTGATTTTAATTTCCCTAAGCTATAGGACCATAAGTGGAAGTGCCCTAGGCTCTGTTGCTTTGTTTTTTAGATGTTTCAGGAAACACCATACACTTCTCCCGAGTGTCTGTTGGCAATTTACATCCCGCCCATCAGCATAACAAGGCTCCCAGTTCTCCATGGCCTGTCCTGCCTTTCTGGATTTTACAGTTTTTTCAGATGGCCCTTTTGACCGGGGGGAAGTGAGACTTCATTGTAGTGCAGATTTCCTTTGCAAGCTTGCTTGGTTGGCCAAAAAGGGCGTATGCGTTTTTTCCTGAATATATTCAGGAAAAAACGCATACGCCCTTTTTGGCCAAGTGCATCATTGTGGACGTTCTGCCTCTTTTCCTATGCTTTCAATGCAATTCCAGTCTGCCTCCTGAAAGCGGTTTCCTGCAATTCTGCCCCGCTTTCAAGTCCTCTTGGCAGCCTTACTTCAGTATATTTTTGGACGATAGCTGTCATTTATAACTCTGCAGGTTTGTGAATTACAGTGCCCCTGAGCTCCTTTCTTCAACTCGCTTTCTTTTGAGCTGGCCGCAACACCGCAGGATGGCTTCAGGCCCTAATCTGGTTCCGGCACGGCACGCTGAGCCTTTGGTTAATTCCTCTTCCTGGTGGGAAATGAGAGTTAAATTTGCCCGTCCAGACACCTTCCAGCTAGTCTCTCATTGGTTCTCGCTATTCCTGTTCATCTTCCGCAGAAATTGCAAACTGGGCCAAACAGGAGGTTAAAGGGACTGACTCTCCAAGTCGGGAGGGTGTTAGTAAAGCGTCTGGAATGTTGCACCCGAGTACCAGGGTACGAAAACTGAGACATATTTGAACACGTCTCCCGATCACATGGTTGATCATACTCTAGGTTCCACATGCATGTTTTAGCTGAAGGAAGAATACCTTAAACCTGGGTAGTTGAAACCCGTGGAATGGGTACCATGCAATATGACTTCAAAGGGTCTTCATTTGCTCACCGAACCTCTCCAATCCTATCACTGCTGCGTTTATGCCCCTGTACACATGCTTGATTCTCTTTCGGAGACATAGCAATCCATAGGTTTTAAGATACTTACTAGTCAGGTACATTCTTAGGCATTTAATATGCGGTGTTGAGTCCATTTCGTTGAGCAAGGAGTAGCTCTTGTCTATTCCATATTTGGCTTAAGGAACTTTATCTGTGCTCATTTCAATCTCTGGTTTTATGCAGCACCCCAACTCACCTTTACCCTTAAGCAAGCATAAGTTGGTTTTCTAAATTTGAGACCCTGTTCTGTTCTGTAATTCAGTTCCTGTGTAGCCAAGTTTACATTCCGTGTATTACTGATATCTTATGATGTTTCTTTTTCTGTGTGACTTATTTCAGTTAGAATCATCATACCTGAATCCACTCATTGTGCTGCTAAGGGCCTGATGACATAGATTTCATTGCTGAGTGATATTGCTTTGTAAGTAAATACCACAACTTCTTTATCCATTTTTCACTTTCTGCGATGTTGAACTTGTACTGTAAACGAGGTTCTTGTAAACAGAGGCGTCCCAAACTTTGGGGTGGCTGTGTCTTTTTGATTTTAATTTCCCTAAGCTATAGGACCATAAGTGGAAGTGCCCTAGGCTCTGTTGCTTTGTTTTTTAGATGTTTCAGGAAACACCATACACTTCTCCCGAGTGTCTGTTGGCAATTTACATCCCGCCCATCAGCATAACAAGGCTCCCAGTTCTCCATGGCCTGTCCTGCCTTTCTGGATTTTACACTTTTCTCAGATGGCCCTTTTGACCGGGGGGAAGTGAGACTTCATTGTAGTGCAGATTTCCTTTGCAAGCTTGCTTGGTTGGCCAAAAAGGGCGTATGCGTTTCTTCCTGAATATATTCAGGAAAAAACGCATACGCCCTTTTTGGCCAAGTGCATCATTGTGGACGTTCTGCCTCTTTTCCTATGCTTTCAATGCAATTCCAGTCTACCTCCTGAAATCGGTTTCCTGCAATTCTGCCCCGCTTTCAAGTCCTCTTGGCAGCCTTACTTCAGTATATTTTTGGACGATAGCTGTCATTTATAACTCTGCAGGTTTGTGAATTACAGTGCCCCTGAGCTCCTTTCTTCAACTCGCTTTCTTTTCAGCTGGCCGCAACACCGCAGGATGGCTTCAGGCCCTAATCTGGTTCCGGCACGGCACGCTGAGCCTTTGGTTAATTCCTCTTCCTGGTGGGAAATGAGAGTTAAATTTGCCCGTCCAGACACCTCCAGCTAGTCTCTCATTGGTTCTCGCTATTCCTGTTCATCTTCCGCAGAAATTGCAAACTGGGCCAAACAGGAGGTTAAAGGGACTGACTCTCCAAGTCGGGAGGGTGTTAGTAAAGCGTCTGGAATGTTGCACCCGAGTACCAGGGTACGAAAACTGAGACATATTTGAACACGTCTCCCGATCACATGGTTGATCATACTCTAGGTTCCACATGCATGTTTTAGCTGAAGGAAGAATACCTTAAACCTGGGTAGTTGAAACCCGTGGAATGGGTACCATGCAATATGACTTCAAAGGGTCTTCATTTGCTCACCGAACCTCTCCAATCCTATCACTGCTGCGTTTATGCCCCTGTACACATGCTTGATTCTCTTTCGGAGACATAGCAATCCATAGGTTTTAAGATACTTACTAGTCAGGTACATTCTTAGGCATTTAATATGCGGTGTTGAGTCCATTTCGTTGAGCAAGGAGTAGCTCTTGTCTATTCCATATTTGGCTTAAGGAACTTTATCTGTGCTCATTTCAATCTCTGGTTTTATGCAGCACCCCAACTCACCTTTACCCTTAAGCAAGCATAAGTTGGTTTTCTAAATTTGAGACCCTGTTCTGTTCTGTAATTCAGTTCCTGTGTAGCCAAGTTTACATTCCGTGTATTACTGATATCTTATGATGTTTCTTTTTCTGTGTGACTTATTTCAGTTAGAATCATCATACCTGAATCCACTCATTGTGCTGCTAAGGGCCTGATGACATAGATTTCATTGCTGAGTGATATTGCTTTGTAAGTAAATACCACAACTTCTTTATCCATTTTTCACTTTCTGCGATGTTGAACTTGTACGGTAAACGAGGTTCTTGTAAACAGAGGCGTCCCAAACTTTGGGGTGGCTGTGTCTTTTTGATTTTAATTTCCCTAAGCTATAGGACCATAAGTGGAAGTGCCCTAGGCTCTGTTGCTTTGTTTTTTAGATGTTTCAGGAAACACCATACACTTCTCCCGAGTGTCTGTTGGCAATTTACATCCCGCCCATCAGCATAACAAGGCTCCCAGTTCTCCATGGCCTGTCCTGCCTTTCTGGATTTTACACTTTTTTCAGATGGCCCTTTTGACCGGGGGGAAGTGAGACTTCATTGTAGTGCAGATTTCCTTTGCAAGCTTGCTTGGTTGGCCAAAAAGGGCGTATGCGTTTCTTCCTGAATATATTCAGGAAAAAACGCATACGCCCTTTTTGGCCAAGTGCATCATTGTGGACGTTCTGCCTCTTTTCCTATGCTTTCAATGCAATTCCAGTCTACCTCCTGAAATCGGTTTCCTGCAATTCTGCCCCGCTTTCAAGTCCTCTTGGCAGCCTTACTTCAGTATATTTTTGGACGATAGCTGTCATTTATAACTCTGCAGGTTTGTGAATTACAGTGCCCCTGAGCTCCTTTCTTCAACTCGCTTTCTTTTGAGCTGGCCGCAACACCGCAGGATGGCTTCAGGCCCTAATCTGGTTCCGGCACGGCACGCTGAGCCTTTGGTTAATTCCTCTTCCTGGTGGGAAATGAGAGTTAAATTTGCCCGTCCAGACACCTCCAGCTAGTCTCTCATTGGTTCTCGCTATTCCTGTTCATCTTCCGCAGAAATTGCAAACTGGGCCAAACAGGAGGTTAAAGGGACTGACTCTCCAAGTCGGGAGGGTGTTAGTAAAGCGTCTGGAATGTTGCACCCGAGTACCAGGGTACGAAAACTGAGACATATTTGAACACGTCTCCCGATCACATGGTTGATCATACTCTAGGTTCCACATGCATGTTTTAGCTGAAGGAAGAATACCTTAAACCTGGGTAGTTGAAACCCGTGGAATGGGTACCGTGCAATATGACTTCAAAGGGTCTTCATTTGCTCACCGAACCTCTCCAATCCTATCACTGCTGCGTTTATGCCCCTGTACACATGCTTGATTCTCTTTTGGAGACATAGCAATCCATAGGTTTTAAGATACTTACTAGTCAGGTACATTCTTAGGCATTTAATATGCGGTGTTGAGTCCATTTCGTTGAGCAAGGAGTAGCTCTTGTCTATTCCATATTTGGCTTAAGGAACTTTATCTGTGCTCATTTCAATCTCTGGTTTTATGCAGCACCCCAACTCACCTTTCCCCTTAAGCAAGCATAAGTTGGTTTTCTAAATTTGAGACCCTGTTCTGTTCTGTAATTCAGTTCCTGTGTAGCCAAGTTTACATTCCGTGTATTACTGATATCTTATGATGTTTCTTTTTCTGTGTGACTTATTTCAGTTAGAATCATCATACCTGAATCCACTCATTGTGCTGTTAAGGGCCTGATGACATAGATTTCATTGCTGAGTGATATTGCTTTGTAAGTAAATACCACAACTTCTTTATCCATTTTTCACTTTCTGCGATGTTGAACTTGTACGGTAAACGAGGTTCTTGTAAACAGAGGCGTCCCAAACTTTGGGGTGGCTGTGTCTTTTTGATTTTAATTTCCCTAAGCTATAGGACCATAAGTGGAAGTGCCCTAGGCTCTGTTGCTTTGTTTTTTAGATGTTTCAGGAAACACCATACACTTCTCCCGAGTGTCTGTTGGCAATTTACATCCCGCCCATCAGCATAACAAGGCTCCCAGTTCTCCATGGCCTGTCCTGCCTTTCTGGATTTTACACTTTTTTCAGATGGCCCTTTTGACCGGGGGGAAGTGAGACTTCATTGTAGTGCAGATTTCCTTTGCAAGCTTGCTTGGTTGGCCAAAAAGGGCGTATGCGTTTTTTCCTGAATATATTCAGGAAAAAACGCATACGCCCTTTTTGGCCAAGTGCATCATTGTGGACGTTCTGCCTCTTTTCCTATGCTTTCAATGCAATTCCAGTCTACCTCCTGAAATCGGTTTCCTGCAATTCTGCCCCGCTTTCAAGTCCTCTTGGCAGCCTTACTTCAGTATATTTTTGGACGATAGCTGTCATTTATAACTCTGCAGGTTTGTGAATTACAGTGCCCCTGAGCTCCTTTCTTCAACTCGCTTTCTTTTGAGCTGGCCGCAACACCGCAGGATGGCTTCAGGCCCTAATCTGGTTCCGGCACGGCACGCTGAGCCTTTGGTTAATTCCTCTTCCTGGTGGGAAATGAGAGTTAAATTTGCCCGTCCAGACACCTCCAGCTAGTCTCTCATTGGTTCTCGCTATTCCTGTTCATCTTCCGCAGAAATTGCAAACTGGGCCAAACAGGAGGTTAAAGGGACTGACTCTCCAAGTCGGGAGGGTGTTAGTAAAGCGTCTGGAATGTTGCACCCGAGTACCAGGGTACAAAAACTGAGACATATTTGAACACGTCTCCCGATCACATGGTTGATCATACTCTAGGTTCCACATGCATGTTTTAGCTGAAGGAAGAATACCTTAAACCTGGGTAGTTGAAACCCGTGGAATGGGTACCATGCAATATGACTTCAAAGGGTCTTCATTTGCTCACCGAACCTCTCCAATCCTATCACTGCTGCGTTTATGCCCCTGTACACATGCTTGATTCTCTTTCGGAGACATAGCAATCCATAGGTTTTAAGATACTTACTAGTCAGGTACATTCTTAGGCGTTTAATATGCGGTGTTGAGTCCATTTCGTTGAGCAAGGAGTAGCTCTTGTCTATTCCATATTTGGCTTAAGGAACTTTATCTGTGCTCATTTCAATCTCTGGTTTTATGCAGCACCCCAACTCACCTTTCCCCTTAAGCAAGCATAAGTTGGTTTTCTAAATTTGAGACCCTGTTCTGTTCTGTAATTCAGTTCCTGTGTAGCCAAGTTTACATTCCGTGTATTACTGATATCTTATGATGTTTCTTTTTCTGTGTGACTTATTTCAGTTAGAATCATCATACCTGAATCCACTCATTGTGCTGCTAAGGGCCTGATGACATAGATTTCATTGCTGAGTGATATTGCTTTGTAAGTAAATACCACAACTTCTTTATCCATTTTTCACTTTCTGCGATGTTGAACTTGTACGGTAAACGAGGTTCTTGTAAACAGAGGCGTCCCAAACTTTGGGGTGGCTGTGTCTTTTTGATTTTAATTTCCCTAAGCTATAGGACCATAAGTGGAAGTGCCCTAGGCTCTGTTGCTTTGTTTTTTAGATGTTTCAGGAAACACCATACACTTCTCCCGAGTGTCTGTTGGCAATTTACATCCCGCCCATCAGCATAACAAGGCTCCCAGTTCTCCATGGCCTGTCCTGCCTTTCTGGATTTTACACTTTTTTCAGATGGCCCTTTTGACCGGGGGGAAGTGAGACTTCATTGTAGTGCAGATTTCCTTTGCAAGCTTGCTTGGTTGGCCAAAAAGGGCGTATGCGTTTTTTCCTGAATATATTCAGGAAAAAACGCATACGCCCTTTTTGGCCAAGTGCATCATTGTGGACGTTCTGCCTCTTTTCCTATGCTTTCAATGCAATTCCAGTCTGCCTCCTGAAATCGGTTTCCTGCAATTCTGCCCCGCTTTCAAGTCCTCTTGGCAGCCTTACTTCAGTATATTTTTGGACGATAGCTGTCATTTATAACTCTGCAGGTTTGTGAATTACAGTGCCCCTGAGCTCCTTTCTTCAACTCGCTTTCTTTTGAGCTGGCCGCAACACCGCAGGATGGCTTCAGGCCCTAATCTGGTTCCGGCACGGCACGCTGAGCCTTTGGTTAATTCCTCTTCCTGGTGGGAAATGAGAGTTAAATTTGCCCGTCCAGACACCTTCCAGCTAGTCTCTCATTGGTTCTCGCTATTCCTGTTCATCTTCCGCAGAAATTGCAAACTGGGCCAAACAGGAGGTTAAAGGGACTGACTCTCCAAGTCGGGAGGGTGTTAGTAAAGCGTCTGGAATGTTGCACCCGAGTACCAGGGTACGAAAACTGAGACATATTTGAACACGTCTCCCGATCACATGGTTGATCATACTCTAGGTTCCACATGCATGTTTTAGCTGAAGGAAGAATACCTTAAACCTGGGTAGTTGAAACCCGTGGAATGGGTACCATGCAATATGACTTCAAAGGGTCTTCATTTGCTCACCGAACCTCTCCAATCCTATCACTGCTGCGTTTATGCCCCTGTACACATGCTTGATTCTCTTTCGGAGACATAGCAATCCATAGGTTTTAAGATACTTACTAGTCAGGTACATTCTTAGGCATTTAATATGCGGTGTTGAGTCCATTTCGTTGAGCAAGGAGTAGCTCTTGTCTATTCCATATTTGGCTTAAGGAACTTTATCTGTGCTCATTTCAATCTCTGGTTTTATGCAGCACCCCAACTCACCTTTACCCTTAAGCAAGCATAAGTTGGTTTTCTAAATTTGAGACCCTGTTCTGTTCTGTAATTCAGTTCCTGTGTAGCCAAGTTTACATTCCGTGTATTACTGATATCTTATGATGTTTCTTTTTCTGTGTGACTTATTTCAGTTAGAATCATCATACCTGAATCCACTCATTGTGCTGCTAAGGGCCTGATGACATAGATTTCATTGCTGAGTGATATTGCTTTGTAAGTAAATACCACAACTTCTTTATCCATTTTTCACTTTCTGCGATGTTGAACTTGTACTGTAAACGAGGTTCTTGTAAACAGAGGCGTCCCAAACTTTGGGGTGGCTGTGTCTTTTTGATTTTAATTTCCCTAAGCTATAGGACCATAAGTGGAAGTGCCCTAGGCTCTGTTGCTTTGTTTTTTAGATGTTTCAGGAAACACCATACACTTCTCCCGAGTGTCTGTTGGCAATTTACATCCCGCCCATCAGCATAACAAGGCTCCCAGTTCTCCATGGCCTGTCCTGCCTTTCTGGATTTTACACTTTTTTCAGATGGCCCTTTTGACCGGGGGGAAGTGAGACTTCATTGTAGTGCAGATTTCCTTTGCAAGCTTGCTTGGTTGGCCAAAAAGGGCGTATGCGTTTTTTCCTGAATATATTCAGGAAAACACGCATACGCCCTTTTTGGCCAAGTGCATCATTGTGGACGTTCTGCCTCTTTTCCTATGCTTTCAATGCAATTCCAGTCTACCTCCTGAAATCGGTTTCCTGCAATTCTGCCCCGCTTTCAAGTCCTCTTGGCAGCCTTACTTCAGTATATTTTTGGACGATAGCTGTCATTTATAACTCTGCAGGTTTGTGAATTACAGTGCCCCTGAGCTCCTTTCTTCAACTCGCTTTCTTTTGAGCTGGCCGCAACACCGCAGGATGGCTTCAGGCCCTAATCTGGTTCCGGCACGGCACGCTGAGCCTTTGGTTAATTCCTCTTCCTGGTGGGAAATGAGAGTTAAATTTGCCCGTCCAGACACCTCCAGCTAGTCTCTCATTGGTTCTCGCTATTCCTGTTCATCTTCCGCAGAAATTGCAAACTGGGCCAAACAGGAGGTTAAAGGGACTGACTCTCCAAGTCGGGAGGGTGTTAGTAAAGCGTCTGGAATGTTGCACCCGAGTACCAGGGTACGAAAACTGAGACATATTTGAACACGTCTCCCGATCACATGGTTGATCATACTCTAGGTTCCACATGCATGTTTTAGCTGAAGGAAGAATACCTTAAACCTGGGTAGTTGAAACCCGTGGAATGGGTACCGTGCAATATGACTTCAAAGGGTCTTCATTTGCTCACCGAACCTCTCCAATCCTATCACTGCTGCGTTTATGCCCCTGTACCCATGCTTGATTCTCTTTCGGAGACATAGCAATCCATAGGTTTTAAGATACTTACTAGTCAGGTACATTCTTAGGCGTTTAATATGCGGTGTTGAGTCCATTTCGTTGAGCAAGGAGTAGCTCTTGTCTATTCCATATTTGGCTTAAGGAACTTTATCTGTGCTCATTTCAATCTCTGGTTTTATGCAGCACCCCAACTCACCTTTCCCCTTAAGCAAGCATAAGTTGGTTTTCTAAATTTGAGACCCTGTTCTGTTCTGTAATTCAGTTCCTGTGTAGCCAAGTTTACATTCCGTGTATTACTGATATCTTATGATGTTTCTTTTTCTGTGTGACTTATTTCAGTTAGAATCATCATACCTGAATCCACTCATTGTGCTGCTAAGGGCCTGATGACATAGATTTCATTGCTGAGTGATATTGCTTTGTAAGTAAATACCACAACTTCTTTATCCATTTTTCACTTTCTGCGATGTTGAACTTGTACGCTAAACGAGGTTCTTGTAAACAGAGGCGTCCCAAACTTTGGGGTGGCTGTGTCTTTTTGATTTTAATTTCCCTAAGCTATAGGACCATAAGTGGAAGTGCCCTAGGCTCTGTTGCTTTGTTTTTTAGATGTTTCAGGAAACACCATACACTTCTCCCGAGTGTCTGTTGGCAATTTACATCCCGCCCATCAGCATAACAAGGCTCCCAGTTCTCCATGGCCTGTCCTGCCTTTCTGGATTTTACACTTTTTTCAGATGGCCCTTTTGACCGGGGGGAAGTGAGACTTCATTGTAGTGCAGATTTCCTTTGCAAGCTTGCTTGGTTGGCCAAAAAGGGCGTATGCGTTTTTTCCTGAATATATTCAGGAAAAAACGCATACGCCCTTTTTGGCCAAGTGCATCATTGTGGACGTTCTGCCTCTTTTCCTATGCTTTCAATGCAATTCCAGTCTACCTCCTGAAATCGGTTTCCTGCAATTCTGCCCCGCTTTCAAGTCCTCTTGGCAGCCTTACTTCAGTATATTTTTGGACGATAGCTGTCATTTATAACTCTGCAGGTTTGTGAATTACAGTGCCCCTGAGCTCCTTTCTTCAACTCGCTTTCTTTTGAGCTGGCCGCAACACCGCAGGATGGCTTCAGGCCCTAATCTGGTTCCGGCACGGCACGCTGAGCCTTTGGTTAATTCCTCTTCCTGGTGGGAAATGAGAGTTAAATTTGCCCGTCCAGACACCTCCAGCTAGTCTCTCATTGGTTCTCGCTATTCCTGTTCATCTTCCGCAGAAATTGCAAACTGGGCCAAACAGGAGGTTAAAGGGACTGACTCTCCAAGTCGGGAGGGTGTTAGTAAAGCGTCCGGAATGTTGCACCCGAGTACCAGGGTACGAAAACTGAGACATATTTGAACACGTCTCCCGATCACATGGTTGATCATACTCTAGGTTCCACATGCATGTTTTAGCTGAAGGAAGAATACCTTAAACCTGGGTAGTTGAAACCCGTGGAATGGGTACCATGCAATATGACTTCAAAGGGTCTTCATTTGCTCACCGAACCTCTCCAATCCTATCACTGCTGCGTTTATGCCCCTGTACACATGCTTGATTCTCTTTCGGAGACATAGCAATCCATAGGTTTTAAGATACTTACTAGTCAGGTACATTCTTAGGCGTTTAATATGCGGTGTTGAGTCCATTTCGTTGAGCAAGGAGTAGCTCTTGTCTATTCCATATTTGGCTTAAGGAACTTTATCTGTGCTCATTTCAATCTCTGGTTTTATGCAGCACCCCAACTCACCTTTACCCTTAAGCAAGCATAAGTTGGTTTTCTAAATTTGAGACCCTGTTCTGTTCTGTAATTCAGTTCCTGTGTAGCCAAGTTTACATTCCGTGTATTACTGATATCTTATGATGTTTCTTTTTCTGTGTGACTTATTTCAGTTAGAATCATCATACCTGAATCCACTCATTGTGCTGCTAAGGGCCTGATGACATAGATTTCATTGCTGAGTGATATTGCTTTGTAAGTAAATACCACAACTTCTTTATCCATTTTTCACTTTCTGCGATGTTGAACTTGTACGGTAAACGAGGTTCTTGTAAACAGAGGCGTCCCAAACTTTGGGGTGGCTGTGTCTTTTTGATTTTAATTTCCCTAAGCTATAGGACCATAAGTGGAAGTGCCCTAGGCTCTGTTGCTTTGTTTTTTAGATGTTTCAGGAAACACCATACACTTCTCCCGAGTGTCTGTTGGCAATTTACATCCCGCCCATCAGCATAACAAGGCTCCCAGTTCTCCATGGCCTGTCCTGCCTTTCTGGATTTTACACTTTTTTCAGATGGCCCTTTTGACCGGGGGGAAGTGAGACTTCATTGTAGTGCAGATTTCCTTTGCAAGCTTGCTTGGTTGGCCAAAAAGGGCGTATGCGTTTTTTCCTGAATATATTCAGGAAAAAACGCATACGCCCTTTTTGGCCAAGTGCATCATTGTGGACGTTCTGCCTCTTTTCCTATGCTTTCAATGCAATTCCAGTCTACCTCCTGAAATCGGTTTCCTGCAATTCTGCCCCGCTTTCAAGTCCTCTTGGCAGCCTTACTTCAGTATATTTTTGGACGATAGCTGTCATTTATAACTCTGCAGGTTTGTGAATTACAGTGCCCCTGAGCTCCTTTCTTCAACTCGCTTTCTTTTGAGCTGGCCGCAACACCGCAGGATGGCTTCAGGCCCTAATCTGGTTCCGGCACGGCACGCTGAGCCTTTGGTTAATTCCTCTTCCTGGTGGGAAATGAGAGTTAAATTTGCCCGTCCAGACACCTCCAGCTAGTCTCTCATTGGTTCTCACTATTCCTGTTCATCTTCCGCAGAAATTGCAAACTGGGCCAAACAGGAGGTTAAAGGGACTGACTCTCCAAGTCGGGAGGGTGTTAGTAAAGCGTCTGGAATGTTGCACCCGAGTACCAGGGTACGAAAACTGAGACATATTTGAACACGTCTCCCGATCACATGGTTGATCATACTCTAGGTTCCACATGCATGTTTTAGCTGAAGGAAGAATACCTTAAACCTGGGTAGTTGAAACCCGTGGAATGGGTACCATGCAATATGACTTCAAAGGGTCTTCATTTGCTCACCGAACCTCTCCAATCCTATCACTGCTGCGTTTATGCCCCTGTACACATGCTTGATTCTCTTTCGGAGACATAGCAATCCATAGGTTTTAAGATACTTACTAGTCAGGTACATTCTTAGGCGTTTAATATGCAGTGTTGAGTCCATTTCGTTGAGCAAGGAGTAGCTCTTGTCTATTCCATATTTGGCTTAAGGAACTTTATCTGTGCTCATTTCAATCTCTGGTTTTATGCAGCACCCCAACTCACCTTTCCCCTTAAGCAAGCATAAGTTGGTTTTCTAAATTTGAGACCCTGTTCTGTTCTGTAATTCAGTTCCTGTGTAGCCAAGTTTACATTCCGTGTATTACTGATATCTTATGATGTTTCTTTTTCTGTGTGACTTATTTCAGTTAGAATCATCATACCTGAATCCACTCATTGTGCTGCTAAGGGCCTGATGACATAGATTTCATTGCTGAGTGATATTGCTTTGTAAGTAAATACCACAACTTCTTTATCCATTTTTCACTTTCTGCGATGTTGAACTTGTACGGTAAACGAGGTTCTTGTAAACAGAGGCGTCCCAAACTTTGGGGTGGCTGTGTCTTTTTGATTTTAATTTCCCTAAGCTATAGGACCATAAGTGGAAGTGCCCTAGGCTCTGTTGCTTTGTTTTTTAGATGTTTCAGGAAACACCATACACTTCTCCCGAGTGTCTGTTGGCAATTTACATCCCGCCCATCAGCATAACAAGGCTCCCAGTTCTCCATGGCCTGTCCTGCCTTTCTGGATTTTACACTTTTTTCAGATGGCCCTTTTGACCGGGGGGAAGTGAGACTTCATTGTAGTGCAGATTTCCTTTGCAAGCTTGCTTGGTTGGCCAAAAAGGGCGTATGCGTTTTTTCCTGAATATATTCAGGAAAAAACGCATACGCCCTTTTTGGCCAAGTGCATCATTGTGGACGTTCTGCCTCTTTTCCTATGCTTTCAATGCAATTCCAGTCTGCCTCCTGAAATCGGTTTCCTGCAATTCTGCCCCGCTTTCAAGTCCTCTTGGCAGCCTTACTTCAGTATATTTTTGGACGATAGCTGTCATTTATAACTCTGCAGGTTTGTGAATTACAGTGCCCCTGAGCTCCTTTCTTCAACTCGCTTTCTTTTGAGCTGGCCGCAACACCGCAGGATGGCTTCAGGCCCTAATCTGGTTCCGGCACGGCACGCTGAGCCTTTGGTTAATTCCTCTTCCTGGTGGGAAATGAGAGTTAAATTTGCCCGTCCAGACACCTTCCAGCTAGTCTCTCATTGGTTCTCGCTATTCCTGTTCATCTTCCGCAGAAATTGCAAACTGGGCCAAACAGGAGGTTAAAGGGACTGACTCTCCAAGTCGGGAGGGTGTTAGTAAAGCGTCCGGAATGTTGCACCCGAGTACCAGGGTACGAAAACTGAGACATATTTGAACACGTCTCCCGATCACATGGTTGATCATACTCTAGGTTCCACATGCATGTTTTAGCTGAAGGAAGAATACCTTAAACCTGGGTAGTTGAAACCCGTGGAATGGGTACCATGCAATATGACTTCAAAGGGTCTTCATTTGCTCACCGAACCTCTCCAATCCTATCACTGCTGCGTTTATGCCCCTGTACACATGCTTGATTCTCTTTCGGAGACATAGCAATCCATAGGTTTTAAGATACTTACTAGTCAGGTACATTCTTAGGCGTTTAATATGCGGTGTTGAGTCCATTTCGTTGAGCAAGGAGTAGCTCTTGTCTATTCCATATTTGGCTTAAGGAACTTTATCTGTGCTCATTTCAATCTCTGGTTTTATGCAGCACCCCAACTCACCTTTACCCTTAAGCAAGCATAAGTTGGTTTTCTAAATTTGAGACCCTGTTCTGTTCTGTAATTCAGTTCCTGTGTAGCCAAGTTTACATTCCGTGTATTACTGATATCTTATGATGTTTCTTTTTCTGTGTGACTTATTTCAGTTAGAATCATCATACCTGAATCCACTCATTGTGCTGCTAAGGGCCTGATGACATAGATTTCATTGCTGAGTGATATTGCTTTGTAAGTAAATACCACAACTTCTTTATCCATTTTTCACTTTCTGCGATGTTGAACTTGTACGGTAAACGAGGTTCTTGTAAACAGAGGCGTCCCAAACTTTGGGGTGGCTGTGTCTTTTTGATTTTAATTTCCCTAAGCTATAGGACCATAAGTGGAAGTGCCCTAGGCTCTGTTGCTTTGTTTTTTAGATGTTTCAGGAAACACCATACACTTCTCCCGAGTGTCTGTTGGCAATTTACATCCCGCCCATCAGCATAACAAGGCTCCCAGTTCTCCATGGCCTGTCCTGCCTTTCTGGATTTTACACTTTTTTCAGATGGCCCTTTTGACCGGGGGGAAGTGAGACTTCATTGTAGTGCAGATTTCCTTTGCAAGCTTGCTTGGTTGGCCAAAAAGGGCGTATGCGTTTTTTCCTGAATATATTCAGGAAAAAACGCATACGCCCTTTTTGGCCAAGTGCATCATTGTGGACGTTCTGCCTCTTTTCCTATGCTTTCAATGCAATTCCAGTCTACCTCCTGAAATCGGTTTCCTGCAATTCTGCCCCGCTTTCAAGTCCTCTTGGCAGCCTTACTTCAGTATATTTTTGGACGATAGCTGTCATTTATAACTCTGCAGGTTTGTGAATTACAGTGCCCCTGAGCTCCTTTCTTCAACTCGCTTTCTTTTGAGCTGGCCGCAACACCGCAGGATGGCTTCAGGCCCTAATCTGGTTCCGGCACGGCACGCTGAGCCTTTGGTTAATTCCTCTTCCTGGTGGGAAATGAGAGTTAAATTTGCCCGTCCAGACACCTCCAGCTAGTCTCTCATTGGTTCTCACTATTCCTGTTCATCTTCCGCAGAAATTGCAAACTGGGCCAAACAGGAGGTTAAAGGGACTGACTCTCCAAGTCGGGAGGGTGTTAGTAAAGCGTCTGGAATGTTGCACCCGAGTACCAGGGTACGAAAACTGAGACATATTTGAACACGTCTCCCGATCACATGGTTGATCATACTCTAGGTTCCACATGCATGTTTTAGCTGAAGGAAGAATACCTTAAACCTGGGTAGTTGAAACCCGTGGAATGGGTACCATGCAATATGACTTCAAAGGGTCTTCATTTGCTCACCGAACCTCTCCAATCCTATCACTGCTGCGTTTATGCCCCTGTACACATGCTTGATTCTCTTTCGGAGACATAGCAATCCATAGGTTTTAAGATACTTACTAGTCAGGTACATTCTTAGGCGTTTAATATGCAGTGTTGAGTCCATTTCGTTGAGCAAGGAGTAGCTCTTGTCTATTCCATATTTGGCTTAAGGAACTTTATCTGTGCTCATTTCAATCTCTGGTTTTATGCAGCACCCCAACTCACCTTTCCCCTTAAGCAAGCATAAGTTGGTTTTCTAAATTTGAGACCCTGTTCTGTTCTGTAATTCAGTTCCTGTGTAGCCAAGTTTACATTCCGTGTATTACTGATATCTTATGATGTTTCTTTTTCTGTGTGACTTATTTCAGTTAGAATCATCATACCTGAATCCACTCATTGTGCTGCTAAGGGCCTGATGACATAGATTTCATTGCTGAGTGATATTGCTTTGTAAGTAAATACCACAACTTCTTTATCCATTTTTCACTTTCTGCGATGTTGAACTTGTACGGTAAACGAGGTTCTTGTAAACAGAGGCGTCCCAAACTTTGGGGTGGCTGTGTCTTTTTGATTTTAATTTCCCTAAGCTATAGGACCATAAGTGGAAGTGCCCTAGGCTCTGTTGCTTTGTTTTTTAGATGTTTCAGGAAACACCATACACTTCTCCCGAGTGTCTGTTGGCAATTTACATCCCGCCCATCAGCATAACAAGGCTCCCAGTTCTCCATGGCCTGTCCTGCCTTTCTGGATTTTACACTTTTTTCAGATGGCCCTTTTGACCGGGGGGAAGTGAGACTTCATTGTAGTGCAGATTTCCTTTGCAAGCTTGCTTGGTTGGCCAAAAAGGGCGTATGCGTTTTTTCCTGAATATATTCAGGAAAAAACGCATACGCCCTTTTTGGCCAAGTGCATCATTGTGGACGTTCTGCCTCTTTTCCTATGCTTTCAATGCAATTCCAGTCTGCCTCCTGAAATCGGTTTCCTGCAATTCTGCCCCGCTTTCAAGTCCTCTTGGCAGCCTTACTTCAGTATATTTTTGGACGATAGCTGTCATTTATAACTCTGCAGGTTTGTGAATTACAGTGCCCCTGAGCTCCTTTCTTCAACTCGCTTTCTTTTGAGCTGGCCGCAACACCGCAGGATGGCTTCAGGCCCTAATCTGGTTCCGGCACGGCACGCTGAGCCTTTGGTTAATTCCTCTTCCTGGTGGGAAATGAGAGTTAAATTTGCCCGTCCAGACACCTTCCAGCTAGTCTCTCATTGGTTCTCGCTATTCCTGTTCATCTTCCGCAGAAATTGCAAACTGGGCCAAACAGGAGGTTAAAGGGACTGACTCTCCAAGTCGGGAGGGTGTTAGTAAAGCGTCTGGAATGTTGCACCCGAGTACCAGGGTACGAAAACTGAGACATATTTGAACACGTCTCCCGATCACATGGTTGATCATACTCTAGGTTCCACATGCATGTTTTAGCTGAAGGAAGAATACCTTAAACCTGGGTAGTTGAAACCCGTGGAATGGGTACCATGCAATATGACTTCAAAGGGTCTTCATTTGCTCACCGAACCTCTCCAATCCTATCACTGCTGCGTTTATGCCCCTGTACACATGCTTGATTCTCTTTCGGAGACATAGCAATCCATAGGTTTTAAGATACTTACTAGTCAGGTACATTCTTAGGCATTTAATATGCGGTGTTGAGTCCATTGCGTTGAGCAAGGAGTAGCTCTTGTCTATTCCATATTTGGCTTAAGGAACTTTATCTGTGCTCATTTCAATCTCTGGTTTTATGCAGCACCCCAACTCACCTTTCCCCTTAAGCAAGCATAAGTTGGTTTTCTAAATTTGAGACCCTGTTCTGTTCTGTAATTCAGTTCCTGTGTAGCCAAGTTTACATTCCGTGTATTACTGATATCTTATGATGTTTCTTTTTCTGTGTGACTTATTTCAGTTAGAATCATCATACCTGAATCCACTCATTGTGCTGCTAAGGGCCTGATGACATAGATTTCATTGCTGAGTGATATTGCTTTGTAAGTAAATACCACAACTTCTTTATCCATTTTTCACTTTCTGCGATGTTGAACTTGTACTGTAAACGAGGTTCTTGTAAACAGAGGCGTCCCAAACTTTGGGGTGGCTGTGTCTTTTTGATTTTAATTTCCCTAAGCTATAGGACCATAAGTGGAAGTGCCCTAGGCTCTGTTGCTTTGTTTTTTAGATGTTTCAGGAAACACCATACACTTCTCCCGAGTGTCTGTTGGCAATTTACATCCCGCCCATCAGCATAACAAGGCTCCCAGTTCTCCATGGCCTGTCCTGCCTTTCTGGATTTTACACTTTTTTCAGATGGCCCTTTTGACCGGGGGGAAGTGAGACTTCATTGTAGTGCAGATTTCCTTTGCAAGCTTGCTTGGTTGGCCAAAAAGGGCGTATGCGTTTTTTCCTGAATATATTCAGGAAAAAACGCATACGCCCTTTTTGGCCAAGTGCATCATTGTGGACGTTCTGCCTCTTTTCCTATGCTTTCAATGCAATTCCAGTCTACCTCCTGAAATCGGTTTCCTGCAATTCTGCCCCGCTTTCAAGTCCTCTTGGCAGCCTTACTTCAGTATATTTTTGGACGATAGCTGTCATTTATAACTCGGCAGGTTTGTGAATTACAGTGCCCCTGAGCTCCTTTCTTCAACTCGCTTTCTTTTGAGCTGGCCGCAACACCGCAGGATGGCTTCAGGCCCTAATCTGGTTCCGGCACGGCACGCTGAGCCTTTGGTTAATTCCTCTTCCTGGTGGGAAATGAGAGTTAAATTTGCCCGTCCAGACACCTCCAGCTAGTCTCTCATTGGTTCTCGCTATTCCTGTTCATCTTCCGCAGAAATTGCAAACTGGGCCAAACAGGAGGTTAAAGGGACTGACTCTCCAAGTCGGGAGGGTGTTAGTAAAGCGTCTGGAATGTTGCACCCGAGTACCAGCGTACGAAAACTGAGACATATTTGAACACGTCTCCCGATCACATGGTTGATCATACTCTAGGTTCCACATGCATGTTTTAGCTGAAGGAAGAATACCTTAAACCTGGGTAGTTGAAACCCGTGGAATGGGTACCATGCAATATGACTTCAAAGGGTCTTCATTTGCTCACCGAACCTCTCCAATCCTATCACTGCTGCGTTTATGCCCCTGTACACATGCTTGATTCTCTTTCGGAGACATAGCAATCCATAGGTTTTAAGATACTTACTAGTCAGGTACATTCTTAGGCGTTTAATATGCGGTGTTGAGTCCATTTCGTTGAGCAAGGAGTAGCTCTTGTCTATTCCATATTTGGCTTAAGGAACTTTATCTGTGCTCATTTCAATCTCTGGTTTTATGCAGTACCCCAACTCACCTTTCCCCTTAAGCAAGCATAAGTTGGTTTTCTAAATTTGAGACCCTGTTCTGTTCTGTAATTCAGTTCCTGTGTAGCCAAGTTTACATTCCGTGTATTACTGATATCTTATGATGTTTCTTTTTCTGTGTGACTTATTTCAGTTAGAATCATCATACCTGAATCCACTCATTGTGCTGCTAAGGGCCTGATGACATAGATTTCATTGCTGAGTGATATTGCTTTGTAAGTAAATACCACAACTTCTTTATCCATTTTTCACTTTCTGCGATGTTGAACTTGTATGGTAAACGAGGTTCTTGTAAACAGAGGCGTCCCAAACTTTGGGGTGGCTGTGTCTTTTTGATTTTAATTTCCCTAAGCTATAGGACCATAAGTGGAAGTGCCCTAGGCTCTGTTGCTTTGTTTTTTAGATGTTTCAGGAAACACCATACACTTCTCCCGAGTGTCTGTTGGCAATTTACATCCCGCCCATCAGCATAACAAGGCTCCCAGTTCTCCATGGCCTGTCCTGCCTTTCTGGATTTTACACTTTTTTCAGATGGCCCTTTTGACCGGGGGGAAGTGAGACTTCATTGTAGTGCAGATTTCCTTTGCAAGCTTGCTTGGTTGGCCAAAAAGGGCGTATGCGTTTTTTCCTGAATATATTCAGGAAAAAACGCATACGCCCTTTTTGGCCAAGTGCATCATTGTGGACGTTCTGCCTCTTTTCCTATGCTTTCAATGCAATTCCAGTCTGCCTCCTGAAATCGGTTTCCTGCAATTCTGCCCCGCTTTCAAGTCCTCTTGGCAGCCTTACTTCAGTATATTTTTGGACGATAGCTGTCATTTATAACTCTGCAGGTTTGTGAATTACAGTGCCCCTGAGCTCCTTTCTTCAACTCGCTTTCTTTTGAGCTGGCCGCAACACCGCAGGATGGCTTCAGGCCCTAATCTGGTTCCGGCACGGCACGCTGAGCCTTTGGTTAATTCCTCTTCCTGGTGGGAAATGAGAGTTAAATTTGCCCGTCCAGACACCTCCAGCTAGTCTCTCATTGGTTCTCGCTATTCCTGTTCATCTTCCGCAGAAATTGCAAACTGGGCCAAACAGGAGGTTAAAGGGACTGACTCTCCAAGTCGGGAGGGTGTTAGTAAAGCGTCTGGAATGTTGCACCCGAGTACCAGGGTACGAAAACTGAGACATATTTGAACACGTCTCCCGATCACATGGTTGATCATACTCTAGGTTCCACATGCATGTTTTAGCTGAAGGAAGAATACCTTAAACCTGGGTAGTTGAAACCCGTGGAATGGGTACCGTGCAATATGACTTCAAAGGGTCTTCATTTGCTCACCGAACCTCTCCAATCCTATCACTGCTGCGTTTATGCCCCTGTACACATGCTTGATTCTCTTTTGGAGACATAGCAATCCATAGGTTTTAAGATACTTACTAGTCAGGTACATTCTTAGGCATTTAATATGCGGTGTTGAGTCCATTTCGTTGAGCAAGGAGTAGCTCTTGTCTATTCCATATTTGGCTTAAGGAACTTTATCTGTGCTCATTTCAATCTCTGGTTTTATGCAGCACCCCAACTCACCTTTCCCCTTAAGCAAGCATAAGTTGGTTTTCTAAATTTGAGACCCTGTTCTGTTCTGTAATTCAGTTCCTGTGTAGCCAAGTTTACATTCCGTGTATTACTGATATCTTATGATGTTTCTTTTTCTGTGTGACTTATTTCAGTTAGAATCATCATACCTGAATCCACTCATTGTGCTGTTAAGGGCCTGATGACATAGATTTCATTGCTGAGTGATATTGCTTTGTAAGTAAATACCACAACTTCTTTATCCATTTTTCACTTTCTGCGATGTTGAACTTGTACTGTAAACGAGGTTCTTGTAAACAGAGGCGTCCCAAACTTTGGGGTGGCTGTGTCTTTTTGATTTTAATTTCCCTAAGCTATAGGACCATAAGTGGAAGTGCCCTAGGCTCTGTTGCTTTGTTTTTTAGATGTTTCAGGAAACACCATACACTTCTCCCGAGTGTCTGTTGGCAATTTACATCCCACCCATCAGCATAACAAGGCTCCCAGTTCTCCATGGCCTGTCCTGCCTTTCTGGATTTTACACTTTTTTCAGATGGCCCTTTTGACCGGGGGGAAGTGAGACTTCATTGTAGTGCAGATTTCCTTTGCAAGCTTGCTTGGTTGGCCAAAAAGGGCGTATGCGTTTTTTCCTGAATATATTCAGGAAAAAACGCATACGCCCTTTTTGGCCAAGTGCATCATTGTGGACGTTCTGCCTCTTTTCCTATGCTTTCAATGCAATTCCAGTCTACCTCCTGAAATCGGTTTCCTGCAATTCTGCCCCGCTTTCAAGTCCTCTTGGCAGCCTTACTTCAGTATATTTTTGGACGATAGCTGTCATTTATAACTCTGCAGGTTTGTGAATTACAGTGCCCCTGAGCTCCTTTCTTCAACTCGCTTTCTTTTGAGCTGGCCGCAACACCGCAGGATGGCTTCAGGCCCTAATCTGGTTCCGGCACGGCACGCTGAGCCTTTGGTTAATTCCTCTTCCTGGTGGGAAATGAGAGTTAAATTTGCCCGTCCAGACACCTCCAGCTAGTCTCTCATTGGTTCTCGCTATTCCTGTTCATCTTCCGCAGAAATTGCAAACTGGGCCAAACAGGAGGTTAAAGGGACTGACTCTCCAAGTCGGGAGGGTGTTAGTAAAGCGTCTGGAATGTTGCACCCGAGTACCAGGGTACGAAAACTGAGACATATTTGAACACGTCTCCCGATCACATGGTTGATCATACTCTAGGTTCCACATGCATGTTTTAGCTGAAGGAAGAATACCTTAAACCTGGGTAGTTGAAACCCGTGGAATGGGTACCATGCAATATGACTTCAAAGGGTCTTCATTTGCTCACCGAACCTCTCCAATCCTATCACTGCTGCGTTTATGCCCCTGTACACATGCTTGATTCTCTTTCGGAGACATAGCAATCCATAGGTTTTAAGATACTTACTAGTCAGGTACATTCTTAGGCGTTTAATATGCGGTGTTGAGTCCATTTCGTTGAGCAAGGAGTAGCTCTTGTCTATTCCATATTTGGCTTAAGGAACTTTATCTGTGCTCATTTCAATCTCTGGTTTTATGCAGCACCCCAACTCACCTTTCCCCTTAAGCAAGCATAAGTTGGTTTTCTAAATTTGAGACCCTGTTCTGTTCTGTAATTCAGTTCCTGTGTAGCCAAGTTTACATTCCGTGTATTACTGATATCTTATGATGTTTCTTTTTCTGTGTGACTTATTTCAGTTAGAATCATCATACCTGAATCCACTCATTGTGCTGCTAAGGGCCTGATGACATAGATTTCATTGCTGAGTGATATTGCTTTGTAAGTAAATACCACAACTTCTTTATCCATTTTTCACTTTCTGCGATGTTGAACTTGTACGGTAAACGAGGTTCTTGTAAACAGAGGCGTCCCAAACTTTGGGGTGGCTGTGTCTTTTTGATTTTAATTTCCCTAAGCTATAGGACCATAAGTGGAAGTGCCCTAGGCTCTGTTGCTTTGTTTTTTAGATGTTTCAGGAAACACCATACACTTCTCCCGAGTGTCTGTTGGCAATTTACATCCCGCCCATCAGCATAACAAGGCTCCCAGTTCTCCATGGCCTGTCCTGCCTTTCTGGATTTTACACTTTTTTCAGATGGCCCTTTTGACCGGGGGGAAGTGAGACTTCATTGTAGTGCAGATTTCCTTTGCAAGCTTGCTTGGTTGGCCAAAAAGGGCGTATGCGTTTTTTCCTGAATATATTCAGGAAAAAACGCATACGCCCTTTTTGGCCAAGTGCATCATTGTGGACGTTCTGCCTCTTTTCCTATGCTTTCAATGCAATTCCAGTCTACCTCCTGAAATCGGTTTCCTGCAATTCTGCCCCGCTTTCAAGTCCTCTTGGCAGCCTTACTTCAGTATATTTTTGGACGATAGCTGTCATTTATAACTCTGCAGGTTTGTGAATTACAGTGCCCCTGAGCTCCTTTCTTCAACTCGCTTTCTTTTGAGCTGGCCGCAACACCGCAGGATGGCTTCAGGCCCTAATCTGGTTCCGGCACGGCACGCTGAGCCTTTGGTTAATTCCTCTTCCTGGTGGGAAATGAGAGTTAAATTTGCCCGTCCAGACACCTTCCAGCTAGTCTCTCATTGGTTCTCGCTATTCCTGTTCATCTTCCGCAGAAATTGCAAACTGGGCCAAACAGGAGGTTAAAGGGACTGACTCTCCAAGTCGGGAGGGTGTTAGTAAAGCATCTGGAATGTTGCACCCGAGTACCAGGGTACGAAAACTGAGACATATTTGAACACGTCTCCCGATCACATGGTTGATCATACTCTAGGTTCCACATGCATGTTTTAGCTGAAGGAAGAATACCTTAAACCTGGGTAGTTGAAACCCGTGGAATGGGTACCATGCAATATGACTTCAAAGGGTCTTCATTTGCTCACCGAACCTCTCCAATCCTATCACTGCTGCGTTTATGCCCCTGTACACATGCTTGATTCTCTTTCGGAGACATAGCAATCCATAGGTTTTAAGATACTTACTAGTCAGGTACATTCTTAGGCGTTTAATATGCGGTGTTGAGTCCATTTCGTTGAGCAAGGAGTAGCTCTTGTCTATTCCATATTTGGCTTAAGGAACTTTATCTGTGCTCATTTCAATCTCTGGTTTTATGCAGCACCCCAACTCACCTTTACCCTTAAGCAAGCATAAGTTGGTTTTCTAAATTTGAGACCCTGTTCTGTTCTGTAATTCAGTTCCTGTGTAGCCAAGTTTACATTCCGTGTATTACTGATATCTTATGATGTTTCTTTTTCTGTGTGACTTATTTCAGTTAGAATCATCATACCTGAATCCACTCATTGTGCTGCTAAGGGCCTGATGACATAGATTTCATTGCTGAGTGATATTGCTTTGTAAGTAAATACCACAACTTCTTTATCCATTTTTCACTTTCTGCGATGTTGAACTTGTACGGTAAACGAGGTTCTTGTAAACAGAGGCGTCCCAAACTTTGGGGTGGCTGTGTCTTTTTGATTTTAATTTCCCTAAGCTATAGGACCATAAGTGGAAGTGCCCTAGGCTCTGTTGCTTTGTTTTTTAGATGTTTCAGGAAACACCATACACTTCTCCCGAGTGTCTGTTGGCAATTTACATCCCGCCCATCAGCATAACTAGGCTCCCAGTTCTCCATGGCCTGTCCTGCCTTTCTGGATTTTACACTTTTTTCAGATGGCCCTTTTGACCGGGGGGAAGTGAGACTTCATTGTAGTGCAGATTTCCTTTGCAACCTTGCTTGGTTGGCCAAAAAGGGCGTATGGGTTTTTTCCTGAATATATTCAGGAAAACACGCATACGCCCTTTTTGGCCAAGTGCATCATTGTGGACGTTCTGCCTCTTTTCCTATGCTTTCAATGCAATTCCAGTCTACCTCCTGAAATCGGTTTCCTGCAATTCTGCCCCGCTTTCAAGTCCTCTTGGCAGCCTTACTTCAGTATATTTTTGGACGATAGCTGTCATTTATAACTCTGCAGGTTTGTGAATTACAGTGCCCCTGAGCTCCTTTCTTCAACTCGCTTTCTTTTGAGCTGGCCGCAACACCGCAGGATGGCTTCAGGCCCTAATCTGGTTCCGGCACGGCACGCTGAGCCTTTGGTTAATTCCTCTTCCTGGTGGGAAATGAGAGTTAAATTTGCCCGTCCAGACACCTCCAGCTAGTCTCTCATTGGTTCTCGCTATTCCTGTTCATCTTCCGCAGAAATTGCAAACTGGGCCAAACAGGAGGTTAAAGGGACTGACTCTCCAAGTCGGGAGGGTGTTAGTAAAGCGTCTGGAATGTTGCACCCGAGTACCAGGGTACGAAAACTGAGACATATTTGAACACGTCTCCCGATCACATGGTTGATCATACTCTAGGTTCCACATGCATGTTTTACCTGAAGGAAGAATACCTTAAACCTGGGTAGTTGAAACCCGTGGAATGGGTACCATGCAATATGACTTCAAAGGGTCTTCATTTGCTCACCGAACCTCTCCAATCCTATCACTGCTGCGTTTATGCCCCTGTACACATGCTTGATTCTCTTTCGGAGACATAGCAATCCATAGGTTTTAAGATACTTACTAGTCAGGTACATTCTTAGGCGTTTAATATGCGGTGTTGAGTCCATTTCGTTGAGCAAGGAGTAGCTCTTGTCTATTCCATATTTGGCTTAAGGAACTTTATCTGTGCTCATTTCAATCTCTGGTTTTATGCAGCACCCCAACTCACCTTTCCCCTTAAGCAAGCATAAGTTGGTTTTCTAAATTTGAGACCCTGTTCTGTTCTGTAATTCAGTTCCTGTGTAGCCAAGTTTACATTCCGTGTATTACTGATATCTTATGATGTTTCTTTTTCTGTGTGACTTATTTCAGTTAGAATCATCATACCTGAATCCACTCATTGTGCTGCTAAGGGCCTGATGACATAGATTTCATTGCTGAGTGATATTGCTTTGTAAGTAAATACCACAACTTCTTTATCCATTTTTCACTTTCTGCGATGTTGAACTTGTACGCTAAACGAGGTTCTTGTAAACAGAGGCGTCCCAAACTTTGGGGTGGCTGTGTCTTTTTGATTTTAATTTCCCTAAGCTATAGGACCATAAGTGGAAGTGCCCTAGGCTCTGTTGCTTTGTTTTTTAGATGTTTCAGGAAACACCATACACTTCTCCCGAGTGTCTGTTGGCAATTTACATCCCGCCCATCAGCATAACAAGGCTCCCAGTTCTCCATGGCCTGTCCTGCCTTTCTGGATTTTACACTTTTTTCAGATGGCCCTTTTGACCGGGGGGAAGTGAGACTTCATTGTAGTGCAGATTTCCTTTGCAAGCTTGCTTGGTTGGCCAAAAAGGGCGTATGCGTTTTTTCCTGAATATATTCAGGAAAACACGCATACGCCCTTTTTGGCCAAGTGCATCATTGTGGACGTTCTGCCTCTTTTCCTATGCTTTCAATGCAATTCCAGTCTACCTCCTGAAATCGGTTTCCTGCAATTCTGCCCCGCTTTCAAGTCCTCTTGGCAGCCTTACTTCAGTATATTTTTGGACGATAGCTGTCATTTATAACTCTGCAGGTTTGTGAATTACAGTGCCCCTGAGCTCCTTTCTTCAACTCGCTTTCTTTTGAGCTGGCCGCAACACCGCAGGATGGCTTCAGGCCCTAATCTGGTTCCGGCACGGCACGCTGAGCCTTTGGTTAATTCCTCTTCCTGGTGGGAAATGAGAGTTAAATTTGCCCGTCCAGACACCTCCAGCTAGTCTCTCATTGGTTCTCGCTATTCCTGTTCATCTTCCGCAGAAATTGCAAACTGGGCCAAACAGGAGGTTAAAGGGACTGACTCTCCAAGTCGGGAGGGTGTTAGTAAAGCGTCTGGAATGTTGCACCCGAGTACCAGGGTACGAAAACTGAGACATATTTGAACACGTCTCCCGATCACATGGTTGATCATACTCTAGGTTCCACATGCATGTTTTAGCTGAAGGAAGAATACCTTAAACCTGGGTAGTTGAAACCCGTGGAATGGGTACCATGCAATATGACTTCAAAGGGTCTTCATTTGCTCACCGAACCTCTCCAATCCTATCACTGCTGCGTTTATGCCCCTGTACACATGCTTGATTCTCTTTCGGAGACATAGCAATCCATAGGTTTTAAGATACTTACTAGTCAGGTACATTCTTAGGCATTTAATATGCGGTGTTGAGTCCATTTCGTTGAGCAAGGAGTAGCTCTTGTCTATTCCATATTTGGCTTAAGGAACTTTATCTGTGCTCATTTCAATCTCTGGTTTTATGCAGCACCCCAACTCACCTTTCCCCTTAAGCAAGCATAAGTTGGTTTTCTAAATTTGAGACCCTGTTCTGTTCTGTAATTCAGTTCCTGTGTAGCCAAGTTTACATTCCGTGTATTACTGATATCTTATGATGTTTCTTTTTCTGTGTGACTTATTTCAGTTAGAATCATCATACCTGAATCCACTCATTGTGCTGCTAAGGGCCTGATGACATAGATTTCATTGCTGAGTGATATTGCTTTGTAAGTAAATACCACAACTTCTTTATCCATTTTTCACTTTCTGCGATGTTGAACTTGTACTGTACACGAGGTTCTGGTAAACAGAGGCGTCCCAAACTTTGGGGTGGCTGTGTCTTTTTGATTTTAATTTCCCTAAGCTATAGGACCATAAGTGGAAGTGCCCTAGGCTCTGTTGCTTTGTTTTTTAGATGTTTCAGGAAACACCATACACTTCTCCCGAGTGTCTGTTGGCAATTTACATCCCGCCCATCAGCATAACAAGGCTCCCAGTTCTCCATGGCCTGTCCTGCCTTTCTGGATTTTACACTTTTTTCAGATGGCCCTTTTGACCGGGGGGAAGTGAGACTTCATTGTAGTGCAGATTTCCTTTGCAAGCTTGCTTGGTTGGCCAAAAAGGGCGTATGCGTTTTTTCCTGAATATATTCAGGAAAAAACGCATACGCCCTTTTTGGCCAAGTGCATCATTGTGGACGTTCTGCCTCTTTTCCTATGCTTTCAATGCAATTCCAGTCTACCTCCTGAAATCGGTTTCCTGCAATTCTGCCCCGCTTTCAAGTCCTCTTGGCAGCCTTACTTCAGTATATTTTTGGACGATAGCTGTCATTTATAACTCTGCAGGTTTGTGAATTACAGTGCCCCTGAGCTCCTTTCTTCAACTCGCTTTCTTTTGAGCTGGCCGCAACACCGCAGGATGGCTTCAGGCCCTAATCTGGTTCCGGCACGGCACGCTGAGCCTTTGGTTAATTCCTCTTCCTGGTGGGAAATGAGAGTTAAATTTGCCCGTCCAGACACCTCCAGCTAGTCTCTCATTGGTTCTCGCTATTCCTGTTCATCTTCCGCAGAAATTGCAAACTGGGCCAAACAGGAGGTTAAAGGGACTGACTCTCCAAGTCGGGAGGGTGTTAGTAAAGCGTCTGGAATGTTGCACCCGAGTACCAGGGTACGAAAACTGAGACATATTTGAACACGTCTCCCGATCACATGGTTGATCATACTCTAGGTTCCACATGCATGTTTTAGCTGAAGGAAGAATACCTTAAACCTGGGTAGTTGAAACCCGTGGAATGGGTACCATGCAATATGACTTCAAAGGGTCTTCATTTGCTCACCGAACCTCTCCAATCCTATCACTGCTGCGTTTATGCCCCTGTACACATGCTTGATTCTCTTTCGGAGACATAGCAATCCATAGGTTTTAAGATACTTACTAGTCAGGTACATTCTTAGGCATTTAATATGCGGTGTTGAGTCCATTTCGTTGAGCAAGGAGTAGCTCTTGTCTATTCCATATTTGGCTTAAGGAACTTTATCTGTGCTCATTTCAATCTCTGGTTTTATGCAGCACCCCAACTCACCTTTCCCCTTAAGCAAGCATAAGTTGGTTTTCTAAATTTGAGACCCTGTTCTGTTCTGTAATTCAGTTCCTGTGTAGCCAAGTTTACATTCCGTGTATTACTGATATCTTATGATGTTTCTTTTTCTGTGTGACTTATTTCAGTTAGAATCATCATACCTGAATCCACTCATTGTGCTGCTAAGGGCCTGATGACATAGATTTCATTGCTGAGTGATATTGCTTTGTAAGTAAATACCACAACTTCTTTATCCATTTTTCACTTTCTGCGATGTTGAACTTGTACTGTACACGAGGTTCTGGTAAACAGAGGCGTCCCAATGTTTGGGGTGGCTGTGTCTTTTTGATTTTAATTTCCCTAAGCTATAGGACCATAAGTGGAAGTGCCCTAGGCTCTGTTGCTTTGTTTTTTAGATGTTTCAGGAAACACCATACACTTCTCCCGAGTGTCTGTTGGCAATTTACATCCCGCCCATCAGCATAACAAGGCTCCCAGTTCTCCATGGCCTGTCCTGCCTTTCTGGATTTTACACTTTTTTCAGATGGCCCTTTTGACCGGGGGGAAGTGAGACTTCATTGTAGTGCAGATTTCCTTTGCAAGCTTGCTTGGTTGGCCAAAAAGGGCGTATGCGTTTTTTCCTGAATATATTCAGGAAAAAACGCATACGCCCTTTTTGGCCAAGTGCATCATTGTGGACGTTCTGCCTCTTTTCCTATGCTTTCAATGCAATTCCAGTCTGCCTCCTGAAATCGGTTTCCTGCAATTCTGCCCCGCTTTCAAGTCCTCTTGGCAGCCTTACTTCAGTATATTTTTGGACGATAGCTGTCATTTATAACTCTGCAGGTTTGTGAATTACAGTGCCCCTGAGCTCCTTTCTTCAACTCGCTTTCTTTTGAGCTGGCCGCAACACCGCAGGATGGCTTCAGGCCCTAATCTGGTTCCGGCACGGCACGCTGAGCCTTTGGTTAATTCCTCTTCCTGGTGGGAAATGAGAGTTAAATTTGCCCGTCCAGACACCTCCAGCTAGTCTCTCATTGGTTCTCGCTATTCCTGTTCATCTTCCGCAGAAATTGCAAACTGGGCCAAACAGGAGGTTAAAGGGACTGACTCTCCAAGTCGGGAGGGTGTTAGTAAAGCGTCTGGAATGTTGCACCCGAGTACCAGGGTACGAAAACTGAGACATATTTGAACACGTCTCCCGATCACATGGTTGATCATACTCTAGGTTCCACATGCATGTTTTAGCTGAAGGAAGAATACCTTAAACCTGGGTAGTTGAAACCCGTGGAATGGGTACCATGCAATATGACTTCAAAGGGTCTTCATTTGCTCACCGAACCTCTCCAATCCTATCACTGCTGCGTTTATGCCCCTGTACACATGCTTGATTCTCTTTCGGAGACATAGCAATCCATAGGTTTTAAGATACTTACTAGTCAGGTACATTCTTAGGCATTTAATATGCGGTGTTGAGTCCATTTCGTTGAGCAAGGAGTAGCTCTTGTCTATTCCATATTTGGCTTAAGGAACTTTATCTGTGCTCATTTCAATCTCTGGTTTTATGCAGCACCCCAACTCACCTTTCCCCTTAAGCAAGCATAAGTTGGTTTTCTAAATTTGAGACCCTGTTCTGTTCTGTAATTCAGTTCCTGTGTAGCCAAGTTTACATTCCGTGTATTACTGATATCTTATGATGTTTCTTTTTCTGTGTGACTTATTTCAGTTAGAATCATCATACCTGAATCCACTCATTGTGCTGCTAAGGGCCTGATGACATAGATTTCATTGCTGAGAGATATTGTTTTGTAAGTAAATACCACAACTTCTTTATCCATTTTTCACTTTCTGTGATGTTGAACTTGTACTGTAAACGAGGTTCTTGTAAATAGAGGCGTCCCAAACTTTGGGGTGGCTGTGTCTTTTTGATTTTAATTTCCCTAAGCTATAGGACCATAAGTGGAAGTGCCCTAGGCTCTGTTGCTTTGTTTTTTAGATGTTTCAGGAAACACCATACACTTCTCCCGAGTGTCTGTTGGCAATTTACATCCCGCCCATCAGCATAACAAGGCTCCCAGTTCTCCATGGCCTGTCCTGCCTTTCTGGATTTTACACTTTTTTCAGATGGCCCTTTTGACCGGGGGGAAGTGAGACTTCATTGTAGTGCAGATTTCCTTTGCAACCTTGCTTGGTTGGCCAAAAAGGGCGTATGCGTTTTTTCCTGAATATATTCAGGAAAAAACGCATACGCCCTTTTTGGCCAAGTGCATCATTGTGGACGTTCTGCCTCTTTTCCTATGCTTTCAATGCAATTCCAGTCTGCCTCCTGAAATCGGTTTCCTGCAATTCTGCCCCGCTTTCAAGTCCTCTTGGCAGCCTTACTTCAGTATATTTTTGGACGATAGCTGTCATTTATAACTCTGCAGGTTTGTGAATTACAGTGCCCCTGAGCTCCTTTCTTCAACTCGCTTTCTTTTGAGCTGGCCGCAACACCGCAGGATGGCTTCAGGCCCTAATCTGGTTCCGGCACGGCACGCTGAGCCTTTGGTTAATTCCTCTTCCTGGTGGGAAATGAGAGTTAAATTTGCCCGTCCAGACACCTCCAGCTAGTCTCTCATTGGTTCTCGCTATTCCTGTTCATCTTCCGCAGAAATTGCAAACTGGGCCAAACAGGAGGTTAAAGGGACTGACTCTCCAAGTCGGGAGGGTGTTAGTAAAGCGTCTGGAATGTTGCACCCGAGTACCAGGGTACGAAAACTGAGACATATTTGAACACGTCTCCCGATCACATGGTTGATCATACTCTAGGTTCCACATGCATGTTTTAGCTGAAGGAAGAATACCTTAAACCTGGGTAGTTGAAACCCGTGGAATGGGTACCATGCAATATGACTTCAAAGGGTCTTCATTTGCTCACCGAACCTCTCCAATCCTATCACTGCTGCGTTTATGCCCCTGTACACATGCTTGATTCTCTTTCGGAGACATAGCAATCCATAGGTTTTAAGATACTTACTAGTCAGGTACATTCTTAAGCATT
Source organism: Pseudorca crassidens (assembly GCF_039906515.1). NCBI lineage: Eukaryota > Metazoa > Chordata > Mammalia > Artiodactyla > Delphinidae > Pseudorca > Pseudorca crassidens. Next base: position 154,571 of record NW_027136330.1, on the reverse strand, counting down.
TAATATGCGGTGTTGAGTCCATTTCGTTGAGCAAGGAGTAGCTCTTGTCTATTCCATATTTGGCTTAAGGAACTTTATCTGTGCTCATTTCAATCTCTGGTTTTATGCAGCACCCCAACTCACCTTTCCCCTTAAGCAAGCATAAGTTGGTTTTCTAAATTTGAGACCCTGTTCTGTTCTGTAATTCAGTTCCTGTGTAGCCAAGTTTACATTCCGTGTATTACTGATATCTTATGATGTTTCTTTTTCTGTGTGACTTATTTCAGTTAGAATCATCATACCTGAATCCACTCATTGTGCTGCTAAGGGCCTGATGACATAGATTTCATTGCTGAGAGATATTGCTTTGTAAGTAAATACCACAACTTCTTTATCCATTTTTCACTTTCTGCGATGTTGAACTTGTACTGTAAACGAGGTTCTTGTAAACAGAGGCGTCCCAAACTTTGGGGTGGCTGTGTCTTTTTGATTTTAATTTCCCTAAGCTATAGGACCATAAGTGGAAGTGCCCTAGGCTCTGTTGCTTTGTTTTTTAGATGTTTCAGGAAACACCATACACTTCTCCCGAGTGTCTGTTGGCAATTTACATCCCGCCCATCAGCATAACAAGGCTCCCAGTTCTCCATGGCCTGTCCTGCCTTTCTGGATTTTACACTTTTTTCAGATGGCCCTTTTGACCGGGGGGAAGTGAGACTACATTGTAGTGCAGATTTCCTTTGCAACCTTGCTTGGTTGGCCAAAAAGGGCGTATGCGTTTTTTCCTGAATATATTCAGGAAAAAACGCATACGCCCTTTTTGGCCAAGTGCATCATTGTGGACGTTCTGCCTCTTTACCTATGCTTTCAATGCAATTCCAGTCTACCTCCTGAAATCGGTTTCCTTCAATTCTGCCCCGCTTTCAAGTCCTCTTGGCAGCCTTACTTCAGTATATTTTTGGACGATAGCTGTCATTTATAACTCTGCAGGTTTGTGAATTACAGTGCCCCTGAGCTCCTTTCTTCAACTCGCTTTCTTTTGAGCTGGCCGCAACACCGCAGGATGGCTTCAGGCCCTAATCTGGTTCCGGCACGGCACGCTGAGCCTTTGGTTAATTCCTCTTCCTGGTGGGAAATGAGAGTTAAATTTGCCCGTCCAGACACCTCCAGCTAGTCTCTCATTGGTTCTCGCTATTCCTGTTCATCTTCCGCAGAAATTGCAAACTGGGCCAAACAGGAGGTTAAAGGGACTGACTCTCCAAGTCGGGAGGGTGTTAGTAAAGCGTCTGGAATGTTGCACCCGAGTACCAGGGTACGAAAACTGAGACATATTTGAACACGTCTCCCGATCACATGGTTGATCATACTCTAGGTTCCACATGCATGTTTTAGCTGAAGGAAGAATACCTTAAACCTGGGTAGTTGAAACCCGTGGAATGGGTACCATGCAATATGACTTCAAAGGGTCTTCATTTGCTCACCGAACCTCTCCAATCCTATCACTGCTGCGTTTATGCCCCTGTACACATGCTTGATTCTCTTTCGGAGACATAGCAATCCATAGGTTTTAAGATACTTACTAGTCAGGTACATTCTTAGGCATTTAATATGCGGTGTTGAGTCCATTTCGTTGAGCAAGGAGTAGCTCTTGTCTATTCCATATTTGGCTTAAGGAACTTTATCTGTGCTCATTTCAATCTCTGGTTTTATGCAGCACCCCAACTCACCTTTACCCTTAAGCAAGCATAAGTTGGTTTTCTAAATTTGAGACCCTGTTCTGTTCTGTAATTCAGTTCCTGTGTAGCCAAGTTTACATTCCGTGTATTACTGATATCTTATGATGTTTCTTTTTCTGTGTGACTTATTTCAGTTAGAATCATCATACCTGAATCCACTCATTGTGCTGCTAAGGGCCTGATGACATAGATTTCATTGCTGAGTGATATTGCTTTGTAAGTAAATACCACAACTTCTTTATCCATTTTTCACTTTCTGCGATGTTGAACTTGTACTGTACACGAGGTTCTGGTAAACAGAGGCGTCCCAAACTTTGGGGTGGCTGTGTCTTTTTGATTTTAATTTCCCTAAGCTATAGGACCATAAGTGGAAGTGCCCTAGGCTCTGTTGCTTTGTTTTTTAGATGTTTCAGGAAACACCATACACTTCTCCCGAGTGTCTGTTGGCAATTTACATCCCGCCCATCAGCATAACAAGGCTCCCAGTTCTCCATGGCCTGTCCTGCCTTTCTGGATTTTACACTTTTTTCAGATGGCCCTTTTGACCGGGGGGAAGTGAGACTTCATTGTAGTGCAGATTTCCTTTGCAAGCTTGCTTGGTTGGCCAAAAAGGGCGTATGCGTTTTTTCCTGAATATATTCAGGAAAAAACGCATACGCCCTTTTTGGCCAAGTGCATCATTGTGGACGTTCTGCCTCTTTTCCTATGCTTTCAATGCAATTCCAGTCTACCTCCTGAAATCGGTTTCCTGCAATTCTGCCCCGCTTTCAAGTCCTCTTGGCAGCCTTACTTCAGTATATTTTTGGACGATAGCTGTCATTTATAACTCTGCAGGTTTGTGAATTACAGTGCCCCTGAGCTCCTTTCTTCAACTCGCTTTCTTTTGAGCTGGCCGCAACACCGCAGGATGGCTTCAGGCCCTAATCTGGTTCCGGCACGGCACGCTGAGCCTTTGGTTAATTCCTCTTCCTGGTGGGAAATGAGAGTTAAATTTGCCCGTCCAGACACCTCCAGCTAGTCTCTCATTGGTTCTCGCTATTCCTGTTCATCTTCCGCAGAAATTGCAAACTGGGCCAAACAGGAGGTTAAAGGGACTGACTCTCCAAGTCGGGAGGGTGTTAGTAAAGCGTCTGGAATGTTGCACCCGAGTACCAGCGTACGAAAACTGAGACATATTTGAACACGTCTCCCGATCACATGGTTGATCATACTCTAGGTTCCACATGCATGTTTTAGCTGAAGGAAGAATACCTTAAACCTGGGTAGTTGAAACCCGTGGAATGGGTACCATGCAATATGACTTCAAAGGGTCTTCATTTGCTCACCGAACCTCTCCAATCCTATCACTGCTGCGTTTATGCCCCTGTACACATGCTTGATTCTCTTTCGGAGACATAGCAATCCATAGGTTTTAAGATACTTACTAGTCAGGTACATTCTTAGGCATTTAATATGCGGTGTTGAGTCCATTTCGTTGAGCAAGGAGTAGCTCTTGTCTATTCCATATTTGGCTTAAGGAACTTTATCTGTGCTCATTTCAATCTCTGGTTTTATGCAGCACCCCAACTCACCTTTCCCCTTAAGCAAGCATAAGTTGGTTTTCTAAATTTGAGACCCTGTTCTGTTCTGTAATTCAGTTCCTGTGTAGCCAAGTTTACATTCCGTGTATTACTGATATCTTATGATGTTTCTTTTTCTGTGTGACTTATTTCAGTTAGAATCATCATACCTGAATCCACTCATTGTGCTGCTAAGGGCCTGATGACATAGATTTCATTGCTGATTGATATTGCTTTGTAAGTAAATACCACAACTTCTTTATCCATTTTTCACTTTCTGCGATGTTGAACTTGTACTGTAAACGAGGTTCTTGTAAACAGAGGCGTCCCAAACTTTGGGGTGGCTGTGTCTTTTTGATTTTAATTTCCCTAAGCTATAGGACCATAAGTGGAAGTGCCCTAGGCTCTGTTGCTTTGTTTTTTAGATGTTTCAGGAAACACCATACACTTCTCCCGAGTGTCTGTTGGCAATTTACATCCCGCCCATCAGCATAACAAGGCTCCCAGTTCTCCATGGCCTGTCCTGCCTTTCTGGATTTTACACTTTTTTCAGATGGCCCTTTTGACCGGGGGGAAGTGAGACTTCATTGTAGTGCAGATTTCCTTTGCAAGCTTGCTTGGTTGGCCAAAAAGGGCGTATGCGTTTTTTCCTGAATATATTCAGGAAAAAACGCATACGCCCTTTTTGGCCAAGTGCATCATTGTGGACGTTCTGCCTCTTTTCCTATGCTTTCAATGCAATTCCAGTCTGCCTCCTGAAATCGGTTTCCTGCAATTCTGCCCCGCTTTCAAGTCCTCTTGGCAGCCTTACTTCAGTATATTTTTGGACGATAGCTGTCATTTATAACTCTGCAGGTTTGTGAATTACAGTGCCCCTGAGCTCCTTTCTTCAACTCGCTTTCTTTTGAGCTGGCCGCAACACCGCAGGATGGCTTCAGGCCCTAATCTGGTTCCGGCACGGCACGCTGAGCCTTTGGTTAATTCCTCTTCCTGGTGGGAAATGAGAGTTAAATTTGCCCGTCCAGACACCTCCAGCTAGTCTCTCATTGGTTCTCGCTATTCCTGTTCATCTTCCGCAGAAATTGCAAACTGGGCCAAACAGGAGGTTAAAGGGACTGACTCTCCAAGTCGGGAGGGTGTTAGTAAAGCGTCTGGAATGTTGCACCCGAGTACCAGGGTACGAAAACTGAGACATATTTGAACACGTCTCCCGATCACATGGTTGATCATACTCTAGGTTCCACATGCATGTTTTAGCTGAAGGAAGAATACCTTAAACCTGGGTAGTTGAAACCCGTGGAATGGGTACCATGCAATATGACTTCAAAGGGTCTTCATTTGCTCACCGAACCTCTCCAATCCTATCACTGCTGCGTTTATGCCCCTGTACACATGCTTGATTCTCTTTCGGAGACATAGCAATCCATAGGTTTTAAGATACTTACTAGTCAGGTACATTCTTAAGCATTTAATATGCGGTGTTGAGTCCATTTCGTTGAGCAAGGAGTAGCTCTTGTCTATTCCATATTTGGCTTAAGGAACTTTATCTGTGCTCATTTCAATCTCTGGTTTTATGCAGCACCCCAACTCACCTTTACCCTTAAGCAAGCATAAGTTGGTTTTCTAAATTTGAGACCCTGTTCTGTTCTGTAATTCAGTTCCTGTGTAGCCAAGTTTACATTCCGTGTATTACTGATATCTTATGATGTTTCTTTTTCTGTGTGACTTATTTCAGTTAGAATCATCATACCTGAATCCACTCATTGTGCTGCTAAGGGCCTGATGACATAGATTTCATTGCTGAGAGATATTGCTTTGTAAGTAAATACCACAACTTCTTTATCCATTTTTCACTTTCTGCGATGTTGAACTTGTACTGTAAACGAGGTTCTTGTAAACAGAGGCGTCCCAAACTTTGGGGTGGCTGTGTCTTTTTTATTTTAATTTCCCTAAGCTATAGGACCATAAGTGGAAGTGCCCTAGGCTCTGTTGCTTTGTTTTTTAGATGTTTCAGGAAACACCATACACTTCTCCCGAGTGTCTGTTGGCAATTTACATCCCGCCCATCAGCATAACAAGGCTCCCAGTTCTCCATGGCCTGTCCTGCCTTTCTGGATTTTACACTTTTTTCAGATGGCCCTTTTGACCGGGGGGAAGTGAGACTACATTGTAGTGCAGATTTCCTTTGCAACCTTGCTTGGTTGGCCAAAAAGGGCGTATGCGTTTTTTCCTGAATATATTCAGGAAAAAACGCATACGCCCTTTTTGGCCAAGTGCATCATTGTGGACGTTCTGCCTCTTTTCCTATGCTTTCAATGCAATTCCAGTCTACCTCCTGAAATCGGTTTCCTGCAATTCTGCCCCGCTTTCAAGTCCTCTTGGCAGCCTTACTTCAGTATATTTTTGGACAATAGCTGTCATTTATAACTCTGCAGGTTTGTGAATTACAGTGCCCCTGAGCTCCTTTCTTCAACTCGCTTTCTTTTGAGCTGGCCGCAACACCGCAGGATGGCTTCAGGCCCTAATCTGGTTCCGGCACGGCACGCTGAGCCTTTGGTTAATTCCTCTTCCTGGTGGGAAATGAGAGTTAAATTTGCCCGTCCAGACACCTCCAGCTAGTCTCTCATTGGTTCTCGCTATTCCTGTTCATCTTCCGCAGAAATTGCAAACTGGGCCAAACAGGAGGTTAAAGGGACTGACTCTCCAAGTCGGGAGGGTGTTAGTAAAGCGTCTGGAATGTTGCACCCGAGTACCAGGGTACGAAAACTGAGACATATTTGAACACGTCTCCCGATCACATGGTTGATCATACTCTAGGTTCCACATGCATGTTTTAGCTGAAGGAAGAATACCTTAAACCTGGGTAGTTGAAACCCGTGGAATGGGTACCATGCAATATGACTTCAAAGGGTCTTCATTTGCTCACCGAACCTCTCCAATCCTATCACTGCTGCGTTTATGCCCCTGTACACATGCTTGATTCTCTTTCGGAGACATAGCAATCCATAGGTTTTAAGATACTTACTAGTCAGGTACATTCTTAGGCATTTAATATGCGGTGTTGAGTCCATTTCGTTGAGCAAGGAGTAGCTCTTGTCTATTCCATATTTGGCTTAAGGAACTTTATCTGTGCTCATTTCAATCTCTGGTTTTATGCAGCACCCCAACTCACCTTTACCCTTAAGCAAGCATAAGTTGGTTTTCTAAATTTGAGACCCTGTTCTGTTCTGTAATTCAGTTCCTGTGTAGCCAAGTTTACATTCCGTGTATTACTGATATCTTATGATGTTTCTTTTTCTGTGTGACTTATTTCAGTTAGAATCATCATACCTGAATCCACTCATTGTGCTGCTATGGGCCTGATGACATAGATTTCATTGCTGAGAGATATTGCTTTGTAAGTAAATACCACAACTTCTTTATCCATTTTTCACTTTCTGCGATGTTGAACTTGTACGGTAAACGAGGTTCTTGTAAACAGAGGCGTCCCAAACTTTGGGGTGGCTGTGTCTTTTTGATTTTAATTTCCCTAAGCTATAGGACCATAAGTGGAAGTGCCCTAGGCTCTGTTGCTTTGTTTTTTAGATGTTTCAGGAAACACCATACACTTCTCCCGAGTGTCTGTTGGCAATTTACATCCCGCCCATCAGCATAACAAGGCTCCCAGTTCTCCATGGCCTGTCCTGCCTTTCTGGATTTTACACTTTTTTCAGATGGCCCTTTTGACCGGGGGGAAGTGAGACTACATTGTAGTGCAGATTTCCTTTGCAACCTTGCTTGGTTGGCCAAAAAGGGCGTATGCGTTTTTTCCTGAATATATTCAGGAAAAAACGCATACGCCCTTTTTGGCCAAGTGCATCATTGTGGACGTTCTGCCTCTTTTCCTATGCTTTCAATGCAATTCCAGTCTACCTCCTGAAATCGGTTTCCTGCAATTCTGCCCCGCTTTCAAGTCCTCTTGGCAGCCTTACTTCAGTATATTTTTGGACGATAGCTGTCATTTATAACTCTGCAGGTTTGTGAATTACAGTGCCCCTGAGCTCCTTTCTTCAACTCGCTTTCTTTTGAGCTGGCCGCAACACCGCAGGATGGCTTCAGGCCCTAATCTGGTTCCGGCACGGCACGCTGAGCCTTTGGTTAATTCCTCTTCCTGGTGGGAAATGAGAGTTAAATTTGCCCGTCCAGACACCTCCAGCTAGTCTCTCATTGGTTCTCGCTATTCCTGTTCATCTTCCGCAGAAATTGCAAACTGGGCCAAACAGGAGGTTAAAGGGACTGACTCTCCAAGTCGGGAGGGTGTTAGTAAAGCGTCTGGAATGTTGCACCCGAGTACCAGGGTACGAAAACTGAGACATATTTGAACACGTCTCCCGATCACATGGTTGATCATACTCTAGGTTCCACATGCATGTTTTAGCTGAAGGAAGAATACCTTAAACCTGGGTAGTTGAAACCCGTGGAATGGGTACCATGCAATATGACTTCAAAGGGTCTTCATTTGCTCACCGAACCTCTCCAATCCTATCACTGCTGCGTTTATGCCCCTGTACACATGCTTGATTCTCTTTCGGAGACATAGCAATCCATAGGTTTTAAGATACTTACTAGTCAGGTACATTCTTAGGCATTTAATATGCGGTGTTGAGTCCATTTCGTTGAGCAAGGAGTAGCTCTTGTCTATTCCATATTTGGCTTAAGGAACTTTATCTGTGCTCATTTCAATCTCTGGTTTTATGCAGCACCCCAACTCACCTTTCCCCTTAAGCAAGCATAAGTTGGTTTTCTAAATTTGAGACCCTGTTCTGTTCTGTAATTCAGTTCCTGTGTAGCCAAGTTTACATTCCGTGTATTACTGATATCTTATGATGTTTCTTTTTCTGTGTGACTTATTTCAGTTAGAATCATCATACCTGAATCCACTCATTGTGCTGCTAAGGGCCTGATGACATAGATTTCATTGCTGAGTGATATTGCTTTGTAAGTAAATACCACAACTTCTTTATCCATTTTTCACTTTCTGCGATGTTGAACTTGTACTGTAAACGAGGTTCTTGTAAACAGAGGCGTCCCAATGTTTGGGGTGGCTGTGTCTTTTTGATTTTAATTTCCCTAAGCTATAGGACCATAAGTGGAAGTGCCCTAGGCTCTGTTGCTTTGTTTTTTAGATGTTTCAGGAAACACCATACACTTCTCCCGAGTGTCTGTTGGCAATTTACATCCCGCCCATCAGCATAACAAGGCTCCCAGTTCTCCATGGCCTGTCCTGCCTTTCTGGATTTTACACTTTTTTCAGATGGCCCTTTTGACCGGGGGGAAGTGAGACTTCATTGTAGTGCAGATTTCCTTTGCAAGCTTGCTTGGTTGGCCAAAAAGGGCGTATGCGTTTTTTCCTGAATATATTCAGGAAAAAACGCATACGCACTTTTTGGCCAAGTGCATCATTGTGGACGTTCTGCCTCTTTTCCTATGCTTTCAATGCAATTCCAGTCTGCCTCCTGAAATCGGTTTCCTGCAATTCTGCCCCGCTTTCAAGTCCTCTTGGCAGCCTTACTTCAGTATATTTTTGGACGATAGCTGTCATTTATAACTCTGCAGGTTTGTGAATTACAGTGCCCCTGAGCTCCTTTCTTCAACTCGCTTTCTTTTGAGCTGGCCGCAACACCGCAGGATGGCTTCAGGCCCTAATCTGGTTCCGGCACGGCACGCTGAGCCTTTGGTTAATTCCTCTTCCTGGTGGGAAATGAGAGTTAAATTTGCCCGTCCAGACACCTCCAGCTAGTCTCTCATTGGTTCTCGCTATTCCTGTTCATCTTCCGCAGAAATTGCAAACTGGGCCAAACAGGAGGTTAAAGGGACTGACTCTCCAAGTCGGGAGGGTGTTAGTAAAGCGTCTGGAATGTTGCACCCGAGTACCAGGGTACGAAAACTGAGACATATTTGAACACGTCTCCCGATCACATGGTTGATCATACTCTAGGTTCCACATGCATGTTTTAGCTGAAGGAAGAATACCTTAAACCTGGGTAGTTGAAACCCGTGGAATGGGTACCATGCAATATGACTTCAAAGGGTCTTCATTTGCTCACCGAACCTCTCCAATCCTATCACTGCTGCGTTTATGCCCCTGTACACATGCTTGATTCTCTTTCGGAGACATAGCAATCCATAGGTTTTAAGATACTTACTAGTCAGGTACATTCTTAGGCATTTAATATGCGGTGTTGAGTCCATTTCGTTGAGCAAGGAGTAGCTCTTGTCTATTCCATATTTGGCTTAAGGAACTTTATCTGTGCTCATTTCAATCTCTGGTTTTATGCAGCACCCCAACTCACCTTTCCCCTTAAGCAAGCATAAGTTGGTTTTCTAAATTTGAGACCCTGTTCTGTTCTGTAATTCAGTTCCTGTGTAGCCAAGTTTACATTCCGTGTATTACTGATATCTTATGATGTTTCTTTTTCTGTGTGACTTATTTCAGTTAGAATCATCATACCTGAATCCACTCATTGTGCTGCTAAGGGCCTGATGACATAGATTTCATTGCTGAGTGATATTGCTTTGTAAGTAAATACCACAACTTCTTTATCCATTTTTCACTTTCTGCGATGTTGAACTTGTACGGTAAACGAGGTTCTTGTAAACAGAGGCGTCCCAAACTTTGGGGTGGCTGTGTCTTTTTTATTTTAATTTCCCTAAGCTATAGGACCATAAGTGGAAGTGCCCTAGGCTCTGTTGCTTTGTTTTTTAGATGTTTCAGGAAACACCATACACTTCTCCCGAGTGTCTGTTGGCAATTTACATCCCGCCCATCAGCATAACAAGGCTCCCAGTTCTCCATGGCCTGTCCTGCCTTTCTGGATTTTACACTTTTTTCAGATGGCCCTTTTGACCGGGGGGAAGTGAGACTTCATTGTAGTGCAGATTTCCTTTGCAAGCTTGCTTGGTTGGCCAAAAAGGGCGTATGTGTTTTTTCCTGAATATATTCAGGAAAAAACGCATACGCCCTTTTTGGCCAAGTGCATCATTGTGGACGTTCTGCCTCTTTTCCTATGCTTTCAATGCAATTCCAGTCTGCCTCCTGAAATCGGTTTCCTGCAATTCTGCCCCGCTTTCAAGTCCTCTTGGCAGCCTTACTTCAGTATATTTTTGGACGATAGCTGTCATTTATAACTCTGCAGGTTTGTGAATTACAGTGCCCCTGAGCTCCTTTCTTCAACTCGCTTTCTTTTGAGCTGGCCGCAACACCGCAGGATGGCTTCAGGCCCTAATCTGGTTCCGGCACGGCACGCTGAGCCTTTGGTTAATTCCTCTTCCTGGTGGGAAATGAGAGTTAAATTTGCCCGTCCAGACACCTCCAGCTAGTCTCTCATTGGTTCTCGCTATTCCTGTTCATCTTCCGCAGAAATTGCAAACTGGGCCAAACAGGAGGTTAAAGGGACTGACTCTCCAAGTCGGGAGGGTGTTAGTAAAGCGTCTGGAATGTTGCACCCGAGTACCAGGGTACGAAAACTGAGACATATTTGAACACGTCTCCTGATCACATGGTTGATCATACTCTAGGTTCCACATGCATGTTTTAGCTGAAGGAAGAATACCTTAAACCTGGGTAGTTGAAACCCGTGGAATGGGTACCGTGCAATATGACTTCAAAGGGTCTTCATTTGCTCACCGAACCTCTCCAATCCTATCACTGCTGCGTTTATGCCCCTGTACACATGCTTGATTCTCTTTCGGAGACATAGCAATCCATAGGTTTTAAGATACTTACTAGTCAGGTACATTCTTAGGCATTTAATATGCGGTGTTGAGTCCATTTCGTTGAGCAAGGAGTAGCTCTTGTCTATTCCATATTTGGCTTAAGGAACTTTATCTGTGCTCATTTCAATCTCTGGTTTTATGCAGCACCCCAACTCACCTTTCCCCTTAAGCAAGCATAAGTTGGTTTTCTAAATTTGAGACCCTGTTCTGTTCTGTAATTCAGTTCCTGTGTAGCCAAGTTTACATTCCGTGTATTACTGATATCTTATGATGTTTCTTTTTCTGTGTGACTTATTTCAGTTAGAATCATCATACCTGAATCCACTCATTGTGCTGCTAAGGGCCTGATGACATAGATTTCATTGCTGAGTGATATTGCTTTGTAAGTAAATACCACAACTTCTTTATCCATTTTTCACTTTCTGCGATGTTGAACTTGTACGGTAAACGAGGTTCTTGTAAACAGAGGCGTCCCAAACTTTGGGGTGGCTGTGTCTTTTTGATTTTAATTTCCCTAAGCTATAGGACCATAAGTGGAAGTGCCCTAGGCTCTGTTGCTTTGTTTTTTAGATATTTCAGGAAACACCATACACTTCTCCCGAGTGTCTGTTGGCAATTTACATCCCGCCCATCAGCATAACAAGGCTCCCAGTTCTCCATGGCCTGTCCTGCCTTTCTGGATTTTACACTTTTTTCAGATGGCCCTTTTGACCGGGGGGAAGTGAGACTTCATTGTAGTGCAGATTTCCTTTGCAAGCTTGCTTGGTTGGCCAAAAAGGGCGTATGCGTTTTTTCCTGAATATATTCAGGAAAAAACGCATACGCCCTTTTTGGCCAAGTGCATCATTGTGGACGTTCTGCCTCTTTTCCTATGCTTTCAATGCAATTCCAGTCTGCCTCCTGAAATCGGTTTCCTGCAATTCTGCCCCGCTTTCAAGTCCTCTTGGCAGCCTTACTTCAGTATATTTTTGGACGATAGCTGTCATTTATAACTCTGCAGGTTTGTGAATTACAGTGCCCCTGAGCTCCTTTCTTCAACTCGCTTTCTTTTGAGCTGGCCGCAACACCGCAGGATGGCTTCAGGCCCTAATCTGGTTCCGGCACGGCACGCTGAGCCTTTGGTTAATTCCTCTTCCTGGTGGGAAATGAGAGTTAAATTTGCCCGTCCAGACACCTCCAGCTAGTCTCTCATTGGTTCTCGCTATTCCTGTTCATCTTCCGCAGAAATTGCAAACTGGGCCAAACAGGAGGTTAAAGGGACTGACTCTCCAAGTCGGGAGGGTGTTAGTAAAGCGTCTGGAATGTTGCACCCGAGTACCAGGGTACGAAAACTGAGACATATTTGAACAGGTCTCCCGATCACATGGTTGATCATACTCTAGGTTCCACATGCATGTTTTAGCTGAAGGAAGAATACCTTAAACCTGGGTAGTTGAAACCCGTGGAATGGGTACCATGCAATATGACTTCAAAGGGTCTTCATTTGCTCACCGAACCTCTCCAATCCTATCACTGCTGCGTTTATGCCCCTGTACACATGCTTGATTCTCTTTCGGAGACATAGCAATCCATAGGTTTTAAGATACTTACTAGTCAGGTACATTCTTAGGCATTTAATATGCGGTGTTGAGTCCATTTCGTTGAGCAAGGAGTAGCTCTTGTCTATTCCATATTTGGCTTAAGGAACTTTATCTGTGCTCATTTCAATCTCTGGTTTTATGCAGCACCCCAACTCACCTTTCCCCTTAAGCAAGCATAAGTTGGTTTTCTAAATTTGAGACCCTGTTCTGTTCTGTAATTCAGTTCCTGTGTAGCCAAGTTTACATTCCGTGTATTACTGATATCTTATGATGTTTCTTTTTCTGTGTGACTTATTTCAGTTAGAATCATCATACCTGAATCCACTCATTGTGCTGCTAAGGGCCTGATGACATAGATTTCATTGCTGAGTGATATTGCTTTGTAAGTAAATACCACAACTTCTTTATCCATTTTTCACTTTCTGCGATGTTGAACTTGTACGGTAAACGAGGTTCTTGTAAACAGAGGCGTCCCAAACTTTGGGGTGGCTGTGTCTTTTTGATTTTAATTTCCCTAAGCTATAGGACCATAAGTGGAAGTGCCCTAGGCTCTGTTGCTTTGTTTTTTAGATGTTTCAGGAAACACCATACACTTCTCCCGAGTGTCTGTTGGCAATTTACATCCCGCCCATCAGCATAACAAGGCTCCCAGTTCTCCATGGCCTGTCCTGCCTTTCTGGATTTTACACTTTTTTCAGATGGCCCTTTTGACCGGGGGGAAGTGAGACTTCATTGTAGTGCAGATTTCCTTTGCAAGCTTGCTTGGTTGGCCAAAAAGGGCGTATGCGTTTTTTCCTGAATATATTCAGGAAAAAACGCATACGCCCTTTTTGGCCAAGTGCATCATTGTGGACGTTCTGCCTCTTTTCCTATGCTTTCAATGCAATTCCAGTCTGCCTCCTGAAATCGGTTTCCTGCAATTCTGCCCCGCTTTCAAGTCCTCTTGGCAGCCTTACTTCAGTATATTTTTGGACGATAGCTGTCATTTATAACTCTGCAGGTTTGTGAATTACAGTGCCCCTGAGCTCCTTTCTTCAACTCGCTTTCTTTTGAGCTGGCCGCAACACCGCAGGATGGCTTCAGGCCCTAATCTGGTTCCGGCACGGCACGCTGAGCCTTTGGTTAATTCCTCTTCCTGGTGGGAAATGAGAGTTAAATTTGCCCGTCCAGACACCTTCCAGCTAGTCTCTCATTGGTTCTCGCTATTCCTGTTCATCTTCCGCAGAAATTGCAAACTGGGCCAAACAGGAGGTTAAAGGGACTGACTCTCCAAGTCGGGAGGGTGTTAGTAAAGCGTCTGGAATGTTGCACCCGAGTACCAGGGTACGAAAACTGAGACATATTTGAACACGTCTCCCGATCACATGGTTGATCATACTCTAGGTTCCACATGCATGTTTTAGCTGAAGGAAGAATACCTTAAACCTGGGTAGTTGAAACCCGTGGAATGGGTACCATGCAATATGACTTCAAAGGGTCTTCATTTGCTCACCGAACCTCTCCAATCCTATCACTGCTGCGTTTATGCCCCTGTACACATGCTTGATTCTCTTTCGGAGACATAGCAATCCATAGGTTTTAAGATACTTACTAGTCAGGTACATTCTTAGGCATTTAATATGCGGTGTTGAGTCCATTTCGTTGAGCAAGGAGTAGCTCTTGTCTATTCCATATTTGGCTTAAGGAACTTTATCTGTGCTCATTTCAATCTCTGGTTTTATGCAGCACCCCAACTCACCTTTCCCCTTAAGCAAGCATAAGTTGGTTTTCTAAATTTGAGACCCTGTTCTGTTCTGTAATTCAGTTCCTGTGTAGCCAAGTTTACATTCCGTGTATTACTGATATCTTATGATGTTTCTTTTTCTGTGTGACTTATTTCAGTTAGAATCATCATACCTGAATCCACTCATTGTGCTGCTAAGGGCCTGATGACATAGATTTCATTGCTGAGTGATATTGCTTTGTAAGTAAATACCACAACTTCTTTATCCATTTTTCACTTTCTGCGATGTTGAACTTGTACGGTAAACGAGGTTCTTGTAAACAGAGGCGTCCCAAACTTTGGGGTGGCTGTGTCTTTTTGATTTTAATTTCCCTAAGCTATAGGACCATAAGTGGAAGTGCCCTAGGCTCTGTTGCTTTGTTTTTTAGATGTTTCAGGAAACACCATACACTTCTCCCGAGTGTCTGTTGGCAATTTACATCCCGCCCATCAGCATAACAAGGCTCCCAGTTCTCCATGGCCTGTCCTGCCTTTCTGGATTTTACACTTTTTTCAGATGGCCCTTTTGACCGGGGGGAAGTGAGACTTCATTGTAGTGCAGATTTCCTTTGCAAGCTTGCTTGGTTGGCCAAAAAGGGCGTATGCGTTTTTTCCTGAATATATTCAGGAAAAAACGCATACGCCCTTTTTGGCCAAGTGCATCATTGTGGACGTTCTGCCTCTTTTCCTATGCTTTCAATGCAATTCCAGTCTGCCTCCTGAAAGCGGTTTCCTGCAATTCTGCCCCGCTTTCAAGTCCTCTTGGCAGCCTTACTTCAGTATATTTTTGGACGATAGCTGTCATTTATAACTCTGCAGGTTTGTGAATTACAGTGCCCCTGAGCTCCTTTCTTCAACTCGCTTTCTTTTGAGCTGGCCGCAACACCGCAGGATGGCTTCAGGCCCTAATCTGGTTCCGGCACGGCACGCTGAGCCTTTGGTTAATTCCTCTTCCTGGTGGGAAATGAGAGTTAAATTTGCCCGTCCAGACACCTTCCAGCTAGTCTCTCATTGGTTCTCGCTATTCCTGTTCATCTTCCGCAGAAATTGCAAACTGGGCCAAACAGGAGGTTAAAGGGACTGACTCTCCAAGTCGGGAGGGTGTTAGTAAAGCGTCTGGAATGTTGCACCCGAGTACCAGGGTACGAAAACTGAGACATATTTGAACACGTCTCCCGATCACATGGTTGATCATACTCTAGGTTCCACCTGCATGTTTTAGCTGAAGGAAGAATACCTTAAACCTGGGTAGTTGAAACCCGTGGAATGGGTACCGTGCAATATGACTTCAAAGGGTCTTCATTTGCTCACCGAACCTCTCCAATCCTATCACTGCTGCGTTTATGCCCCTGTACACATGCTTGATTCTCTTTCGGAGACATAGCAATCCATAGGTTTTAAGATACTTACTAGTCAGGTACATTCTTAGGCGTTTAATATGCGGTGTTGAGTCCATTTCGTTGAGCAAGGAGTAGCTCTTGTCTATTCCATATTTGGCTTAAGGAACTTTATCTGTGCTCATTTCAATCTCTGGTTTTATGCAGCACCCCAACTCACCTTTCCCCTTAAGCAAGCATAAGTTGGTTTTCTAAATTTGAGACCCTGTTCTGTTCTGTAATTCAGTTCCTGTGTAGCCAAGTTTACATTCCGTGTATTACTGATATCTTATGATGTTTCTTTTTCTGTGTGACTTATTTCAGTTAGAATCATCATACCTGAATCCACTCATTGTGCTGCTAAGGGCCTGATGACATAGATTTCATTGCTGAGTGATATTGCTTTGTAAGTAAATACCACAACTTCTTTATCCATTTTTCACTTTCTGCGATGTTGAACTTGTACGGTAAACGAGGTTCTTGTAAACAGAGGCGTCCCAAACTTTGGGGTGGCTGTGTCTTTTTGATTTTAATTTCCCTAAGCTATAGGACCATAAGTGGAAGTGCCCTAGGCTCTGTTGCTTTGTTTTTTAGATGTTTCAGGAAACACCATACACTTCTCCCGAGTGTCTGTTGGCAATTTACATCCCGCCCATCAGCATAACAAGGCTCCCAGTTCTCCATGGCCTGTCCTGCCTTTCTGGATTTTACACTTTTTTCAGATGGCCCTTTTGACCGGGGGGAAGTGAGACTTCATTGTAGTGCAGATTTCCTTTGCAAGCTTGCTTGGTTGGCCAAAAAGGGCGTATGCGTTTTTTCCTGAATATATTCAGGAAAAAACGCATACGCCCTTTTTGGCCAAGTGCATCATTGTGGACGTTCTGCCTCTTTTCCTATGCTTTCAATGCAATTCCAGTCTGCCTCCTGAAAGCGGTTTCCTGCAATTCTGCCCCGCTTTCAAGTCCTCTTGGCAGCCTTACTTCAGTATATTTTTGGACGATAGCTGTCAATTATAACTCTGCAGGTTTGTGAATTACAGTGCCCCTGAGCTCCTTTCTTCAACTCGCTTTCTTTTGAGCTGGCCGCAACACCGCAGGATGGCTTCAGGCCCTAATCTGGTTCCGGCACGGCACGCTGAGCCTTTGGTTAATTCCTCTTCCTGGTGGGAAATGAGAGTTAAATTTGCCCGTCCAGACACCTTCCAGCTAGTCTCTCATTGGTTCTCGCTATTCCTGTTCATCTTCCGCAGAAATTGCAAACTGGGCCAAACAGGAGGTTAAAGGGACTGACTCTCCAAGTCGGGAGGGTGTTAGTAAAGCGTCTGGAATGTTGCACCCGAGTACCAGGGTACGAAAACTGAGACATATTTGAACACGTCTCCCGATCACATGGTTGATCATACTCTAGGTTCCACATGCATGTTTTAGCTGAAGGAAGAATACCTTAAACCTGGGTAGTTGAAACCCGTGGAATGGGTACCATGCAATATGACTTCAAAGGGTCTTCATTTGCTCACCGAACCTCTCCAATCCTATCACTGCTGCGTTTATGCCCCTGTACACATGCTTGATTCTCTTTCGGAGACATAGCAATCCATAGGTTTTAAGATACTTACTAGTCAGGTACATTCTTAGGCATTTAATATGCGGTGTTGAGTCCATTTCGTTGAGCAAGGAGTAGCTCTTGTCTATTCCATATTTGGCTTAAGGAACTTTATCTGTGCTCATTTCAATCTCTGGTTTTATGCAGCACCCCAACTCACCTTTCCCCTTAAGCAAGCATAAGTTGGTTTTCTAAATTTGAGACCCTGTTCTGTTCTGTAATTCAGTTCCTGTGTAGCCAAGTTTACATTCCGTGTATTACTGATATCTTATGATGTTTCTTTTTCTGTGTGACTTATTTCAGTTAGAATCATCATACCTGAATCCACTCATTGTGCTGCTAAGGGCCTGATGACATAGATTTCATTGCTGAGTGATATTGCTTTGTAAGTAAATACCACAACTTCTTTATCCATTTTTCACTTTCTGCGATGTTGAACTTGTACGGTAAACGAGGTTCTTGTAAACAGAGGCGTCCCAAACTTTGGGGTGGCTGTGTCTTTTTGATTTTAATTTCCCTAAGCTATAGGACCATAAGTGGAAGTGCCCTAGGCTCTGTTGCTTTGTTTTTTAGATGTTTCAGGAAACACCATACACTTCTCCCGAGTGTCTGTTGGCAATTTACATCCCGCCCATCAGCATAACAAGGCTCCCAGTTCTCCATGGCCTGTCCTGCCTTTCTGGATTTTACACTTTTTTCAGATGGCCCTTTTGACCGGGGGGAAGTGAGACTTCATTGTAGTGCAGATTTCCTTTGCAAGCTTGCTTGGTTGGCCAAAAAGGGCGTATGCGTTTCTTCCTGAATATATTCAGGAAAAAACGCATACGCCCTTTTTGGCCAAGTGCATCATTGTGGACGTTCTGCCTCTTTTCCTATGCTTTCAATGCAATTCCAGTCTGCCTCCTGAAATCGGTTTCCTGCAATTCTGCCCCGCTTTCAAGTCCTCTTGGCAGCCTTACTTCAGTATATTTTTGGACGATAGCTGTCATTTATAACTCTGCAGGTTTGTGAATTACAGTGCCCCTGAGCTCCTTTCTTCAACTCGCTTTCTTTTGAGCTGGCCGCAACACCGCAGGATGGCTTCAGGCCCTAATCTGGTTCCGGCACGGCACGCTGAGCCTTTGGTTAATTCCTCTTCCTGGTGGGAAATGAGAGTTAAATTTGCCCGTCCAGACACCTTCCAGCTAGTCTCTCATTGGTTCTCGCTATTCCTGTTCATCTTCCGCAGAAATTGCAAACTGGGCCAAACAGGAGGTTAAAGGGACTGACTCTCCAAGTCGGGAGGGTGTTAGTAAAGCGTCTGGAATGTTGCACCCGAGTACCAGGGTACGAAAACTGAGACATATTTGAACACGTCTCCCGATCACATGGTTGATCATACTCTAGGTTCCACATGCATGTTTTAGCTGAAGGAAGAATACCTTAAACCTGGGTAGTTGAAACCCGTGGAATGGGTACCGTGCAATATGACTTCAAAGGGTCTTCATTTGCTCACCGAACCTCTCCAATCCTATCACTGCTGCGTTTATGCCCCTGTACACATGCTTGATTCTCTTTCGGAGACATAGCAATCCATAGGTTTTAAGATACTTACTAGTCAGGTACATTCTTAGGCGTTTAATATGCGGTGTTGAGTCCATTTCGTTGAGCAAGGAGTAGCTCTTGTCTATTCCATATTTGGCTTAAGGAACTTTATCTGTGCTCATTTCAATCTCTGGTTTTATGCAGCACCCCAACTCACCTTTCCCCTTAAGCAAGCATAAGTTGGTTTTCTAAATTTGAGACCCTGTTCTGTTCTGTAATTCAGTTCCTGTGTAGCCAAGTTTACATTCCGTGTATTACTGATATCTTATGATGTTTCTTTTTCTGTGTGACTTATTTCAGTTAGAATCATCATACCTGAATCCACTCATTGTGCTGCTAAGGGCCTGATGACATAGATTTCATTGCTGAGTGATATTGCTTTGTAAGTAAATACCACAACTTCTTTATCCATTTTTCACTTTCTGCGATGTTGAACTTGTACGGTAAACGAGGTTCTTGTAAACAGAGGCGTCCCAAACTTTGGGGTGGCTGTGTCTTTTTGATTTTAATTTCCCTAAGCTATAGGACCATAAGTGGAAGTGCCCTAGGCTCTGTTGCTTTGTTTTTTAGATGTTTCAGGAAACACCATACACTTCTCCCGAGTGTCTGTTGGCAATTTACATCCCGCCCATCAGCATAACAAGGCTCCCAGTTCTCCATGGCCTGTCCTGCCTTTCTGGATTTTACACTTTTTTCAGATGGCCCTTTTGACCGGGGGGAAGTGAGACTTCATTGTAGTGCAGATTTCCTTTGCAAGCTTGCTTGGTTGGCCAAAAAGGGCGTATGCGTTTCTTCCTGAATATATTCAGGAAAAAACGCATACGCCCTTTTTGGCCAAGTGCATCATTGTGGACGTTCTGCCTCTTTTCCTATGCTTTCAATGCAATTCCAGTCTGCCTCCTGAAATCGGTTTCCTGCAATTCTGCCCCGCTTTCAAGTCCTCTTGGCAGCCTTACTTCAGTATATTTTTGGACGATAGCTGTCATTTATAACTCTGCAGGTTTGTGAATTACAGTGCCCCTGAGCTCCTTTCTTCAACTCGCTTTCTTTTGAGCTGGCCGCAACACCGCAGGATGGCTTCAGGCCCTAATCTGGTTCCGGCACGGCACGCTGAGCCTTTGGTTAATTCCTCTTCCTGGTGGGAAATGAGAGTTAAATTTGCCCGTCCAGACACCTTCCAGCTAGTCTCTCATTGGTTCTCGCTATTCCTGTTCATCTTCCGCAGAAATTGCAAACTGGGCCAAACAGGAGGTTAAAGGGACTGACTCTCCAAGTCGGGAGGGTGTTAGTAAAGCGTCTGGAATGTTGCACCCGAGTACCAGGGTACGAAAACTGAGACATATTTGAACACGTCTCCCGATCACATGGTTGATCATACTCTAGGTTCCACATGCATGTTTTAGCTGAAGGAAGAATACCTTAAACCTGGGTAGTTGAAACCCGTGGAATGGGTACCGTGCAATATGACTTCAAAGGGTCTTCATTTGCTCACCGAACCTCTCCAATCCTATCACTGCTGCGTTTATGCCCCTGTACACATGCTTGATTCTCTTTCGGAGACATAGCAATCCATAGGTTTTAAGATACTTACTAGTCAGGTACATTCTTAGGCGTTTAATATGCGGTGTTGAGTCCATTTCGTTGAGCAAGGAGTAGCTCTTGTCTATTCCATATTTGGCTTAAGGAACTTTATCTGTGCTCATTTCAATCTCTGGTTTTATGCAGCACCCCAACTCACCTTTCCCCTTAAGCAAGCATAAGTTGGTTTTCTAAATTTGAGACCCTGTTCTGTTCTGTAATTCAGTTCCTGTGTAGCCAAGTTTACATTCCGTGTATTACTGATATCTTATGATGTTTCTTTTTCTGTGTGACTTATTTCAGTTAGAATCATCATACCTGAATCCACTCATTGTGCTGCTAAGGGCCTGATGACATAGATTTCATTGCTGAGTGATATTGCTTTGTAAGTAAATACCACAACTTCTTTATCCATTTTTCACTTTCTGCGATGTTGAACTTGTACGGTAAACGAGGTTCTTGTAAACAGAGGCGTCCCAAACTTTGGGGTGGCTGTGTCTTTTTGATTTTAATTTCCCTAAGCTATAGGACCATAAGTGGAAGTGCCCTAGGCTCTGTTGCTTTGTTTTTTAGATGTTTCAGGAAACACCATACACTTCTCCCGAGTGTCTGTTGGCAATTTACATCCCGCCCATCAGCATAACAAGGCTCCCAGTTCTCCATGGCCTGTCCTGCCTTTCTGGATTTTACACTTTTTTCAGATGGCCCTTTTGACCGGGGGGAAGTGAGACTTCATTGTAGTGCAGATTTCCTTTGCAAGCTTGCTTGGTTGGCCAAAAAGGGCGTATGCGTTTCTTCCTGAATATATTCAGGAAAAAACGCATACGCCCTTTTTGGCCAAGTGCATCATTGTGGACGTTCTGCCTCTTTTCCTATGCTTTCAATGCAATTCCAGTCTGCCTCCTGAAATCGGTTTCCTGCAATTCTGCCCCGCTTTCAAGTCCTCTTGGCAGCCTTACTTCAGTATATTTTTGGACGATAGCTGTCATTTATAACTCTGCAGGTTTGTGAATTACAGTGCCCCTGAGCTCCTTTCTTCAACTCGCTTTCTTTTGAGCTGGCCGCAACACCGCAGGATGGCTTCAGGCCCTAATCTGGTTCCGGCACGGCACGCTGAGCCTTTGGTTAATTCCTCTTCCTGGTGGGAAATGAGAGTTAAATTTGCCCGTCCAGACACCTTCCAGCTAGTCTCTCATTGGTTCTCGCTATTCCTGTTCATCTTCCGCAGAAATTGCAAACTGGGCCAAACAGGAGGTTAAAGGGACTGACTCTCCAAGTCGGGAGGGTGTTAGTAAAGCGTCTGGAATGTTGCACCCGAGTACCAGGGTACGAAAACTGAGACATATTTGAACACGTCTCCCGATCACATGGTTGATCATACTCTAGGTTCCACATGCATGTTTTAGCTGAAGGAAGAATACCTTAAACCTGGGTAGTTGAAACCCGTGGAATGGGTACCATGCAATATGACTTCAAAGGGTCTTCATTTGCTCACCGAACCTCTCCAATCCTATCACTGCTGCGTTTATGCCCCTGTACACATGCTTGATTCTCTTTCGGAGACATAGCAATCCATAGGTTTTAAGATACTTACTAGTCAGGTACATTCTTAGGCATTTAATATGCGGTGTTGAGTCCATTTCGTTGAGCAAGGAGTAGCTCTTGTCTATTCCATATTTGGCTTAAGGAACTTTATCTGTGCTCATTTCAATCTCTGGTTTTATGCAGCACCCCAACTCACCTTTCCCCTTAAGCAAGCATAAGTTGGTTTTCTAAATTTGAGACCCTGTTCTGTTCTGTAATTCAGTTCCTGTGTAGCCAAGTTTACATTCCGTGTATTACTGATATCTTATGATGTTTCTTTTTCTGTGTGACTTATTTCAGTTAGAATCATCATACCTGAATCCACTCATTGTGCTGCTAAGGGCCTGATGACATAGATTTCATTGCTGAGTGATATTGCTTTGTAAGTAAATACCACAACTTCTTTATCCATTTTTCACTTTCTGCGATGTTGAACTTGTACGGTAAACGAGGTTCTTGTAAACAGAGGCGTCCCAAACTTTGGGGTGGCTGTGTCTTTTTGATTTTAATTTCCCTAAGCTATAGGACCATAAGTGGAAGTGCCCTAGGCTCTGTTGCTTTGTTTTTTAGATGTTTCAGGAAACACCATACACTTCTCCCGAGTGTCTGTTGGCAATTTACATCCCGCCCATCAGCATAACAAGGCTCCCAGTTCTCCATGGCCTGTCCTGCCTTTCTGGATTTTACACTTTTTTCAGATGGCCCTTTTGACCGGGGGGAAGTGAGACTTCATTGTAGTGCAGATTTCCTTTGCAAGCTTGCTTGGTTGGCCAAAAAGGGCGTATGCGTTTCTTCCTGAATATATTCAGGAAAAAACGCATACGCCCTTTTTGGCCAAGTGCATCATTGTGGACGTTCTGCCTCTTTTCCTATGCTTTCAATGCAATTCCAGTCTGCCTCCTGAAATCGGTTTCCTGCAATTCTGCCCCGCTTTCAAGTCCTCTTGGCAGCCTTACTTCAGTATATTTTTGGACGATAGCTGTCATTTATAACTCTGCAGGTTTGTGAATTACAGTGCCCCTGAGCTCCTTTCTTCAACTCGCTTTCTTTTGAGCTGGCCGCAACACCGCAGGATGGCTTCAGGCCCTAATCTGGTTCCGGCACGGCACGCTGAGCCTTTGGTTAATTCCTCTTCCTGGTGGGAAATGAGAGTTAAATTTGCCCGTCCAGACACCTTCCAGCTAGTCTCTCATTGGTTCTCGCTATTCCTGTTCATCTTCCGCAGAAATTGCAAACTGGGCCAAACAGGAGGTTAAAGGGACTGACTCTCCAAGTCGGGAGGGTGTTAGTAAAGCGTCTGGAATGTTGCACCCGAGTACCAGGGTACGAAAACTGAGACATATTTGAACACGTCTCCCGATCACATGGTTGATCATACTCTAGGTTCCACCTGCATGTTTTAGCTGAAGGAAGAATACCTTAAACCTGGGTAGTTGAAACCCGTGGAATGGGTACCATGCAATATGACTTCAAAGGGTCTTCATTTGCTCACCGAACCTCTCCAATCCTATCACTGCTGCGTTTATGCCCCTGTACACATGCTTGATTCTCTTTCGGAGACATAGCAATCCATAGGTTTTAAGATACTTACTAGTCAGGTACATTCTTAGGCATTTAATATGCGGTGTTGAGTCCATTTCGTTGAGCAAGGAGTAGCTCTTGTCTATTCCATATTTGGCTTAAGGAACTTTATCTGTGCTCATTTCAATCTCTGGTTTTATGCAGCACCCCAACTCACCTTTCCCCTTAAGCAAGCATAAGTTGGTTTTCTAAATTTGAGACCCTGTTCTGTTCTGTAATTCAGTTCCTGTGTAGCCAAGTTTACATTCCGTGTATTACTGATATCTTATGATGTTTCTTTTTCTGTGTGACTTATTTCAGTTAGAATCATCATACCTGAATCCACTCATTGTGCTGCTAAGGGCCTGATGACATAGATTTCATTGCTGAGTGATATTGCTTTGTAAGTAAATACCACAACTTCTTTATCCATTTTTCACTTTCTGCGATGTTGAACTTGTACGGTAAACGAGGTTCTTGTAAACAGAGGCGTCCCAAACTTTGGGGTGGCTGTGTCTTTTTGATTTTAATTTCCCTAAGCTATAGGACCATAAGTGGAAGTGCCCTAGGCTCTGTTGCTTTGTTTTTTAGATGTTTCAGGAAACACCATACACTTCTCCCGAGTGTCTGTTGGCAATTTACATCCCGCCCATCAGCATAACAAGGCTCCCAGTTCTCCATGGCCTGTCCTGCCTTTCTGGATTTTACACTTTTTTCAGATGGCCCTTTTGACCGGGGGGAAGTGAGACTTCATTGTAGTGCAGATTTCCTTTGCAAGCTTGCTTGGTTGGCCAAAAAGGGCGTATGCGTTTCTTCCTGAATATATTCAGGAAAAAACGCATACGCCCTTTTTGGCCAAGTGCATCATTGTGGACGTTCTGCCTCTTTTCCTATGCTTTCAATGCAATTCCAGTCTGCCTCCTGAAATCGGTTTCCTGCAATTCTGCCCCGCTTTCAAGTCCTCTTGGCAGCCTTACTTCAGTATATTTTTGGACGATAGCTGTCATTTATAACTCTGCAGGTTTGTGAATTACAGTGCCCCTGAGCTCCTTTCTTCAACTCGCTTTCTTTTGAGCTGGCCGCAACACCGCAGGATGGCTTCAGGCCCTAATCTGGTTCCGGCACGGCACGCTGAGCCTTTGGTTAATTCCTCTTCCTGGTGGGAAATGAGAGTTAAATTTGCCCGTCCAGACACCTTCCAGCTAGTCTCTCATTGGTTCTCGCTATTCCTGTTCATCTTCCGCAGAAATTGCAAACTGGGCCAAACAGGAGGTTAAAGGGACTGACTCTCCAAGTCGGGAGGGTGTTAGTAAAGCGTCTGGAATGTTGCACCCGAGTACCAGGGTACGAACACTGAGACATATTTGAACACGTCTCCCGATCACATGGTTGATCATACTCTAGGTTCCACATGCATGTTTTAGCTGAAGGAAGAATACCTTAAACCTGGGTAGTTGAAACCCGTGGAATGGGTACCATGCAATATGACTTCAAAGGGTCTTCATTTGCTCACCGAACCTCTCCAATCCTATCACTGCTGCGTTTATGCCCCTGTACACATGCTTGATTCTCTTTCGGAGACATAGCAATCCATAGGTTTTAAGATACTTACTAGTCAGGTACATTCTTAGGCATTTAATATGCGGTGTTGAGTCCATTTCGTTGAGCAAGGAGTAGCTCTTGTCTATTCCATATTTGGCTTAAGGAACTTTATCTGTGCTCATTTCAATCTCTGGTTTTATGCAGCACCCCAACTCACCTTTCCCCTTAAGCAAGCATAAGTTGGTTTTCTAAATTTGAGACCCTGTTCTGTTCTGTAATTCAGTTCCTGTGTAGCCAAGTTTACATTCCGTGTATTACTGATATCTTATGATGTTTCTTTTTCTGTGTGACTTATTTCAGTTAGAATCATCATACCTGAATCCACTCATTGTGCTGCTAAGGGCCTGATGACATAGATTTCATTGCTGAGTGATATTGCTTTGTAAGTAAATACCACAACTTCTTTATCCATTTTTCACTTTCTGCGATGTTGAACTTGTACGGTAAACGAGGTTCTTGTAAACAGAGGCGTCCCAAACTTTGGGGTGGCTGTGTCTTTTTGATTTTAATTTCCCTAAGCTATAGGACCATAAGTGGAAGTGCCCTAGGCTCTGTTGCTTTGTTTTTTAGATGTTTCAGGAAACACCATACACTTCTCCCGAGTGTCTGTTGGCAATTTACATCCCGCCCATCAGCATAACAAGGCTCCCAGTTCTCCATGGCCTGTCCTGCCTTTCTGGATTTTACACTTTTTTCAGATGGCCCTTTTGACCGGGGGGAAGTGAGACTTCATTGTAGTGCAGATTTCCTTTGCAAGCTTGCTTGGTTGGCCAAAAAGGGCGTATGCGTTTCTTCCTGAATATATTCAGGAAAAAACGCATACGCCCTTTTTGGCCAAGTGCATCATTGTGGACGTTCTGCCTCTTTTCCTATGCTTTCAATGCAATTCCAGTCTGCCTCCTGAAATCGGTTTCCTGCAATTCTGCCCCGCTTTCAAGTCCTCTTGGCAGCCTTACTTCAGTATATTTTTGGACGATAGCTGTCATTTATAACTCTGCAGGTTTGTGAATTACAGTGCCCCTGAGCTCCTTTCTTCAACTCGCTTTCTTTTGAGCTGGCCGCAACACCGCAGGATGGCTTCAGGCCCTAATCTGGTTCCGGCACGGCACGCTGAGCCTTTGGTTAATTCCTCTTCCTGGTGGGAAATGAGAGTTAAATTTGCCCGTCCAGACACCTTCCAGCTAGTCTCTCATTGGTTCTCGCTATTCCTGTTCATCTTCCGCAGAAATTGCAAACTGGGCCAAACAGGAGGTTAAAGGGACTGACTCTCCAAGTCGGGAGGGTGTTAGTAAAGCGTCTGGAATGTTGCACCCGAGTACCAGGGTACGAACACTGAGACATATTTGAACACGTCTCCCGATCACATGGTTGATCATACTCTAGGTTCCACATGCATGTTTTAGCTGAAGGAAGAATACCTTAAACCTGGGTAGTTGAAACCCGTGGAATGGGTACCATGCAATATGACTTCAAAGGGTCTTCATTTGCTCACCGAACCTCTCCAATCCTATCACTGCTGCGTTTATGCCCCTGTACACATGCTTGATTCTCTTTCGGAGACATAGCAATCCATAGGTTTTAAGATACTTACTAGTCAGGTACATTCTTAGGCATTTAATATGCGGTGTTGAGTCCATTTCGTTGAGCAAGGAGTAGCTCTTGTCTATTCCATATTTGGCTTAAGGAACTTTATCTGTGCTCATTTCAATCTCTGGTTTTATGCAGCACCCCAACTCACCTTTCCCCTTAAGCAAGCATAAGTTGGTTTTCTAAATTTGAGACCCTGTTCTGTTCTGTAATTCAGTTCCTGTGTAGCCAAGTTTACATTCCGTGTATTACTGATATCTTATGATGTTTCTTTTTCTGTGTGACTTATTTCAGTTAGAATCATCATACCTGAATCCACTCATTGTGCTGCTAAGGGCCTGATGACATAGATTTCATTGCTGAGTGATATTGCTTTGTAAGTAAATACCACAACTTCTTTATCCATTTTTCACTTTCTGCGATGTTGAACTTGTACGGTAAACGAGGTTCTTGTAAACAGAGGCGTCCCAAACTTTGGGGTGGCTGTGTCTTTTTGATTTTAATTTCCCTAAGCTATAGGACCATAAGTGGAAGTGCCCTAGGCTCTGTTGCTTTGTTTTTTAGATGTTTCAGGAAACACCATACACTTCTCCCGAGTGTCTGTTGGCAATTTACATCCCGCCCATCAGCATAACAAGGCTCCCAGTTCTCCATGGCCTGTCCTGCCTTTCTGGATTTTACACTTTTTTCAGATGGCCCTTTTGACCGGGGGGAAGTGAGACTTCATTGTAGTGCAGATTTCCTTTGCAAGCTTGCTTGGTTGGCCAAAAAGGGCGTATGCGTTTCTTCCTGAATATATTCAGGAAAAAACGCATACGCCCTTTTTGGCCAAGTGCATCATTGTGGACGTTCTGCCTCTTTTCCTATGCTTTCAATGCAATTCCAGTCTACCTCCTGAAATCGGTTTCCTGCAATTCTGCCCCGCTTTCAAGTCCTCTTGGCAGCCTTACTTCAGTATATTTTTGGACGATAGCTGTCATTTATAACTCTGCAGGTTTGTGAATTACAGTGCCCCTGAGCTCCTTTCTTCAACTCGCTTTCTTTTGAGCTGGCCGCAACACCGCAGGATGGCTTCAGGCCCTAATCTGGTTCCGGCACGGCACGCTGAGCCTTTGGTTAATTCCTCTTCCTGGTGGGAAATGAGAGTTAAATTTGCCCGTCCAGACACCTTCCAGCTAGTCTCTCATTGGTTCTCGCTATTCCTGTTCATCTTCCGCAGAAATTGCAAACTGGGCCAAACAGGAGGTTAAAGGGACTGACTCTCCAAGTCGGGAGGGTGTTAGTAAAGCGTCTGGAATGTTGCACCCGAGTACCAGGGTACGAACAC
This sequence comes from Pseudorca crassidens, assembly GCF_039906515.1. Lineage (NCBI taxonomy): Eukaryota > Metazoa > Chordata > Mammalia > Artiodactyla > Delphinidae > Pseudorca > Pseudorca crassidens. The sequence continues at coordinate 126,403 of NW_027136330.1, read as the reverse complement.
TGAGACATATTTGAACACGTCTCCCGATCACATGGTTGATCATACTCTAGGTTCCACATGCATGTTTTAGCTGAAGGAAGAATACCTTAAACCTGGGTAGTTGAAACCCGTGGAATGGGTACCATGCAATATGACTTCAAAGGGTCTTCATTTGCTCACCGAACCTCTCCAATCCTATCACTGCTGCGTTTATGCCCCTGTACACATGCTTGATTCTCTTTCGGAGACATAGCAATCCATAGGTTTTAAGATACTTACTAGTCAGGTACATTCTTAGGCATTTAATATGCGGTGTTGAGTCCATTTCGTTGAGCAAGGAGTAGCTCTTGTCTATTCCATATTTGGCTTAAGGAACTTTATCTGTGCTCATTTCAATCTCTGGTTTTATGCAGCACCCCAACTCACCTTTCCCCTTAAGCAAGCATAAGTTGGTTTTCTAAATTTGAGACCCTGTTCTGTTCTGTAATTCAGTTCCTGTGTAGCCAAGTTTACATTCCGTGTATTACTGATATCTTATGATGTTTCTTTTTCTGTGTGACTTATTTCAGTTAGAATCATCATACCTGAATCCACTCATTGTGCTGCTAAGGGCCTGATGACATAGATTTCATTGCTGAGTGATATTGCTTTGTAAGTAAATACCACAACTTCTTTATCCATTTTTCACTTTCTGCGATGTTGAACTTGTACGGTAAACGAGGTTCTTGTAAACAGAGGCGTCCCAAACTTTGGGGTGGCTGTGTCTTTTTGATTTTAATTTCCCTAAGCTATAGGACCATAAGTGGAAGTGCCCTAGGCTCTGTTGCTTTGTTTTTTAGATGTTTCAGGAAACACCATACACTTCTCCCGAGTGTCTGTTGGCAATTTACATCCCGCCCATCAGCATAACAAGGCTCCCAGTTCTCCATGGCCTGTCCTGCCTTTCTGGATTTTACACTTTTTTCAGATGGCCCTTTTGACCGGGGGGAAGTGAGACTTCATTGTAGTGCAGATTTCCTTTGCAAGCTTGCTTGGTTGGCCAAAAAGGGCGTATGCGTTTCTTCCTGAATATATTCAGGAAAAAACGCATACGCCCTTTTTGGCCAAGTGCATCATTGTGGACGTTCTGCCTCTTTTCCTATGCTTTCAATGCAATTCCAGTCTGCCTCCTGAAATCGGTTTCCTGCAATTCTGCCCCGCTTTCAAGTCCTCTTGGCAGCCTTACTTCAGTATATTTTTGGACGATAGCTGTCATTTATAACTCTGCAGGTTTGTGAATTACAGTGCCCCTGAGCTCCTTTCTTCAACTCGCTTTCTTTTGAGCTGGCCGCAACACCGCAGGATGGCTTCAGGCCCTAATCTGGTTCCGGCACGGCACGCTGAGCCTTTGGTTAATTCCTCTTCCTGGTGGGAAATGAGAGTTAAATTTGCCCGTCCAGACACCTTCCAGCTAGTCTCTCATTGGTTCTCGCTATTCCTGTTCATCTTCCGCAGAAATTGCAAACTGGGCCAAACAGGAGGTTAAAGGGACTGACTCTCCAAGTCGGGAGGGTGTTAGTAAAGCGTCTGGAATGTTGCACCCGAGTACCAGGGTACGAACACTGAGACATATTTGAACACGTCTCCCGATCACATGGTTGATCATACTCTAGGTTCCACATGCATGTTTTAGCTGAAGGAAGAATACCTTAAACCTGGGTAGTTGAAACCCGTGGAATGGGTACCATGCAATATGACTTCAAAGGGTCTTCATTTGCTCACCGAACCTCTCCAATCCTATCACTGCTGCGTTTATGCCCCTGTACACATGCTTGATTCTCTTTCGGAGACATAGCAATCCATAGGTTTTAAGATACTTACTAGTCAGGTACATTCTTAGGCATTTAATATGCGGTGTTGAGTCCATTTCGTTGAGCAAGGAGTAGCTCTTGTCTATTCCATATTTGGCTTAAGGAACTTTATCTGTGCTCATTTCAATCTCTGGTTTTATGCAGCACCCCAACTCACCTTTCCCCTTAAGCAAGCATAAGTTGGTTTTCTAAATTTGAGACCCTGTTCTGTTCTGTAATTCAGTTCCTGTGTAGCCAAGTTTACATTCCGTGTATTACTGATATCTTATGATGTTTCTTTTTCTGTGTGACTTATTTCAGTTAGAATCATCATACCTGAATCCACTCATTGTGCTGCTAAGGGCCTGATGACATAGATTTCATTGCTGAGTGATATTGCTTTGTAAGTAAATACCACAACTTCTTTATCCATTTTTCACTTTCTGCGATGTTGAACTTGTACGGTAAACGAGGTTCTTGTAAACAGAGGCGTCCCAAACTTTGGGGTGGCTGTGTCTTTTTGATTTTAATTTCCCTAAGCTATAGGACCATAAGTGGAAGTGCCCTAGGCTCTGTTGCTTTGTTTTTTAGATGTTTCAGGAAACACCATACACTTCTCCCGAGTGTCTGTTGGCAATTTACATCCCGCCCATCAGCATAACAAGGCTCCCAGTTCTCCATGGCCTGTCCTGCCTTTCTGGATTTTACACTTTTTTCAGATGGCCCTTTTGACCGGGGGGAAGTGAGACTTCATTGTAGTGCAGATTTCCTTTGCAAGCTTGCTTGGTTGGCCAAAAAGGGCGTATGCGTTTCTTCCTGAATATATTCAGGAAAAAACGCATACGCCCTTTTTGGCCAAGTGCATCATTGTGGACGTTCTGCCTCTTTTCCTATGCTTTCAATGCAATTCCAGTCTACCTCCTGAAATCGGTTTCCTGCAATTCTGCCCCGCTTTCAAGTCCTCTTGGCAGCCTTACTTCAGTATATTTTTGGACGATAGCTGTCATTTATAACTCTGCAGGTTTGTGAATTACAGTGCCCCTGAGCTCCTTTCTTCAACTCGCTTTCTTTTGAGCTGGCCGCAACACCGCAGGATGGCTTCAGGCCCTAATCTGGTTCCGGCACGGCACGCTGAGCCTTTGGTTAATTCCTCTTCCTGGTGGGAAATGAGAGTTAAATTTGCCCGTCCAGACACCTTCCAGCTAGTCTCTCATTGGTTCTTGCTATTCCTGTTCATCTTCCGCAGAAATTGCAAACTGGGCCAAACAGGAGGTTAAAGGGACTGACTCTCCAAGTCGGGAGGGTGTTAGTAAAGCGTCTGGAATGTTGCACCCGAGTACCAGGGTACGAACACTGAGACATATTTGAACACGTCTCCCGATCACATGGTTGATCATACTCTAGGTTCCACATGCATGTTTTAGCTGAAGGAAGAATACCTTAAACCTGGGTAGTTGAAACCCGTGGAATGGGTACCATGCAATATGACTTCAAAGGGTCTTCATTTGCTCACCGAACCTCTCCAATCCTATCACTGCTGCGTTTATGCCCCTGTACACATGCTTGATTCTCTTTCGGAGACATAGCAATCCATAGGTTTTAAGATACTTACTAGTCAGGTACATTCTTAGGCATTTAATATGCGGTGTTGAGTCCATTTCGTTGAGCAAGGAGTAGCTCTTGTCTATTCCATATTTGGCTTAAGGAACTTTATCTGTGCTCATTTCAATCTCTGGTTTTATGCAGCACCCCAACTCACCTTTCCCCTTAAGCAAGCATAAGTTGGTTTTCTAAATTTGAGACCCTGTTCTGTTCTGTAATTCAGTTCCTGTGTAGCCAAGTTTACATTCCGTGTATTACTGATATCTTATGATGTTTCTTTTTCTGTGTGACTTATTTCAGTTAGAATCATCATACCTGAATCCACTCATTGTGCTGCTAAGGGCCTGATGACATAGATTTCATTGCTGAGTGATATTGCTTTGTAAGTAAATACCACAACTTCTTTATCCATTTTTCACTTTCTGCGATGTTGAACTTGTACGGTAAACGAGGTTCTTGTAAACAGAGGCGTCCCAAACTTTGGGGTGGCTGTGTCTTTTTGATTTTAATTTCCCTAAGCTATAGGACCATAAGTGGAAGTGCCCTAGGCTCTGTTGCTTTGTTTTTTAGATGTTTCAGCAAACACCATACACTTCTCCCGAGTGTCTGTTGGCAATTTACATCCCGCCCATCAGCATAACAAGGCTCCCAGTTCTCCATGGCCTGTCCTGCCTTTCTGGATTTTACACTTTTTTCAGATGGCCCTTTTGACCGGGGGGAAGTGAGACTTCATTGTAGTGCAGATTTCCTTTGCAAGCTTGCTTGGTTGGCCAAAAAGGGCGTATGCGTTTCTTCCTGAATATATTCAGGAAAAAACGCATACGCCCTTTTTGGCCAAGTGCATCATTGTGGACGTTCTGCCTCTTTTCCTATGCTTTCAATGCAATTCCAGTCTGCCTCCTGAAATCGGTTTCCTGCAATTCTGCCCCGCTTTCAAGTCCTCTTGGCAGCCTTACTTCAGTATATTTTTGGACGATAGCTGTCATTTATAACTCTGCAGGTTTGTGAATTACAGTGCCCCTGAGCTCCTTTCTTCAACTCGCTTTCTTTTGAGCTGGCCGCAACACCGCAGGATGGCTTCAGGCCCTAATCTGGTTCCGGCACGGCACGCTGAGCCTTTGGTTAATTCCTCTTCCTGGTGGGAAATGAGAGTTAAATTTGCCCGTCCAGACACCTTCCAGCTAGTCTCTCATTGGTTCTCGCTATTCCTGTTCATCTTCCGCAGAAATTGCAAACTGGGCCAAACAGGAGGTTAAAGGGACTGACTCTCCAAGTCGGGAGGGTGTTAGTAAAGCGTCTGGAATGTTGCACCCGAGTACCAGGGTACGAACACTGAGACATATTTGAACACGTCTCCCGATCACATGGTTGATCATACTCTAGGTTCCACATGCATGTTTTAGCTGAAGGAAGAATACCTTAAACCTGGGTAGTTGAAACCCGTGGAATGGGTACCATGCAATATGACTTCAAAGGGTCTTCATTTGCTCACCGAACCTCTCCAATCCTATCACTGCTGCGTTTATGCCCCTGTACACATGCTTGATTCTCTTTCGGAGACATAGCAATCCATAGGTTTTAAGATACTTACTAGTCAGGTACATTCTTAGGCATTTAATATGCGGTGTTGAGTCCATTTCGTTGAGCAAGGAGTAGCTCTTGTCTATTCCATATTTGGCTTAAGGAACTTTATCTGTGCTCATTTCAATCTCTGGTTTTATGCAGCACCCCAACTCACCTTTCCCCTTAAGCAAGCATAAGTTGGTTTTCTAAATTTGAGACCCTGTTCTGTTCTGTAATTCAGTTCCTGTGTAGCCAAGTTTACATTCCGTGTATTACTGATATCTTATGATGTTTCTTTTTCTGTGTGACTTATTTCAGTTAGAATCATCATACCTGAATCCACTCATTGTGCTGCTAAGGGCCTGATGACATAGATTTCATTGCTGAGTGATATTGCTTTGTAAGTAAATACCACAACTTCTTTATCCATTTTTCACTTTCTGCGATGTTGAACTTGTACGGTAAACGAGGTTCTTGTAAACAGAGGCGTCCCAAACTTTGGGGTGGCTGTGTCTTTTTGATTTTAATTTCCCTAAGCTATAGGACCATAAGTGGAAGTGCCCTAGGCTCTGTTGCTTTGTTTTTTAGATGTTTCAGGAAATACCATACACTTCTCCCGAGTGTCTGTTGGCAATTTACATCCCGCCCATCAGCATAACAAGGCTCCCAGTTCTCCATGGCCTGTCCTGCCTTTCTGGATTTTACACTTTTTTCAGATGGCCCTTTTGACCGGGGGGAAGTGAGACTTCATTGTAGTGCAGATTTCCTTTGCAAGCTTGCTTGGTTGGCCAAAAAGGGCGTATGCGTTTCTTCCTGAATATATTCAGGAAAAAACGCATACGCCCTTTTTGGCCAAGTGCATCATTGTGGACGTTCTGCCTCTTTTCCTATGCTTTCAATGCAATTCCAGTCTACCTCCTGAAATCGGTTTCCTGCAATTCTGCCCCGCTTTCAAGTCCTCTTGGCAGCCTTACTTCAGTATATTTTTGGACGATAGCTGTCATTTATAACTCTGCAGGTTTGTGAATTACAGTGCCCCTGAGCTCCTTTCTTCAACTCGCTTTCTTTTGAGCTGGCCGCAACACCGCAGGATGGCTTCAGGCCCTAATCTGGTTCCGGCACGGCACGCTGAGCCTTTGGTTAATTCCTCTTCCTGGTGGGAAATGAGAGTTAAATTTGCCCGTCCAGACACCTTCCAGCTAGTCTCTCATTGGTTCTCGCTATTCCTGTTCATCTTCCGCAGAAATTGCAAACTGGGCCAAACAGGAGGTTAAAGGGACTGACTCTCCAAGTCGGGAGGGTGTTAGTAAAGCGTCTGGAATGTTGCACCCGAGTACCAGGGTACGAACACTGAGACATATTTGAACACGTCTCCCGATCACATGGTTGATCATACTCTAGGTTCCACATGCATGTTTTAGCTGAAGGAAGAATACCTTAAACCTGGGTAGTTGAAACCCGTGGAATGGGTACCATGCAATATGACTTCAAAGGGTCTTCATTTGCTCACCGAACCTCTCCAATCCTATCACTGCTGCGTTTATGCCCCTGTACACATGCTTGATTCTCTTTCGGAGACATAGCAATCCATAGGTTTTAAGATACTTACTAGTCAGGTACATTCTTAGGCATTTAATATGCGGTGTTGAGTCCATTTCGTTGAGCAAGGAGTAGCTCTTGTCTATTCCATATTTGGCTTAAGGAACTTTATCTGTGCTCATTTCAATCTCTGGTTTTATGCAGCACCCCAACTCACCTTTCCCCTTAAGCAAGCATAAGTTGGTTTTCTAAATTTGAGACCCTGTTCTGTTCTGTAATTCAGTTCCTGTGTAGCCAAGTTTACATTCCGTGTATTACTGATATCTTATGATGTTTCTTTTTCTGTGTGACTTATTTCAGTTAGAATCATCATACCTGAATCCACTCATTGTGCTGCTAAGGGCCTGATGACATAGATTTCATTGCTGAGTGATATTGCTTTGTAAGTAAATACCACAACTTCTTTATCCATTTTTCACTTTCTGCGATGTTGAACTTGTACGGTAAACGAGGTTCTTGTAAACAGAGGCGTCCCAAACTTTGGGGTGGCTGTGTCTTTTTGATTTTAATTTCCCTAAGCTATAGGACCATAAGTGGAAGTGCCCTAGGCTCTGTTGCTTTGTTTTTTAGATGTTTCAGGAAACACCATACACTTCTCCCGAGTGTCTGTTGGCAATTTACATCCCGCCCATCAGCATAACAAGGCTCCCAGTTCTCCATGGCCTGTCCTGCCTTTCTGGATTTTACACTTTTTTCAGATGGCCCTTTTGACCGGGGGGAAGTGAGACTTCATTGTAGTGCAGATTTCCTTTGCAAGCTTGCTTGGTTGGCCAAAAAGGGCGTATGCGTTTCTTCCTGAATATATTCAGGAAAAAACGCATACGCCCTTTTTGGCCAAGTGCATCATTGTGGACGTTCTGCCTCTTTTCCTATGCTTTCAATGCAATTCCAGTCTGCCTCCTGAAATCGGTTTCCTGCAATTCTGCCCCGCTTTCAAGTCCTCTTGGCAGCCTTACTTCAGTATATTTTTGGACGATAGCTGTCATTTATAACTCTGCAGGTTTGTGAATTACAGTGCCCCTGAGCTCCTTTCTTCAACTCGCTTTCTTTTGAGCTGGCCGCAACACCGCAGGATGGCTTCAGGCCCTAATCTGGTTCCGGCACGGCATGCTGAGCCTTTGGTTAATTCCTCTTCCTGGTGGGAAATGAGAGTTAAATTTGCCCGTCCAGACACCTTCCAGCTAGTCTCTCATTGGTTCTCGCTATTCCTGTTCATCTTCCGCAGAAATTGCAAACTGGGCCAAACAGGAGGTTAAAGGGACTGACTCTCCAAGTCGGGAGGGTGTTAGTAAAGCGTCTGGAATGTTGCACCCGAGTACCAGGGTACGAACACTGAGACATATTTGAACACGTCTCCCGATCACATGGTTGATCATACTCTAGGTTCCACATGCATGTTTTAGCTGAAGGAAGAATACCTTAAACCTGGGTAGTTGAAACCCGTGGAATGGGTACCATGCAATATGACTTCAAAGGGTCTTCATTTGCTCACCAAACCTCTCCAATCCTATCACTGCTGCGTTTATGCCCCTGTACACATGCTTGATTCTCTTTCGGAGACATAGCAATCCATAGGTTTTAAGATACTTACTAGTCAGGTACATTCTTAGGCATTTAATATGCGGTGTTGAGTCCATTTCGTTGAGCAAGGAGTAGCTCTTGTCTATTCCATATTTGGCTTAAGGAACTTTATCTGTGCTCATTTCAATCTCTGGTTTTATGCAGCACCCCAACTCACCTTTCCCCTTAAGCAAGCATAAGTTGGTTTTCTAAATTTGAGACCCTGTTCTGTTCTGTAATTCAGTTCCTGTGTAGCCAAGTTTACATTCCGTGTATTACTGATATCTTATGATGTTTCTTTTTCTGTGTGACTTATTTCAGTTAGAATCATCATACCTGAATCCACTCATTGTGCTGCTAAGGGCCTGATGACATAGATTTCATTGCTGAGTGATATTGCTTTGTAAGTAAATACCACAACTTCTTTATCCATTTTTCACTTTCTGCGATGTTGAACTTGTACGGTAAACGAGGTTCTTGTAAACAGAGGCGTCCCAAACTTTGGGGTGGCTGTGTCTTTTTGATTTTAATTTCCCTAAGCTATAGGACCATAAGTGGAAGTGCCCTAGGCTCTGTTGCTTTGTTTTTTAGATGTTTCAGGAAACACCATACACTTCTCCCGAGTGTCTGTTGGCAATTTACATCCCGCCCATCAGCATAACAAGGCTCCCAGTTCTCCATGGCCTGTCCTGCCTTTCTGGATTTTACACTTTTTTCAGATGGCCCTTTTGACCGGGGGGAAGTGAGACTTCATTGTAGTGCAGATTTCCTTTGCAAGCTTGCTTGGTTGGCCAAAAAGGGCGTATGCGTTTTTTCCTGAATATATTCAGGAAAAAACGCATACGCCCTTTTTGGCCAAGTGCATCATTGTGGACGTTCTGCCTCTTTTCCTATGCTTTCAATGCAATTCCAGTCTACCTCCTGAAATCGGTTTCCTGCAATTCTGCCCCGCTTTCAAGTCCTCTTGGCAGCCTTACTTCAGTATATTTTTGGACGATAGCTGTCATTTATAACTCTGCAGGTTTGTGAATTACAGTGCCCCTGAGCTCCTTTCTTCAACTCGCTTTCTTTTGAGCTGGCCGCAACACCGCAGGATGGCTTCAGGCCCTAATCTGGTTCCGGCACGGCACGCTGAGCCTTTGGTTAATTCCTCTTCCTGGTGGGAAATGAGAGTTAAATTTGCCCGTCCAGACACCTTCCAGCTAGTCTCTCATTGGTTCTCGCTATTCCTGTTCATCTTCCGCAGAAATTGCAAACTGGGCCAAACAGGAGGTTAAAGGGACTGACTCTCCAAGTCGGGAGGGTGTTAGTAAAGCGTCTGGAATGTTGCACCCGAGTACCAGGGTACGAACACTGAGACATATTTGAACACGTCTCCCGATCACATGGTTGATCATACTCTAGGTTCCACATGCATGTTTTAGCTGAAGGAAGAATACCTTAAACCTGGGTAGTTGAAACCCGTGGAATGGGTACCATGCAATATGACTTCAAAGGGTCTTCATTTGCTCACCGAACCTCTCCAATCCTATCACTGCTGCGTTTATGCCCCTGTACACATGCTTGATTCTCTTTCGGAGACATAGCAATCCATAGGTTTTAAGATACTTACTAGTCAGGTACATTCTTAGGCATTTAATATGCGGTGTTGAGTCCATTTCGTTGAGCAAGGAGTAGCTCTTGTCTATTCCATATTTGGCTTAAGGAACTTTATCTGTGCTCATTTCAATCTCTGGTTTTATGCAGCACCCCAACTCACCTTTCCCCTTAAGCAAGCATAAGTTGGTTTTCTAAATTTGAGACCCTGTTCTGTTCTGTAATTCAGTTCCTGTGTAGCCAAGTTTACATTCCGTGTATTACTGATATCTTATGATGTTTCTTTTTCTGTGTGACTTATTTCAGTTAGAATCATCATACCTGAATCCACTCATTGTGCTGCTAAGGGCCTGATGACATAGATTTCATTGCTGAGTGATATTGCTTTGTAAGTAAATACCACAACTTCTTTATCCATTTTTCACTTTCTGCGATGTTGAACTTGTACGGTAAACGAGGTTCTTGTAAACAGAGGCGTCCCAAACTTTGGGGTGGCTGTGTCTTTTTGATTTTAATTTCCCTAAGCTATAGGACCATAAGTGGAAGTGCCCTAGGCTCTGTTGCTTTGTTTTTTAGATGTTTCAGGAAACACCATACACTTCTCCCGAGTGTCTGTTGGCAATTTACATCCCGCCCATCAGCATAACAAGGCTCCCAGTTCTCCATGGCCTGTCCTGCCTTTCTGGATTTTACACTTTTTTCAGATGGCCCTTTTGACCGGGGGGAAGTGAGACTTCATTGTAGTGCAGATTTCCTTTGCAAGCTTGCTTGGTTGGCCAAAAAGGGCGTATGCGTTTTTTCCTGAATATATTCAGGAAAAAACGCATACGCCCTTTTTGGCCAAGTGCATCATTGTGGACGTTCTGCCTCTTTTCCTATGCTTTCAATGCAATTCCAGTCTACCTCCTGAAATCGGTTTCCTGCAATTCTGCCCCGCTTTCAAGTCCTCTTGGCAGCCTTACTTCAGTATATTTTTGGACGATAGCTGTCATTTATAACTCTGCAGGTTTGTGAATTACAGTGCCCCTGAGCTCCTTTCTTCAACTCGCTTTCTTTTGAGCTGGCCGCAACACCGCAGGATGGCTTCAGGCCCTAATCTGGTTCCGGCACGGCACGCTGAGCCTTTGGTTAATTCCTCTTCCTGGTGGGAAATGAGAGTTAAATTTGCCCGTCCAGACACCTTCCAGCTAGTCTCTCATTGGTTCTCGCTATTCCTGTTCATCTTCCGCAGAAATTGCAAACTGGGCCAAACAGGAGGTTAAAGGGACTGACTCTCCAAGTCGGGAGGGTGTTAGTAAAGCGTCTGGAATGTTGCACCCGAGTACCAGGGTACGAACACTGAGACATATTTGAACACGTCTCCCGATCACATGGTTGATCATACTCTAGGTTCCACATGCATGTTTTAGCTGAAGGAAGAATACCTTAAACCTGGGTAGTTGAAACCCGTGGAATGGGTACCATGCAATATGACTTCAAAGGGTCTTCATTTGCTCACCGAACCTCTCCAATCCTATCACTGCTGCGTTTATGCCCCTGTACACATGCTTGATTCTCTTTCGGAGACATAGCAATCCATAGGTTTTAAGATACTTACTAGTCAGGTACATTCTTAGGCATTTAATATGCGGTGTTGAGTCCATTTCGTTGAGCAAGGAGTAGCTCTTGTCTATTCCATATTTGGCTTAAGGAACTTTATCTGTGCTCATTTCAATCTCTGGTTTTATGCAGCACCCCAACTCACCTTTCCCCTTAAGCAAGCATAAGTTGGTTTTCTAAATTTGAGACCCTGTTCTGTTCTGTAATTCAGTTCCTGTGTAGCCAAGTTTACATTCCGTGTATTACTGATATCTTATGATGTTTCTTTTTCTGTGTGACTTATTTCAGTTAGAATCATCATACCTGAATCCACTCATTGTGCTGCTAAGGGCCTGATGACATAGATTTCATTGCTGAGTGATATTGCTTTGTAAGTAAATACCACAACTTCTTTATCCATTTTTCACTTTCTGCGATGTTGAACTTGTACGGTAAACGAGGTTCTTGTAAACAGAGGCGTCCCAAACTTTGGGGTGGCTGTGTCTTTTTGATTTTAATTTCCCTAAGCTATAGGACCATAAGTGGAAGTGCCCTAGGCTCTGTTGCTTTGTTTTTTAGATGTTTCAGGAAACACCATACACTTCTCCCGAGTGTCTGTTGGCAATTTACATCCCGCCCATCAGCATAACAAGGCTCCCAGTTCTCCATGGCCTGTCCTGCCTTTCTGGATTTTACACTTTTTTCAGATGGCCCTTTTGACCGGGGGGAAGTGAGACTTCATTGTAGTGCAGATTTCCTTTGCAAGCTTGCTTGGTTGGCCAAAAAGGGCGTATGCGTTTTTTCCTGAATATATTCAGGAAAAAACGCATACGCCCTTTATGGCCAAGTGCATCATTGTGGACGTTCTGCCTCTTTTCCTATGCTTTCAATGCAATTCCAGTCTACCTCCTGAAATCGGTTTCCTGCAATTCTGCCCTGCTTTCAAGTCCTCTTGGCAGCCTTACTTCAGTATATTTTTGGACGATAGCTGTCATTTATAACTCTGCAGGTTTGTGAATTACAGTGCCCCTGAGCTCCTTTCTTCAACTCGCTTTCTTTTGAGCTGGCCGCAACACCGCAGGATGGCTTCAGGCCCTAATCTGGTTCCGGCACGGCACGCTGAGCCTTTGGTTAATTCCTCTTCCTCGTGGGAAATGAGAGTTAAATTTGCCCGTCCAGACACCTCCAGCTAGTCTCTCATTGGTTCTCGCTATTCCTGTTCATCTTCCGCAGAAATTGCAAACTGGGCCAAACAGGAGGTTAAAGGGACTGACTCTCCAAGTCGGGAGGGTGTTAGTAAAGCGTCTGGAATGTTGCACCCGAGTACCAGGGTACGAAAACTGAGACATATTTGAACACGTCTCCCGATCACATGGTTGATCATACTCTAGGTTCCACATGCATGTTTTAGCTGAAGGAAGAATACCTTAAACCTGGGTAGTTGAAACCCGTGGAATGGGTACCATGCAATATGACTTCAAAGGGTTTTCATTTGCTCACCGAACCTCTCCAATCCTATCACTGCTGCGTTTATGCCCCTGTACACATGCTTGATTCTCTTTCGGAGACATAGCAATCCATAGGTTTTAAGATACTTACTAGTCAGGTACATTCTTAGGCATTTAATATGCGGTGTTGAGTCCATTTCGTTGAGCAAGGAGTAGCTCTTGTCTATTCCATATTTGGCTTAAGGAACTTTATCTGTGCTCATTTCAATCTCTGGTTTTATGCAGCACCCCAACTCACCTTTCCCCTTAAGCAAGCATAAGTTGGTTTTCTAAATTTGAGACCCTGTTCTGTTCTGTAATTCAGTTCCTGTGTAGCCAAGTTTACATTCCGTGTATTACTGATATCTTATGATGTTTCTTTTTCTGTGTGACTTATTTCAGTTAGAATCATCATACCTGAATCCACTCATTGTGCTGCTAAGGGCCTGATGACATAGATTTCATTGCTGAGTGATATTGCTTTGTAAGTAAATACCACAACTTCTTTATCCATTTTTCACTTTCTGCGATGTTGAACTTGTACGGTAAACGAGGTTCTTGTAAACAGAGGCGTCCCAAACTTTGGGGTGGCTGTGTCTTTTTGATTTTAATTTCCCTAAGCTATAGGACCATAAGTGGAAGTGCCCTAGGCTCTGTTGCTTTGTTTTTTAGATGTTTCAGGAAACACCATACACTTCTCCCGAGTGTCTGTTGGCAATTTACATCCCGCCCATCAGCATAACAAGGCTCCCAGTTCTCCATGGCCTGTCCTGCCTTTCTGGATTTTACACTTTTTTCAGATGGCCCTTTTGACCGGGGGGAAGTGAGACTTCATTGTAGTGCAGATTTCCTTTGCAAGCTTGCTTGGTTGGCCAAAAAGGGCGTATGCGTTTCTTCCTGAATATATTCAGGAAAAAACGCATACGCCCTTTTTGGCCAAGTGCATCATTGTGGACGTTCTGCCTCTTTTCCTATGCTTTCAATGCAATTCCAGTCTGCCTCCTGAAATCGGTTTCCTGCAATTCTGCCCTGCTTTCAAGTCCTCTTGGCAGCCTTACTTCAGTATATTTTTGGACGATAGCTGTCATTTATAACTCTGCAGGTTTGTGAATTACAGTGCCCCTGAGCTCCTTTCTTCAACTCGCTTTCTTTTGAGCTGGCCGCAACACCGCAGGATGGCTTCAGGCCCTAATCTGGTTCCGGCACGGCACGCTGAGCCTTTGGTTAATTCCTCTTCCTGGTGGGAAATGAGAGTTAAATTTGCCCGTCCAGACACCTTCCAGCTAGTCTCTCATTGGTTCTCGCTATTCCTGTTCATCTTCCGCAGAAATTGCAAACTGGGCCAAACAGGAGGTTAAAGGGACTGACTCTCCAAGTCGGGAGGGTGTTAGTAAAGCGTCTGGAATGTTGCACCTGAGTACCAGGGTACGAACACTGAGACATATTTGAACACGTCTCCCGATCACATGGTTGATCATACTCTAGGTTCCACATGCATGTTTTAGCTGAAGGAAGAATACCTTAAACCTGGGTAGTTGAAACCCGTGGAATGGGTACCATGCAATATGACTTCAAAGGGTCTTCATTTGCTCACCGAACCTCTCCAATCCTATCACTGCTGCGTTTATGCCCCTGTACACATGCTTGATTCTCTTTCGGAGACATAGCAATCCATAGGTTTTAAGATACTTACTAGTCAGGTACATTCTTAGGCATTTAATATGCGGTGTTGAGTCCATTTCGTTGAGCAAGGAGTAGCTCTTGTCTATTCCATATTTGGCTTAAGGAACTTTATCTGTGCTCATTTCAATCTCTGGTTTTATGCAGCACCCCAACTCACCTTTCCCCTTAAGCAAGCATAAGTTGGTTTTCTAAATTTGAGACCCTGTTCTGTTCTGTAATTCAGTTCCTGTGTAGCCAAGTTTACATTCCGTGTATTACTGATATCTTATGATGTTTCTTTTTCTGTGTGACTTATTTCAGTTAGAATCATCATACCTGAATCCACTCATTGTGCTGCTAAGGGCCTGATGACATAGATTTCATTGCTGAGTGATATTGCTTTGTAAGTAAATACCACAACTTCTTTATCCATTTTTCACTTTCTGCGATGTTGAACTTGTACGGTAAACGAGGTTCTTGTAAACAGAGGCGTCCCAAACTTTGGGGTGGCTGTGTCTTTTTGATTTTAATTTCCCTAAGCTATAGGACCATAAGTGGAAGTGCCCTAGGCTCTGTTGCTTTGTTTTTTAGATGTTTCAGCAAACACCATACACTTCTCCCGAGTGTCTGTTGGCAATTTACATCCCGCCCATCAGCATAACAAGGCTCCCAGTTCTCCATGGCCTGTCCTGCCTTTCTGGATTTTACACTTTTTTCAGATGGCCCTTTTGACCGGGGGGAAGTGAGACTTCATTGTAGTGCAGATTTCCTTTGCAAGCTTGCTTGGTTGGCCAAAAAGGGCGTATGCGTTTCTTCCTGAATATATTCAGGAAAAAACGCATACGCCCTTTTTGGCCAAGTGCATCATTGTGGACGTTCTGCCTCTTTTCCTATGCTTTCAATGCAATTCCAGTCTGCCTCCTGAAATCGGTTTCCTGCAATTCTGCCCCGCTTTCAAGTCCTCTTGGCAGCCTTACTTCAGTATATTTTTGGACGATAGCTGTCATTTATAACTCTGCAGGTTTGTGAATTACAGTGCCCCTGAGCTCCTTTCTTCAACTCGCTTTCTTTTGAGCTGGCCGCAACACCGCAGGATGGCTTCAGGCCCTAATCTGGTTCCGGCACGGCACGCTGAGCCTTTGGTTAATTCCTCTTCCTGGTGGGAAATGAGAGTTAAATTTGCCCGTCCAGACACCTTCCAGCTAGTCTCTCATTGGTTCTCGCTATTCCTGTTCATCTTCCGCAGAAATTGCAAACTGGGCCAAACAGGAGGTTAAAGGGACTGACTCTCCAAGTCGGGAGGGTGTTAGTAAAGCGTCTGGAATGTTGCACCCGAGTACCAGGGTACGAACACTGAGACATATTTGAACACGTCTCCCGATCACATGGTTGATCATACTCTAGGTTCCACATGCATGTTTTAGCTGAAGGAAGAATACCTTAAACCTGGGTAGTTGAAACCCGTGGAATGGGTACCGTGCAATATGACTTCAAAGGGTCTTCATTTGCTCACCGAACCTCTCCAATCCTATCACTGCTGCGTTTATGCCCCTGTACACATGCTTGATTCTCTTTTGGAGACATAGCAATCCATAGGTTTTAAGATACTTACTAGTCAGGTACATTCTTAGGCATTTAATATGCGGTGTTGAGTCCATTTCGTTGAGCAAGGAGTAGCTCTTGTCTATTCCATATTTGGCTTAAGGAACTTTATCTGTGCTCATTTCAATCTCTGGTTTTATGCAGCACCCCAACTCACCTTTCCCCTTAAGCAAGCATAAGTTGGTTTTCTAAATTTGAGACCCTGTTCTGTTCTGTAATTCAGTTCCTGTGTAGCCAAGTTTACATTCCGTGTATTACTGATATCTTATGATGTTTCTTTTTCTGTGTGACTTATTTCAGTTAGAATCATCATACCTGAATCCACTCATTGTGCTGTTAAAGGCCTGATGACATAGATTTCATTGCTGAGTGATATTGCTTTGTAAGTAAATACCACAACTTCTTTATCCATTTTTCACTTTCTGCGATGTTGAACTTGTACGGTAAACGAGGTTCTTGTAAACAGAGGCGTCCCAAACTTTGGGGTGGCTGTGTCTTTTTGATTTTAATTTCCCTAAGCTATAGGACCATAAGTGGAAGTGCCCTAGGCTCTGTTGCTTTGTTTTTTAGATGTTTCAGGAAACACCATACACTTCTCCCGAGTGTCTGTTGGCAATTTACATCCCGCCCATCAGCATAACAAGGCTCCCAGTTCTCCATGGCCTGTCCTGCCTTTCTGGATTTTACACTTTTTTCAGATGGCCCTTTTGACCGGGGGGAAGTGAGACTTCATTGTAGTGCAGATTTCCTTTGCAAGCTTGCTTGGTTGGCCAAAAAGGGCGTATGCGTTTTTTCCTGAATATATTCAGGAAAAAACGCATACGCCCTTTTTGGCCAAGTGCATCATTGTGGACGTTCTGCCTCTTTTCCTATGCTTTCAATGCAATTCCAGTCTACCTCCTGAAATCGGTTTCCTGCAATTCTGCCCCGCTTTCAAGTCCTCTTGGCAGCCTTACTTCAGTATATTTTTGGACGATAGCTGTCATTTATAACTCTGCAGGTTTGTGAATTACAGTGCCCCTGAGCTCCTTTCTTCAACTCGCTTTCTTTTGAGCTGGCCGCAACACCGCAGGATGGCTTCAGGCCCTAATCTGGTTCCGGCACGGCACGCTGAGCCTTTGGTTAATTCCTCTTCCTGGTGGGAAATGAGAGTTAAATTTGCCCGTCCAGACACCTCCAGCTAGTCTCTCATTGGTTCTCGCTATTCCTGTTCATCTTCCGCAGAAATTGCAAACTGGGCCAAACAGGAGGTTAAAGGGACTGACTCTCCAAGTCGGGAGGGTGTTAGTAAAGCGTCTGGAATGTTGCACCCGAGTACCAGGGTACAAAAACTGAGACATATTTGAACACGTCTCCTGATCACATGGTTGATCATACTCTAGGTTCCACATGCATGTTTTAGCTGAAGGAAGAATACCTTAAACCTGGGTAGTTGAAACCCGTGGAATGGGTACCATGCAATATGACTTCAAAGGGTCTTCATTTGCTCACCGAACCTCTCCAATCCTATCACTGCTGCGTTTATGCCCCTGTACACATGCTTGATTCTCTTTCGGAGACATAGCAATCCATAGGTTTTAAGATACTTACTAGTCAGGTACATTCTTAGGCGTTTAATATGCGGTGTTGAGTCCATTTCGTTGAGCAAGGAGTAGCTCTTGTCTATTCCATATTTGGCTTAAGGAACTTTATCTGTGCTCATTTCAATCTCTGGTTTTATGCAGCACCCCAACTCACCTTTCCCCTTAAGCAAGCATAAGTTGGTTTTCTAAATTTGAGACCCTGTTCTGTTCTGTAATTCAGTTCCTGTGTAGCCAAGTTTACATTCCGTGTATTACTGATATCTTATGATGTTTCTTTTTCTGTGTGACTTATTTCAGTTAGAATCATCATACCTGAATCCACTCATTGTGCTGCTAAGGGCCTGATGACATAGATTTCATTGCTGAGTGATATTGCTTTGTAAGTAAATACCACAACTTCTTTATCCATTTTTCACTTTCTGCGATGTTGAACTTGTACGGTAAACGAGGTTCTTGTAAACAGAGGCGTCCCAAACTTTGGGGTGGCTGTGTCTTTTTGATTTTAATTTCCCTAAGCTATAGGACCATAAGTGGAAGTGCCCTAGGCTCTGTTGCTTTGTTTTTTAGATGTTTCAGGAAACACCATACACTTCTCCCGAGTGTCTGTTGGCAATTTACATCCCGCCCATCAGCATAACAAGGCTCCCAGTTCTCCATGGCCTGTCCTGCCTTTCTGGATTTTACACTTTTTTCAGATGGCCCTTTTGACCGGGGGGAAGTGAGACTTCATTGTAGTGCAGATTTCCTTTGCAAGCTTGCTTGGTTGGCCAAAAAGGGCGTATGCGTTTTTTCCTGAATATATTCAGGAAAAAACGCATACGCCCTTTTTGGCCAAGTGCATCATTGTGGACGTTCTGCCTCTTTTCCTATGCTTTCAATGCAATTCCAGTCTGCCTCCTGAAATCGGTTTCCTGCAATTCTGCCCCGCTTTCAAGTCCTCTTGGCAGCCTTACTTCAGTATATTTTTGGACGATAGCTGTCATTTATAACTCTGCAGGTTTGTGAATTACAGTGCCCCTGAGCTCCTTTCTTCAACTCGCTTTCTTTTGAGCTGGCCGCAACACCGCAGGATGGCTTCAGGCCCTAATCTGGTTCCGGCACGGCACGCTGAGCCTTTGGTTAATTCCTCTTCCTGGTGGGAAATGAGAGTTAAATTTGCCCGTCCAGACACCTTCCAGCTAGTCTCTCATTGGTTCTCGCTATTCCTGTTCATCTTCCGCAGAAATTGCAAACTGGGCCAAACAGGAGGTTAAAGGGACTGACTCTCCAAGTCGGGAGGGTGTTAGTAAAGCGTCTGGAATGTTGCACCCGAGTACCAGGGTACGAAAACTGAGACATATTTGAACACGTCTCCCGATCACATGGTTGATCATACTCTAGGTTCCACATGCATGTTTTAGCTGAAGGAAGAATACCTTAAACCTGGGTAGTTGAAACCCGTGGAATGGGTACCATGCAATATGACTTCAAAGGGTCTTCATTTGCTCACCGAACCTCTCCAATCCTATCACTGCTGCGTTTATGCCCCTGTACACATGCTTGATTCTCTTTCGGAGACATAGCAATCCATAGGTTTTAAGATACTTACTAGTCAGGTACATTCTTAGGCATTTAATATGCGGTGTTGAGTCCATTTCGTTGAGCAAGGAGTAGCTCTTGTCTATTCCATATTTGGCTTAAGGAACTTTATCTGTGCTCATTTCAATCTCTGGTTTTATGCAGCACCCCAACTCACCTTTCCCCTTAAGCAAGCATAAGTTGGTTTTCTAAATTTGAGACCCTGTTCTGTTCTGTAATTCAGTTCCTGTGTAGCCAAGTTTACATTCCGTGTATTACTGATATCTTATGATGTTTCTTTTTCTGTGTGACTTATTTCAGTTAGAATCATCATACCTGAATCCACTCATTGTGCTGCTAAGGGCCTGATGACATAGATTTCATTGCTGAGTGATATTGCTTTGTAAGTAAATACCACAACTTCTTTATCCATTTTTCACTTTCTGCGATGTTGAACTTGTACTGTAAACGAGGTTCTTGTAAACAGAGGCGTCCCAAACTTTGGGGTGGCTGTGTCTTTTTGATTTTAATTTCCCTAAGCTATAGGACCATAAGTGGAAGTGCCCTAGGCTCTGTTGCTTTGTTTTTTAGATGTTTCAGGAAACACCATACACTTCTCCCGAGTGTCTGTTGGCAATTTACATCCCGCCCATCAGCATAACAAGGCTCCCAGTTCTCCATGGCCTGTCCTGCCTTTCTGGATTTTACACTTTTTTCAGATGGCCCTTTTGACCGGGGGGAAGTGAGACTTCATTGTAGTGCAGATTTCCTTTGCAAGCTTGCTTGGTTGGCCAAAAAGGGCGTATGCGTTTTTTCCTGAATATATTCAGGAAAACACGCATACGCCCTTTTTGGCCAAGTGCATCATTGTGGACGTTCTGCCTCTTTTCCTATGCTTTCAATGCAATTCCAGTCTACCTCCTGAAATCGGTTTCCTGCAATTCTGCCCCGCTTTCAAGTCCTCTTGGCAGCCTTACTTCAGTATATTTTTGGACGATAGCTGTCATTTATAACTCTGCAGGTTTGTGAATTACAGTGCCCCTGAGCTCCTTTCTTCAACTCGCTTTCTTTTGAGCTGGCCGCAACACCGCAGGATGGCTTCAGGCCCTAATCTGGTTCCGGCACGGCACGCTGAGCCTTTGGTTAATTCCTCTTCCTGGTGGGAAATGAGAGTTAAATTTGCCCGTCCAGACACCTCCAGCTAGTCTCTCATTGGTTCTCGCTATTCCTGTTCATCTTCCGCAGAAATTGCAAACTGGGCCAAACAGGAGGTTAAAGGGACTGACTCTCCAAGTCGGGAGGGTGTTAGTAAAGCGTCTGGAATGTTGCACCCGAGTACCAGGGTACGAAAACTGAGACATATTTGAACACGTCTCCCGATCACATGGTTGATCATACTCTAGGTTCCACATGCATGTTTTAGCTGAAGGAAGAATACCTTAAACCTGGGTAGTTGAAACCCGTGGAATGGGTACCGTGCAATATGACTTCAAAGGGTCTTCATTTGCTCACCGAACCTCTCCAATCCTATCACTGCTGCGTTTATGCCCCTGTACCCATGCTTGATTCTCTTTCGGAGACATAGCAATCCATAGGTTTTAAGATACTTACTAGTCAGGTACATTCTTAGGCGTTTAATATGCGGTGTTGAGTCCATTTCGTTGAGCAAGGAGTAGCTCTTGTCTATTCCATATTTGGCTTAAGGAACTTTATCTGTGCTCATTTCAATCTCTGGTTTTATGCAGCACCCCAACTCACCTTTCCCCTTAAGCAAGCATAAGTTGGTTTTCTAAATTTGAGACCCTGTTCTGTTCTGTAATTCAGTTCCTGTGTAGCCAAGTTTACATTCCGTGTATTACTGATATCTTATGATGTTTCTTTTTCTGTGTGACTTATTTCAGTTAGAATCATCATACCTGAATCCACTCATTGTGCTGTTAAGGGCCTGATGACATAGATTTCATTGCTGAGTGATATTGCTTTGTAAGTAAATACCACAACTTCTTTATCCATTTTTCACTTTCTGCGATGTTGAACTTGTACGCTAAACGAGGTTCTTGTAAACAGAGGCGTCCCAAACTTTGGGGTGGCTGTGTCTTTTTGATTTTAATTTCCCTAAGCTATAGGACCATAAGTGGAAGTGCCCTAGGCTCTGTTGCTTTGTTTTTTAGATGTTTCAGGAAACACCATACACTTCTCCCGAGTGTCTGTTGGCAATTTACATCCCGCCCATCAGCATAACAAGGCTCCCAGTTCTCCATGGCCTGTCCTGCCTTTCTGGATTTTACACTTTTTTCAGATGGCCCTTTTGACCGGGGGGAAGTGAGACTTCATTGTAGTGCAGATTTCCTTTGCAAGCTTGCTTGGTTGGCCAAAAAGGGCGTATGCGTTTTTTCCTGAATATATTCAGGAAAAAACGCATACGCCCTTTTTGGCCAAGTGCATCATTGTGGACGTTCTGCCTCTTTTCCTATGCTTTCAATGCAATTCCAGTCTACCTCCTGAAATCGGTTTCCTGCAATTCTGCCCCGCTTTCAAGTCCTCTTGGCAGCCTTACTTCAGTATATTTTTGGACGATAGCTGTCATTTATAACTCTGCAGGTTTGTGAATTACAGTGCCCCTGAGCTCCTTTCTTCAACTCGCTTTCTTTTGAGCTGGCCGCAACACCGCAGGATGGCTTCAGGCCCTAATCTGGTTCCGGCACGGCACGCTGAGCCTTTGGTTAATTCCTCTTCCTGGTGGGAAATGAGAGTTAAATTTGCCCGTCCAGACACCTCCAGCTAGTCTCTCATTGGTTCTCGCTATTCCTGTTCATCTTCCGCAGAAATTGCAAACTGGGCCAAACAGGAGGTTAAAGGGACTGACTCTCCAAGTCGGGAGGGTGTTAGTAAAGCGTCCGGAATGTTGCACCCGAGTACCAGGGTACGAAAACTGAGACATATTTGAACACGTCTCCCGATCACATGGTTGATCATACTCTAGGTTCCACATGCATGTTTTAGCTGAAGAAAGAATACCTTAAACCTGGGTAGTTGAAACCCGTGGAATGGGTACCATGCAATATGACTTCAAAGGGTCTTCATTTGCTCACCGAACCTCTCCAATCCTATCACTGCTGCGTTTATGCCCCTGTACACATGCTTGATTCTCTTTCGGAGACATAGCAATCCATAGGTTTTAAGATACTTACTAGTCAGGTACATTCTTAGGCGTTTAATATGCGGTGTTGAGTCCATTTCGTTGAGCAAGGAGTAGCTCTTGTCTATTCCATATTTGGCTTAAGGAACTTTATCTGTGCTCATTTCAATCTCTGGTTTTATGCAGCACCCCAACTCACCTTTCCCCTTAAGCAAGCATAAGTTGGTTTTCTAAATTTGAGACCCTGTTCTGTTCTGTAATTCAGTTCCTGTGTAGCCAAGTTTACATTCCGTGTATTACTGATATCTTATGATGTTTCTTTTTCTGTGTGACTTATTTCAGTTAGAATCATCATACCTGAATCCACTCATTGTGCTGCTAAGGGCCTGATGACATAGATTTCATTGCTGAGTGATATTGCTTTGTAAGTAAATACCACAACTTCTTTATCCATTTTTCACTTTCTGCGATGTTGAACTTGTACGGTAAACGAGGTTCTTGTAAACAGAGGCGTCCCAAACTTTGGGGTGGCTGTGTCTTTTTGATTTTAATTTCCCTAAGCTATAGGACCATAAGTGGAAGTGCCCTAGGCTCTGTTGCTTTGTTTTTTAGATGTTTCAGGAAACACCATACACTTCTCCCGAGTGTCTGTTGGCAATTTACATCCCGCCCATCAGCATAACAAGGCTCCCAGTTCTCCATGGCCTGTCCTGCCTTTCTGGATTTTACACTTTTTTCAGATGGCCCTTTTGACCGGGGGGAAGTGAGACTTCATTGTAGTGCAGATTTCCTTTGCAAGCTTGCTTGGTTGGCCAAAAAGGGCGTATGCGTTTTTTCCTGAATATATTCAGGAAAAAACGCATACGCCCTTTTTGGCCAAGTGCATCATTGTGGACGTTCTGCCTCTTTTCCTATGCTTTCAATGCAATTCCAGTCTACCTCCTGAAATCGGTTTCCTGCAATTCTGCCCCGCTTTCAAGTCCTCTTGGCAGCCTTACTTCAGTATATTTTTGGACGATAGCTGTCATTTATAACTCTGCAGGTTTGTGAATTACAGTGCCCCTGAGCTCCTTTCTTCAACTCGCTTTCTTTTGAGCTGGCCGCAACACCGCAGGATGGCTTCAGGCCCTAATCTGGTTCCGGCACGGCACGCTGAGCCTTTGGTTAATTCCTCTTCCTGGTGGGAAATGAGAGTTAAATTTGCCCGTCCAGACACCTCCAGCTAGTCTCTCATTGGTTCTCGCTATTCCTGTTCATCTTCCGCAGAAATTGCAAACTGGGCCAAACAGGAGGTTAAAGGGACTGACTCTCCAAGTCGGGAGGGTGTTAGTAAAGCGTCTGGAATGTTGCACCCGAGTACCAGGGTACGAAAACTGAGACATATTTGAACACGTCTCCCGATCACATGGTTGATCATACTCTAGGTTCCACATGCATGTTTTAGCTGAAGGAAGAATACCTTAAACCTGGGTAGTTGAAACCCGTGGAATGGGTACCATGCAATATGACTTCAAAGGGTCTTCATTTGCTCACCGAACCTCTCCAATCCTATCACTGCTGCGTTTATGCCCCTGTACACATGCTTGATTCTCTTTCGGAGACATAGCAATCCATAGGTTTTAAGATACTTACTAGTCAGGTACATTCTTAGGCATTTAATATGCAGTGTTGAGTCCATTTCGTTGAGCAAGGAGTAGCTCTTGTCTATTCCATATTTGGCTTAAGGAACTTTATCTGTGCTCATTTCAATCTCTGGTTTTATGCAGCACCCCAACTCACCTTTCCCCTTAAGCAAGCATAAGTTGGTTTTCTAAATTTGAGACCCTGTTCTGTTCTGTAATTCAGTTCCTGTGTAGCCAAGTTTACATTCCGTGTATTACTGATATCTTATGATGTTTCTTTTTCTGTGTGACTTATTTCAGTTAGAATCATCATACCTGAATCCACTCATTGTGCTGCTAAGGGCCTGATGACATAGATTTCATTGCTGAGTGATATTGCTTTGTAAGTAAATACCACAACTTCTTTATCCATTTTTCACTTTCTGCGATGTTGAACTTGTACGGTAAACGAGGTTCTTGTAAACAGAGGCGTCCCAAACTTTGGGGTGGCTGTGTCTTTTTGATTTTAATTTCCCTAAGCTATAGGACCATAAGTGGAAGTGCCCTAGGCTCTGTTGCTTTGTTTTTTAGATGTTTCAGGAAACACCATACACTTCTCCCGAGTGTCTGTTGGCAATTTACATCCCGCCCATCAGCATAACAAGGCTCCCAGTTCTCCATGGCCTGTCCTGCCTTTCTGGATTTTACACTTTTTTCAGATGGCCCTTTTGACCGGGGGGAAGTGAGACTTCATTGTAGTGCAGATTTCCTTTGCAAGCTTGCTTGGTTGGCCAAAAAGGGCGTATGCGTTTTTTCCTGAATATATTCAGGAAAAAACGCATACGCCCTTTTTGGCCAAGTGCATCATTGTGGACGTTCTGCCTCTTTTCCTATGCTTTCAATGCAATTCCAGTCTGCCTCCTGAAATCGGTTTCCTGCAATTCTGCCCCGCTTTCAAGTCCTCTTGGCAGCCTTACTTCAGTATATTTTTGGACGATAGCTGTCATTTATAACTCTGCAGGTTTGTGAATTACAGTGCCCCTGAGCTCCTTTCTTCAACTCGCTTTCTTTTGAGCTGGCCGCAACACCGCAGGATGGCTTCAGGCCCTAATCTGGTTCCGGCACGGCACGCTGAGCCTTTGGTTAATTCCTCTTCCTGGTGGGAAATGAGAGTTAAATTTGCCCGTCCAGACACCTTCCAGCTAGTCTCTCATTGGTTCTCGCTATTCCTGTTCATCTTCCGCAGAAATTGCAAACTGGGCCAAACAGGAGGTTAAAGGGACTGACTCTCCAAGTCGGGAGGGTGTTAGTAAAGCGTCTGGAATGTTGCACCCGAGTACCAGGGTACGAAAACTGAGACATATTTGAACACGTCTCCCGATCACATGGTTGATCATACTCTAGGTTCCACATGCATGTTTTAGCTGAAGGAAGAATACCTTAAACCTGGGTAGTTGAAACCCGTGGAATGGGTACCATGCAATATGACTTCAAAGGGTCTTCATTTGCTCACCGAACCTCTCCAATCCTATCACTGCTGCGTTTATGCCCCTGTACACATGCTTGATTCTCTTTCGGAGACATAGCAATCCATAGGTTTTAAGATACTTACTAGTCAGGTACATTCTTAGGCATTTAATATGCGGTGTTGAGTCCATTGCGTTGAGCAAGGAGTAGCTCTTGTCTATTCCATATTTGGCTTAAGGAACTTTATCTGTGCTCATTTCAATCTCTGGTTTTATGCAGCACCCCAACTCACCTTTCCCCTTAAGCAAGCATAAGTTGGTTTTCTAAATTTGAGACCCTGTTCTGTTCTGTAATTCAGTTCCTGTGTAGCCAAGTTTACATTCCGTGTATTACTGATATCTTATGATGTTTCTTTTTCTGTGTGACTTATTTCAGTTAGAATCATCATACCTGAATCCACTCATTGTGCTGCTAAGGGCCTGATGACATAGATTTCATTGCTGAGTGATATTGCTTTGTAAGTAAATACCACAACTTCTTTATCCATTTTTCACTTTCTGCGATGTTGAACTTGTACTGTAAACGAGGTTCTTGTAAACAGAGGCGTCCCAAACTTTGGGGTGGCTGTGTCTTTTTGATTTTAATTTCCCTAAGCTATAGGACCATAAGTGGAAGTGCCCTAGGCTCTGTTGCTTTGTTTTTTAGATGTTTCAGGAAACACCATACACTTCTCCCGAGTGTCTGTTGGCAATTTACATCCCGCCCATCAGCATAACAAGGCTCCCAGTTCTCCATGGCCTGTCCTGCCTTTCTGGATTTTACACTTTTTTCAGATGGCCCTTTTGACCGGGGGGAAGTGAGACTTCATTGTAGTGCAGATTTCCTTTGCAAGCTTGCTTGGTTGGCCAAAAAGGGCGTATGCGTTTTTTCCTGAATATATTCAGGAAAAAACGCATACGCCCTTTTTGGCCAAGTGCATCATTGTGGACGTTCTGCCTCTTTTCCTATGCTTTCAATGCAATTCCAGTCTACCTCCTGAAATCGGTTTCCTGCAATTCTGCCCCGCTTTCAAGTCCTCTTGGCAGCCTTACTTCAGTATATTTTTGGACGATAGCTGTCATTTATAACTCGGCAGGTTTGTGAATTACAGTGCCCCTGAGCTCCTTTCTTCAACTCGCTTTCTTTTGAGCTGGCCGCAACACCGCAGGATGGCTTCAGGCCCTAATCTGGTTCCGGCACGGCACGCTGAGCCTTTGGTTAATTCCTCTTCCTGGTGGGAAATGAGAGTTAAATTTGCCCGTCCAGACACCTCCAGCTAGTCTCTCATTGGTTCTCGCTATTCCTGTTCATCTTCCGCAGAAATTGCAAACTGGGCCAAACAGGAGGTTAAAGGGACTGACTCTCCAAGTCGGGAGGGTGTTAGTAAAGCGTCTGGAATGTTGCACCCGAGTACCAGCGTACGAAAACTGAGACATATTTGAACACGTCTCCCGATCACATGGTTGATCATACTCTAGGTTCCACATGCATGTTTTAGCTGAAGGAAGAATACCTTAAACCTGGGTAGTTGAAACCCGTGGAATGGGTACCATGCAATATGACTTCAAAGGGTCTTCATTTGCTCACCGAACCTCTCCAATCCTATCACTGCTGCGTTTATGCCCCTGTACACATGCTTGATTCTCTTTCGGA
The DNA here is from genome assembly GCF_039906515.1 of Pseudorca crassidens. Lineage (NCBI taxonomy): Eukaryota > Metazoa > Chordata > Mammalia > Artiodactyla > Delphinidae > Pseudorca > Pseudorca crassidens. The sequence continues at coordinate 99,307 of NW_027136330.1, read as the reverse complement.
GACATAGCAATCCATAGGTTTTAAGATACTTACTAGTCAGGTACATTCTTAGGCGTTTAATATGCGGTGTTGAGTCCATTTCGTTGAGCAAGGAGTAGCTCTTGTCTATTCCATATTTGGCTTAAGGAACTTTATCTGTGCTCATTTCAATCTCTGGTTTTATGCAGCACCCCAACTCACCTTTCCCCTTAAGCAAGCATAAGTTGGTTTTCTAAATTTGAGACCCTGTTCTGTTCTGTAATTCAGTTCCTGTGTAGCCAAGTTTACATTCCGTGTATTACTGATATCTTATGATGTTTCTTTTTCTGTGTGACTTATTTCAGTTAGAATCATCATACCTGAATCCACTCATTGTGCTGCTAAGGGCCTGATGACATAGATTTCATTGCTGAGTGATATTGCTTTGTAAGTAAATACCACAACTTCTTTATCCATTTTTCACTTTCTGCGATGTTGAACTTGTACGGTAAACGAGGTTGTTGTAAACAGAGGCGTCCCAAACTTTGGGGTGGCTGTGTCTTTTTGATTTTAATTTCCCTAAGCTATAGGACCATAAGTGGAAGTGCCCTAGGCTCTGTTGCTTTGTTTTTTAGATGTTTCAGGAAACACCATACACTTCTCCCGAGTGTCTGTTGGCAATTTACATCCCGCCCATCAGCATAACAAGGCTCCCAGTTCTCCATGGCCTGTCCTGCCTTTCTGGATTTTACACTTTTTTCAGATGGCCCTTTTGACCGGGGGGAAGTGAGACTTCATTGTAGTGCAGATTTCCTTTGCAAGCTTGCTTGGTTGGCCAAAAAGGGCGTATGCGTTTTTTCCTGAATATATTCAGGAAAACACGCATACGCCCTTTTTGGCCAAGTGCATCATTGTGGACGTTCTGCCTCTTTTCCTATGCTTTCAATGCAATTCCAGTCTACCTCCTGAAATCGGTTTCCTGCAATTCTGCCCCGCTTTCAAGTCCTCTTGGCAGCCTTACTTCAGTATATTTTTGGACGATAGCTGTCATTTATAACTCTGCAGGTTTGTGAATTACAGTGCCCCTGAGCTCCTTTCTTCAACTCGCTTTCTTTTGAGCTGGCCGCAACACCGCAGGATGGCTTCAGGCCCTAATCTGGTTCCGGCACGGCACGCTGAGCCTTTGGTTAATTCCTCTTCCTGGTGGGAAATGAGAGTTAAATTTGCCCGTCCAGACACCTCCAGCTAGTCTCTCATTGGTTCTCGCTATTCCTGTTCATCTTCCGCAGAAATTGCAAACTGGGCCAAACAGGAGGTTAAAGGGACTGACTCTCCAAGTCGGGAGGGTGTTAGTAAAGCGTCTGGAATGTTGCACCCGAGTACCAGGGTACGAAAACTGAGACATATTTGAACACGTCTCCCGATCACATGGTTGATCATACTCTAGGTTCCACATGCATGTTTTAGCTGAAGGAAGAATACCTTAAACCTGGGTAGTTGAAACCCGTGGAATGGGTACCGTGCAATATGACTTCAAAGGGTCTTCATTTGCTCACCGAACCTCTCCAATCCTATCACTGCTGCGTTTATGCCCCTGTACACATGCTTGATTCTCTTTTGGAGACATAGCAATCCATAGGTTTTAAGATACTTACTAGTCAGGTACATTCTTAGGCATTTAATATGCGGTGTTGAGTCCATTTCGTTGAGCAAGGAGTAGCTCTTGTCTATTCCATATTTGGCTTAAGGAACTTTATCTGTGCTCATTTCAATCTCTGGTTTTATGCAGCACCCCAACTCACCTTTACCCTTAAGCAAGCATAAGTTGGTTTTCTAAATTTGAGACCCTGTTCTGTTCTGTAATTCAGTTCCTGTGTAGCCAAGTTTACATTCCGTGTATTACTGATATCTTATGATGTTTCTTTTTCTGTGTGACTTATTTCAGTTAGAATCATCATACCTGAATCCACTCATTGTGCTGTTAAGGGCCTGATGACATAGATTTCATTGCTGAGTGATATTGCTTTGTAAGTAAATACCACAACTTCTTTATCCATTTTTCACTTTCTGCGATGTTGAACTTGTACTGTAAACGAGGTTCTTGTAAACAGAGGCGTCCCAAACTTTGGGGTGGCTGTGTCTTTTTTATTTTAATTTCCCTAAGCTATAGGACCATAAGTGGAAGTGCCCTAGGCTCTGTTGCTTTGTTTTTTAGATGTTTCAGGAAACACCATACACTTCTCCCGAGTGTCTGTTGGCAATTTACATCCCGCCCATCAGCATAACAAGGCTCCCAGTTCTCCATGGCCTGTCCTGCCTTTCTGGATTTTACACTTTTTTCAGATGGCCCTTTTGACCGGGGGGAAGTGAGACTTCATTGTAGTGCAGATTTCCTTTGCAAGCTTGCTTGGTTGGCCAAAAAGGGCGTATGCGTTTTTTCCTGAATATATTCAGGAAAAAACGCATACGCCCTTTTTGGCCAAGTGCATCATTGTGGACGTTCTGCCTCTTTTCCTATGCTTTCAATGCAATTCCAGTCTACCTCCTGAAATCGGTTTCCTGCAATTCTGCCCCGCTTTCAAGTCCTCTTGGCAGCCTTACTTCAGTATATTTTTGGACGATAGCTGTCATTTATAACTCTGCAGGTTTGTGAATTACAGTGCCCCTGAGCTCCTTTCTTCAACTCGCTTTCTTTTGAGCTGGCCGCAACACCGCAGGATGGCTTCAGGCCCTAATCTGGTTCCGGCACGGCACGCTGAGCCTTTGGTTAATTCCTCTTCCTGGTGGGAAATGAGAGTTAAATTTGCCTGTCCAGACACCTCCAGCTAGTCTCTCATTGGTTCTCGCTATTCCTGTTCATCTTCCGCAGAAATTGCAAACTGGGCCAAACAGGAGGTTAAAGGGACTGACTCTCCAAGTCGGGAGGGTGTTAGTAAAGCGTCTGGAATGTTGCACCCGAGTACCAGGGTACGAAAACTGAGACATATTTGAACACGTCTCCCGATCACATGGTTGATCATACTCTAGGTTCCACATGCATGTTTTAGCTGAAGGAAGAATACCTTAAACCTGGGTAGTTGAAACCCGTGGAATGGGTACCATGCAATATGACTTCAAAGGGTCTTCATTTGCTCACCGAACCTCTCCAATCCTATCACTGCTGCGTTTATGCCCCTGTACACATGCTTGATTCTCTTTCGGAGACATAGCAATCCATAGGTTTTAAGATACTTACTAGTCAGGTACATTCTTAGGCGTTTAATATGCGGTGTTGAGTCCATTTCGTTGAGCAAGGAGTAGCTCTTGTCTATTCCATATTTGGCTTAAGGAACTTTATCTGTGCTCATTTCAATCTCTGGTTTTATGCAGCACCCCAACTCACCTTTCCCCTTAAGCAAGCATAAGTTGGTTTTCTAAATTTGAGACCCTGTTCTGTTCTGTAATTCAGTTCCTGTGTAGCCAAGTTTACATTCCGTGTATTACTGATATCTTATGATGTTTCTTTTTCTGTGTGACTTATTTCAGTTAGAATCATCATACCTGAATCCACTCATTGTGCTGCTAAGGGCCTGATGACATAGATTTCATTGCTGAGTGATATTGCTTTGTAAGTAAATACCACAACTTCTTTATCCATTTTTCACTTTCTGCGATGTTGAACTTGTACGGTAAACGAGGTTCTTGTAAACAGAGGCGTCCCAAACTTTGGGGTGGCTGTGTCTTTTTGATTTTAATTTCCCTAAGCTATAGGACCATAAGTGGAAGTGCCCTAGGCTCTGTTGCTTTGTTTTTTAGATGTTTCAGGAAACACCATACACTTCTCCCGAGTGTCTGTTGGCAATTTACATCCCGCCCATCAGCATAACAAGGCTCCCAGTTCTCCATGGCCTGTCCTGCCTTTCTGGATTTTACACTTTTTTCAGATGGCCCTTTTGACCGGGGGGAAGTGAGACTTCATTGTAGTGCAGATTTCCTTTGCAACCTTGCTTGGTTGGCCAAAAAGGGCGTATGCGTTTTTTCCTGAATATATTCAGGAAAAAACGCATACGCCCTTTTTGGCCAAGTGCATCATTGTGGACGTTCTGCCTCTTTTCCTATGCTTTCAATGCAATTCCAGTCTACCTCCTGAAATCGGTTTCCTGCAATTCTGCCCCGCTTTCAAGTCCTCTTGGCAGCCTTACTTCAGTATATTTTTGGACGATAGCTGTCATTTATAACTCTGCAGGTTTGTGAATTACAGTGCCCCTGAGCTCCTTTCTTCAACTCGCTTTCTTTTGAGCTGGCCGCAACACCGCAGGATGGCTTCAGGCCCTAATCTGGTTCCGGCACGGCACGCTGAGCCTTTGGTTAATTCCTCTTCCTGGTGGGAAATGAGAGTTAAATTTGCCCGTCCAGACACCTTCCAGCTAGTCTCTCATTGGTTCTCGCTATTCCTGTTCATCTTCCGCAGAAATTGCAAACTGGGCCAAACAGGAGGTTAAAGGGACTGACTCTCCAAGTCGGGAGGGTGTTAGTAAAGCATCTGGAATGTTGCACCCGAGTACCAGGGTACGAAAACTGAGACATATTTGAACACGTCTCCCGATCACATGGTTGATCATACTCTAGGTTCCACATGCATGTTTTAGCTGAAGGAAGAATACCTTAAACCTGGGTAGTTGAAACCCGTGGAATGGGTACCATGCAATATGACTTCAAAGGGTCTTCATTTGCTCACCGAACCTCTCCAATCCTATCACTGCTGCGTTTATGCCCCTGTACACATGCTTGATTCTCTTTCGGAGACATAGCAATCCATAGGTTTTAAGATACTTACTAGTCAGGTACATTCTTAGGCGTTTAATATGCGGTGTTGAGTCCATTTCGTTGAGCAAGGAGTAGCTCTTGTCTATTCCATATTTGGCTTAAGGAACTTTATCTGTGCTCATTTCAATCTCTGGTTTTATGCAGCACCCCAACTCACCTTTACCCTTAAGCAAGCATAAGTTGGTTTTCTAAATTTGAGACCCTGTTCTGTTCTGTAATTCAGTTCCTGTGTAGCCAAGTTTACATTCCGTGTATTACTGATATCTTATGATGTTTCTTTTTCTGTGTGACTTATTTCAGTTAGAATCATCATACCTGAATCCACTCATTGTGCTGCTAAGGGCCTGATGACATAGATTTCATTGCTGAGTGATATTGCTTTGTAAGTAAATACCACAACTTCTTTATCCATTTTTCACTTTCTGCGATGTTGAACTTGTACGGTAAACGAGGTTCTTGTAAACAGAGGCGTCCCAAACTTTGGGGTGGCTGTGTCTTTTTGATTTTAATTTCCCTAAGCTATAGGACCATAAGTGGAAGTGCCCTAGGCTCTGTTGCTTTGTTTTTTAGATGTTTCAGGAAACACCATACACTTCTCCCGAGTGTCTGTTGGCAATTTACATCCCACCCATCAGCATAACTAGGCTCCCAGTTCTCCATGGCCTGTCCTGCCTTTCTGGATTTTACACTTTTTTCAGATGGCCCTTTTGACCGGGGGGAAGTGAGACTTCATTGTAGTGCAGATTTCCTTTGCAACCTTGCTTGGTTGGCCAAAAAGGGCGTATGCGTTTTTTCCTGAATATATTCAGGAAAACACGCATACGCCCTTTTTGGCCAAGTGCATCATTGTGGACGTTCTGCCTCTTTTCCTATGCTTTCAATGCAATTCCAGTCTACCTCCTGAAATCGGTTTCCTGCAATTCTGCCCCGCTTTCAAGTCCTCTTGGCAGCCTTACTTCAGTATATTTTTGGACGATAGCTGTCATTTATAACTCTGCAGGTTTGTGAATTACAGTGCCCCTGAGCTCCTTTCTTCAACTCGCTTTCTTTTGAGCTGGCCGCAACACCGCAGGATGGCTTCAGGCCCTAATCTGGTTCCGGCACGGCACGCTGAGCCTTTGGTTAATTCCTCTTCCTGGTGGGAAATGAGAGTTAAATTTGCCCGTCCAGACACCTCCAGCTAGTCTCTCATTGGTTCTCGCTATTCCTGTTCATCTTCCGCAGAAATTGCAAACTGGGCCAAACAGGAGGTTAAAGGGACTGACTCTCCAAGTCGGGAGGGTGTTAGTAAAGCGTCTGGAATGTTGCACCCGAGTACCAGGGTACGAAAACTGAGACATATTTGAACACGTCTCCCGATCACATGGTTGATCATACTCTAGGTTCCACATGCATGTTTTAGCTGAAGGAAGAATACCTTAAACCTGGGTAGTTGAAACCCGTGGAATGGGTACCATGCAATATGACTTCAAAGGGTCTTCATTTGCTCACCGAACCTCTCCAATCCTATCACTGCTGCGTTTATGCCCCTGTACACATGCTTGATTCTCTTTCGGAGACATAGCAATCCATAGGTTTTAAGATACTTACTAGTCAGGTACATTCTTAGGCGTTTAATATGCGGTGTTGAGTCCATTTCGTTGAGCAAGGAGTAGCTCTTGTCTATTCCATATTTGGCTTAAGGAACTTTATCTGTGCTCATTTCAATCTCTGGTTTTATGCAGCACCCCAACTCACCTTTCCCCTTAAGCAAGCATAAGTTGGTTTTCTAAATTTGAGACCCTGTTCTGTTCTGTAATTCAGTTCCTGTGTAGCCAAGTTTACATTCCGTGTATTACTGATATCTTATGATGTTTCTTTTTCTGTGTGACTTATTTCAGTTAGAATCATCATACCTGAATCCACTCATTGTGCTGCTAAGGGCCTGATGACATAGATTTCATTGCTGAGTGATATTGCTTTGTAAGTAAATACCACAACTTCTTTATCCATTTTTCACTTTCTGCGATGTTGAACTTGTACGCTAAACGAGGTTCTTGTAAACAGAGGCGTCCCAAACTTTGGGGTGGCTGTGTCTTTTTGATTTTAATTTCCCTAAGCTATAGGACCATAAGTGGAAGTGCCCTAGGCTCTGTTGCTTTGTTTTTTAGATGTTTCAGGAAACACCATACACTTCTCCCGAGTGTCTGTTGGCAATTTACATCCCGCCCATCAGCATAACAAGGCTCCCAGTTCTCCATGGCCTGTCCTGCCTTTCTGGATTTTACACTTTTTTCAGATGGCCCTTTTGACCGGGGGGAAGTGAGACTTCATTGTAGTGCAGATTTCCTTTGCAAGCTTGCTTGGTTGGCCAAAAAGGGCGTATGCGTTTTTTCCTGAATATATTCAGGAAAACACGCATACGCCCTTTTTGGCCAAGTGCATCATTGTGGACGTTCTGCCTCTTTTCCTATGCTTTCAATGCAATTCCAGTCTACCTCCTGAAATCGGTTTCCTGCAATTCTGCCCCGCTTTCAAGTCCTCTTGGCAGCCTTACTTCAGTATATTTTTGGACGATAGCTGTCATTTATAACTCTGCAGGTTTGTGAATTACAGTGCCCCTGAGCTCCTTTCTTCAACTCGCTTTCTTTTGAGCTGGCCGCAACACCGCAGGATGGCTTCAGGCCCTAATCTGGTTCCGGCACGGCACGCTGAGCCTTTGGTTAATTCCTCTTCCTGGTGGGAAATGAGAGTTAAATTTGCCCGTCCAGACACCTCCAGCTAGTCTCTCATTGGTTCTCGCTATTCCTGTTCATCTTCCGCAGAAATTGCAAACTGGGCCAAACAGGAGGTTAAAGGGACTGACTCTCCAAGTCGGGAGGGTGTTAGTAAAGCGTCTGGAATGTTGCACCCGAGTACCAGGGTACGAAAACTGAGACATATTTGAACACGTCTCCCGATCACATGGTTGATCATACTCTAGGTTCCACATGCATGTTTTACCTGAAGGAAGAATACCTTAAACCTGGGTAGTTGAAACCCGTGGAATGGGTACCATGCAATATGACTTCAAAGGGTCTTCATTTGCTCACCGAACCTCTCCAATCCTATCACTGCTGCGTTTATGCCCCTGTACACATGCTTGATTCTCTTTCGGAGACATAGCAATCCATAGGTTTTAAGATACTTACTAGTCAGGTACATTCTTAGGCATTTAATATGCGGTGTTGAGTCCATTTCGTTGAGCAAGGAGTAGCTCTTGTCTATTCCATATTTGGCTTAAGGAACTTTATCTGTGCTCATTTCAATCTCTGGTTTTATGCAGCACCCCAACTCACCTTTCCCCTTAAGCAAGCATAAGTTGGTTTTCTAAATTTGAGACCCTGTTCTGTTCTGTAATTCAGTTCCTGTGTAGCCAAGTTTACATTCCGTGTATTACTGATATCTTATGATGTTTCTTTTTCTGTGTGACTTATTTCAGTTAGAATCATCATACCTGAATCCACTCATTGTGCTGCTAAGGGCCTGATGACATAGATTTCATTGCTGAGTGATATTGCTTTGTAAGTAAATACCACAACTTCTTTATCCATTTTTCACTTTCTGCGATGTTGAACTTGTACGGTAAACGAGGTTCTTGTAAACAGAGGCGTCCCAAACTTTGGGGTGGCTGTGTCTTTTTGATTTTAATTTCCCTAAGCTATAGGACCATAAGTGGAAGTGCCCTAGGCTCTGTTGCTTTGTTTTTTAGATGTTTCAGGAAACACCATACACTTCTCCCGAGTGTCTGTTGGCAATTTACATCCCGCCCATCAGCATAACAAGGCTCCCAGTTCTCCATGGCCTGTCCTGCCTTTCTGGATTTTACACTTTTTTCAGATGGCCCTTTTGACCGGGGGGAAGTGAGACTTCATTGTAGTGCAGATTTCCTTTGCAAGCTTGCTTGGTTGGCCAAAAAGGGCGTATGCGTTTCTTCCTGAATATATTCAGGAAAAAACGCATACGCCCTTTTTGGCCAAGTGCATCATTGTGGACGTTCTGCCTCTTTTCCTATGCTTTCAATGCAATTCCAGTCTGCCTCCTGAAATCGGTTTCCTGCAATTCTGCCCCGCTTTCAAGTCCTCTTGGCAGCCTTACTTCAGTATATTTTTGGACGATAGCTGTCATTTATAACTCTGCAGGTTTGTGAATTACAGTGCCCCTGAGCTCCTTTCTTCAACTCGCTTTCTTTTGAGCTGGCCGCAACACCGCACGATGGCTTCAGGCCCTAATCTGGTTCCGGCACGGCACGCTGAGCCTTTGGTTAATTCCTCTTCCTGGTGGGAAATGAGAGTTAAATTTGCCCGTCCAGACACCTCCAGCTAGTCTCTCATTGGTTCTCGCTATTCCTGTTCATCTTCCGCAGAAATTGCAAACTGGGCCAAACAGGAGGTTAAAGGGACTGACTCTCCAAGTCGGGAGGGTGTTAGTAAAGCGTCTGGAATGTTGCACCCGAGTACCAGGGTACGAAAACTGAGACATATTTGAACACGTCTCCCGATCACATGGTTGATCATACTCTAGGTTCCACATGCATGTTTTAGCTGAAGGAAGAATACCTTAAACCTGGGTAGTTGAAACCCGTGGAATGGGTACCATGCAATATGACTTCAAAGGGTCTTCATTTGCTCACCGAACCTCTCCAATCCTATCACTGCTGCGTTTATGCCCCTGTACACATGCTTGATTCTCTTTCGGAGACATAGCAATCCATAGGTTTTAAGATACTTACTAGTCAGGTACATTCTTAGGCATTTAATATGCGGTGTTGAGTCCATTTCGTTGAGCAAGGAGTAGCTCTTGTCTATTCCATATTTGGCTTAAGGAACTTTATCTGTGCTCATTTCAATCTCTGGTTTTATGCAGCACCCCAACTCACCTTTCCCCTTAAGCAAGCATAAGTTGGTTTTCTAAATTTGAGACCCTGTTCTGTTCTGTAATTCAGTTCCTGTGTAGCCAAGTTTACATTCCATGTATTACTGATATCTTATGATGTTTCTTTTTCTGTGTGACTTATTTCAGTTAGAATCATCATACCTGAATCCACTCATTGTGCTGCTAAGGGCCTGATGACATAGATTTCATTGCTGAGTGATATTGCTTTTTAAGTAAATACCACAACTTCTTTATCCATTTTTCACTTTCTGCGATGTTGAACTTGTACTGTACACGAGGTTCTGGTAAACAGAGGCGTCCCAAACTTTGGGGTGGCTGTGTCTTTTTGATTTTAATTTCCCTAAGCTATAGGACCATAAGTGGAAGTGCCCTAGGCTCTGTTGCTTTGTTTTTTAGATGTTTCAGGAAACACCATACACTTCTCCCGAGTGTCTGTTGGCAATTTACATCCCGCCCATCAGCATAACAAGGCTCCCAGTTCTCCATGGCCTGTCCTGCCTTTCTGGATTTTACACTTTTTTCAGATGGCCCTTTTGACCGGGGGGAAGTGAGACTTCATTGTAGTGCAGATTTCCTTTGCAACCTTGCTTGGTTGGCCAAAAAGGGCGTATGCGTTTTTTCCTGAATATATTCAGGAAAACACGCATACGCCCTTTTTGGCCAAGTGCATCATTGTGGACGTTCTGCCTCTTTTCCTATGCTTTCAATGCAATTCCAGTCTACCTCCTGAAATCGGTTTCCTGCAATTCTGCCCCGCTTTCAAGTCCTCTTGGCAGCCTTACTTCAGTATATTTTTGGACGATAGCTGTCATTTATAACTCTGCAGGTTTGTGAATTACAGTGCCCCTGAGCTCCTTTCTTCAACTCGCTTTCTTTTGAGCTGGCCGCAACACCGCAGGATGGCTTCAGGCCCTAATCTGGTTCCGGCACGGCACGCTGAGCCTTTGGTTAATTCCTCTTCCTGGTGGGAAATGAGAGTTAAATTTGCCCGTCCAGACACCTCCAGCTAGTCTCTCATTGGTTCTCGCTATTCCTGTTCATCTTCCGCAGAAATTGCAAACTGGGCCAAACAGGAGGTTAAAGGGACTGACTCTCCAAGTCGGGAGGGTGTTAGTAAAGCGTCTGGAATGTTGCACCCGAGTACCAGGGTACGAAAACTGAGACATATTTGAACACGTCTCCCGATCACATGGTTGATCATACTCTAGGTTCCACATGCATGTTTTAGCTGAAGGAAGAATACCTTAAACCTGGGTAGTTGAAACCCGTGGAATGGGTACCATGCAATATGACTTCAAAGGGTCTTCATTTGCTCACCGAACCTCTCCAATCCTATCACTGCTGCGTTTATGCCCCTGTACACATGCTTGATTCTCTTTCGGAGACATAGCAATCCATAGGTTTTAAGATACTTACTAGTCAGGTACATTCTTAGGCGTTTAATATGCGGTGTTGAGTCCATTTCGTTGAGCAAGGAGTAGCTCTTGTCTATTCCATATTTGGCTTAAGGAACTTTATCTGTGCTCATTTCAATCTCTGGTTTTATGCAGCACCCCAACTCACCTTTCCCCTTAAGCAAGCATAAGTTGGTTTTCTAAATTTGAGACCCTGTTCTGTTCTGTAATTCAGTTCCTGTGTAGCCAAGTTTACATTCCGTGTATTACTGATATCTTATGATGTTTCTTTTTCTGTGTGACTTATTTCAGTTAGAATCATCATACCTGAATCCACTCATTGTGCTGCTAAGGGCCTGATGACATAGATTTCATTGCTGAGTGATATTGCTTTGTAAGTAAATACCACAACTTCTTTATCCATTTTTCACTTTCTGCGATGTTGAACTTGTACGGTAAACGAGGTTCTTGTAAACAGAGGCGTCCCAAACTTTGGGGTGGCTGTGTCTTTTTGATTTTAATTTCCCTAAGCTATAGGACCATAAGTGGAAGTGCCCTAGGCTCTGTTGCTTTGTTTTTTAGATGTTTCAGGAAACACCATACACTTCTCCCGAGTGTCTGTTGGCAATTTACATCCCACCCATCAGCATAACTAGGCTCCCAGTTCTCCATGGCCTGTCCTGCCTTTCTGGATTTTACACTTTTTTCAGATGGCCCTTTTGACCGGGGGGAAGTGAGACTTCATTGTAGTGCAGATTTCCTTTGCAACCTTGCTTGGTTGGCCAAAAAGGGCGTATGCGTTTTTTCCTGAATATATTCAGGAAAACACGCATACGCCCTTTTTGGCCAAGTGCATCATTGTGGACGTTCTGCCTCTTTTCCTATGCTTTCAATGCAATTCCAGTCTACCTCCTGAAATCGGTTTCCTGCAATTCTGCCCCGCTTTCAAGTCCTCTTGGCAGCCTTACTTCAGTATATTTTTGGACGATAGCTGTCATTTATAACTCTGCAGGTTTGTGAATTACAGTGCCCCTGAGCTCCTTTCTTCAACTCGCTTTCTTTTGAGCTGGCCGCAACACCGCAGGATGGCTTCAGGCCCTAATCTGGTTCCGGCACGGCACGCTGAGCCTTTGGTTAATTCCTCTTCCTGGTGGGAAATGAGAGTTAAATTTGCCCGTCCAGACACCTCCAGCTAGTCTCTCATTGGTTCTCGCTATTCCTGTTCATCTTCCGCAGAAATTGCAAACTGGGCCAAACAGGAGGTTAAAGGGACTGACTCTCCAAGTCGGGAGGGTGTTAGTAAAGCGTCTGGAATGTTGCACCCGAGTACCAGGGTACGAAAACTGAGACATATTTGAACACGTCTCCCGATCACATGGTTGATCATACTCTAGGTTCCACATGCATGTTTTAGCTGAAGGAAGAATACCTTAAACCTGGGTAGTTGAAACCCGTGGAATGGGTACCATGCAATATGACTTCAAAGGGTCTTCATTTGCTCACCGAACCTCTCCAATCCTATCACTGCTGCGTTTATGCCCCTGTACACATGCTTGATTCTCTTTCGGAGACATAGCAATCCATAGGTTTTAAGATACTTACTAGTCAGGTACATTCTTAGGCGTTTAATATGCGGTGTTGAGTCCATTTCGTTGAGCAAGGAGTAGCTCTTGTCTATTCCATATTTGGCTTAAGGAACTTTATCTGTGCTCATTTCAATCTCTGGTTTTATGCAGCACCCCAACTCACCTTTCCCCTTAAGCAAGCATAAGTTGGTTTTCTAAATTTGAGACCCTGTTCTGTTCTGTAATTCAGTTCCTGTGTAGCCAAGTTTACATTCCGTGTATTACTGATATCTTATGATGTTTCTTTTTCTGTGTGACTTATTTCAGTTAGAATCATCATACCTGAATCCACTCATTGTGCTGCTAAGGGCCTGATGACATAGATTTCATTGCTGAGTGATATTGCTTTGTAAGTAAATACCACAACTTCTTTATCCATTTTTCACTTTCTGCGATGTTGAACTTGTACGCTAAACGAGGTTCTTGTAAACAGAGGCGTCCCAAACTTTGGGGTGGCTGTGTCTTTTTGATTTTAATTTCCCTAAGCTATAGGACCATAAGTGGAAGTGCCCTAGGCTCTGTTGCTTTGTTTTTTAGATGTTTCAGGAAACACCATACACTTCTCCCGAGTGTCTGTTGGCAATTTACATCCCGCCCATCAGCATAACAAGGCTCCCAGTTCTCCATGGCCTGTCCTGCCTTTCTGGATTTTACACTTTTTTCAGATGGCCCTTTTGACCGGGGGGAAGTGAGACTTCATTGTAGTGCAGATTTCCTTTGCAAGCTTGCTTGGTTGGCCAAAAAGGGCGTATGCGTTTTTTCCTGAATATATTCAGGAAAACACGCATACGCCCTTTTTGGCCAAGTGCATCATTGTGGACGTTCTGCCTCTTTTCCTATGCTTTCAATGCAATTCCAGTCTACCTCCTGAAATCGGTTTCCTGCAATTCTGCCCCGCTTTCAAGTCCTCTTGGCAGCCTTACTTCAGTATATTTTTGGACGATAGCTGTCATTTATAACTCTGCAGGTTTGTGAATTACAGTGCCCCTGAGCTCCTTTCTTCAACTCGCTTTCTTTTGAGCTGGCCGCAACACCGCAGGATGGCTTCAGGCCCTAATCTGGTTCCGGCACGGCACGCTGAACCTTTGGTTAATTCCTCTTCCTGGTGGGAAATGAGAGTTAAATTTGCCCGTCCAGACACCTCCAGCTAGTCTCTCATTGGTTCTCGCTATTCCTGTTCATCTTCCGCAGAAATTGCAAACTGGGCCAAACAGGAGGTTAAAGGGACTGACTCTCCAAGTCGGGAGGGTGTTAGTAAAGCGTCTGGAATGTTGCACCCGAGTACCAGGGTACGAAAACTGAGACATATTTGAACACGTCTCCCGATCACATGGTTGATCATACTCTAGGTTCCACATGCATGTTTTACCTGAAGGAAGAATACCTTAAACCTGGGTAGTTGAAACCCGTGGAATGGGTACCATGCAATATGACTTCAAAGGGTCTTCATTTGCTCACCGAACCTCTCCAATCCTATCACTGCTGCGTTTATGCCCCTGTACACATGCTTGATTCTCTTTCGGAGACATAGCAATCCATAGGTTTTAAGATACTTACTAGTCAGGTACATTCTTAGGCATTTAATATGCGGTGTTGAGTCCATTTCGTTGAGCAAGGAGTAGCTCTTGTCTATTCCATATTTGGCTTAAGGAACTTTATCTGTGCTCATTTCAATCTCTGGTTTTATGCAGCACCCCAACTCACCTTTCCCCTTAAGCAAGCATAAGTTGGTTTTCTAAATTTGAGACCCTGTTCTGTTCTGTAATTCAGTTCCTGTGTAGCCAAGTTTACATTCCGTGTATTACTGATATCTTATGATGTTTCTTTTTCTGTGTGACTTATTTCAGTTAGAATCATCATACCTGAATCCACTCATTGTGCTGCTATGGGCCTGATGACATAGATTTCATTGCTGAGTGATATTGCTTTGTAAGTAAATACCACAACTTCTTTATCCATTTTTCACTTTCTGCGATGTTGAACTTGTACTGTAAACGAGGTTCTTGTAAACAGAGGCGTCCCAATGTTTGGGGTGGCTGTGTCTTTTTTATTTTAATTTCCCTAAGCTATAGGACCATAAGTGGAAGTGCCCTAGGCTCTGTTGCTTTGTTTTTTAGATGTTTCAGGAAACACCATACACTTCTCCCGAGTGTCTGTTGGCAATTTACATCCCGCCCATCAGCATAACAAGGCTCCCAGTTCTCCATGGCCTGTCCTGCCTTTCTGGATTTTACACTTTTTTCAGATGGCCCTTTTGACCGGGGGGAAGTGAGACTTCATTGTAGTGCAGATTTCCTTTGCAAGCTTGCTTGGTTGGCCAAAAAGGGCGTATGCGTTTTTTCCTGAATATATTCAGGAAAAAACGCATACGCCCTTTTTGGCCAAGTGCATCATTGTGGACGTTCTGCCTCTTTTCCTATGCTTTCAATGCAATTCCAGTCTGCCTCCTGAAATCGGTTTCCTGCAATTCTGCCCCGCTTTCAAGTCCTCTTGGCAGCCTTACTTCAGTATATTTTTGGACGATAGCTGTCATTTATAACTCTGCAGGTTTGTGAATTACAGTGCCCCTGAGCTCCTTTCTTCAACTCGCTTTCTTTTGAGCTGGCCGCAACACCGCAGGATGGCTTCAGGCCCTAATCTGGTTCCGGCACGGCACGCTGAGCCTTTGGTTAATTCCTCTTCCTGGTGGGAAATGAGAGTTAAATTTGCCCGTCCAGACACCTCCAGCTAGTCTCTCATTGGTTCTCGCTATTCCTGTTCATCTTCCGCAGAAATTGCAAACTGGGCCAAACAGGAGGTTAAAGGGACTGACTCTCCAAGTCGGGAGGGTGTTAGTAAAGCGTCTGGAATGTTGCACCCGAGTACCAGGGTACGAAAACTGAGACATATTTGAACACGTCTCCCGATCACATGGTTGATCATACTCTAGGTTCCACATGCATGTTTTAGCTGAAGGAAGAATACCTTAAACCTGGGTAGTTGAAACCCGTGGAATGGGTACCATGCAATATGACTTCAAAGGGTCTTCATTTGCTCACCGAACCTCTCCAATCCTATCACTGCTGCGTTTATGCCCCTGTACACATGCTTGATTCTCTTTCGGAGACATAGCAATCCATAGGTTTTAAGATACTTACTAGTCAGGTACATTCTTAGGCATTTAATATGCGGTGTTGAGTCCATTTCGTTGAGCAAGGAGTAGCTCTTGTCTATTCCATATTTGGCTTAAGGAACTTTATCTGTGCTCATTTCAATCTCTGGTTTTATGCAGCACCCCAACTCACCTTTCCCCTTAAGCAAGCATAAGTTGGTTTTCTAAATTTGAGACCCTGTTCTGTTCTGTAATTCAGTTCCTGTGTAGCCAAGTTTACATTCCATGTATTACTGATATCTTATGATGTTTCTTTTTCTGTGTGACTTATTTCAGTTAGAATCATCATACCTGAATCCACTCATTGTGCTGCTAAGGGCCTGATGACATAGATTTCATTGCTGAGTGATATTGCTTTTTAAGTAAATACCACAACTTCTTTATCCATTTTTCACTTTCTGCGATGTTGAACTTGTACTGTACACGAGGTTCTGGTAAACAGAGGCGTCCCAAACTTTGGGGTGGCTGTGTCTTTTTGATTTTAATTTCCCTAAGCTATAGGACCATAAGTGGAAGTGCCCTAGGCTCTGTTGCTTTGTTTTTTAGATGTTTCAGGAAACACCATACACTTCTCCCGAGTGTCTGTTGGCAATTTACATCCCGCCCATCAGCATAACAAGGCTCCCAGTTCTCCATGGCCTGTCCTGCCTTTCTGGATTTTACACTTTTTTCAGATGGCCCTTTTGACCGGGGGGAAGTGAGACTTCATTGTAGTGCAGATTTCCTTTGCAACCTTGCTTGGTTGGCCAAAAAGGGCGTATGCGTTTTTTCCTGAATATATTCAGGAAAACACGCATACGCCCTTTTTGGCCAAGTGCATCATTGTGGACGTTCTGCCTCTTTTCCTATGCTTTCAATGCAATTCCAGTCTACCTCCTGAAATCGGTTTCCTGCAATTCTGCCCCGCTTTCAAGTCCTCTTGGCAGCCTTACTTCAGTATATTTTTGGACGATAGCTGTCATTTATAACTCTGCAGGTTTGTGAATTACAGTGCCCCTGAGCTCCTTTCTTCAACTCGCTTTCTTTTGAGCTGGCCGCAACACCGCAGGATGGCTTCAGGCCCTAATCTGGTTCCGGCACGGCACGCTGAGCCTTTGGTTAATTCCTCTTCCTGGTGGGAAATGAGAGTTAAATTTGCCCGTCCAGACACCTCCAGCTAGTCTCTCATTGGTTCTCGCTATTCCTGTTCATCTTCCGCAGAAATTGCAAACTGGGCCAAACAGGAGGTTAAAGGGACTGACTCTCCAAGTCGGGAGGGTGTTAGTAAAGCGTCTGGAATGTTGCACCCGAGTACCAGGGTACGAAAACTGAGACATATTTGAACACGTCTCCCGATCACATGGTTGATCATACTCTAGGTTCCACATGCATGTTTTAGCTGAAGGAAGAATACCTTAAACCTGGGTAGTTGAAACCCGTGGAATGGGTACCATGCAATATGACTTCAAAGGGTCTTCATTTGCTCACCGAACCTCTCCAATCCTATCACTGCTGCGTTTATGCCCCTGTACACATGCTTGATTCTCTTTCGGAGACATAGCAATCCATAGGTTTTAAGATACTTACTAGTCAGGTACATTCTTAGGCGTTTAATATGCGGTGTTGAGTCCATTTCGTTGAGCAAGGAGTAGCTCTTGTCTATTCCATATTTGGCTTAAGGAACTTTATCTGTGCTCATTTCAATCTCTGGTTTTATGCAGCACCCCAACTCACCTTTCCCCTTAAGCAAGCATAAGTTGGTTTTCTAAATTTGAGACCCTGTTCTGTTCTGTAATTCAGTTCCTGTGTAGCCAAGTTTACATTCCGTGTATTACTGATATCTTATGATGTTTCTTTTTCTGTGTGACTTATTTCAGTTAGAATCATCATACCTGAATCCACTCATTGTGCTGCTAAGGGCCTGATGACATAGATTTCATTGCTGAGTGATATTGCTTTGTAAGTAAATACCACAACTTCTTTATCCATTTTTCACTTTCTGCGATGTTGAACTTGTACGCTAAACGAGGTTCTTGTAAACAGAGGCGTCCCAAACTTTGGGGTGGCTGTGTCTTTTTGATTTTAATTTCCCTAAGCTATAGGACCATAAGTGGAAGTGCCCTAGGCTCTGTTGCTTTGTTTTTTAGATGTTTCAGGAAACACCATACACTTCTCCCGAGTGTCTGTTGGCAATTTACATCCCGCCCATCAGCATAACAAGGCTCCCAGTTCTCCATGGCCTGTCCTGCCTTTCTGGATTTTACACTTTTTTCAGATGGCCCTTTTGACCGGGGGGAAGTGAGACTTCATTGTAGTGCAGATTTCCTTTGCAAGCTTGCTTGGTTGGCCAAAAAGGGCGTATGCGTTTTTTCCTGAATATATTCAGGAAAACACGCATACGCCCTTTTTGGCCAAGTGCATCATTGTGGACGTTCTGCCTCTTTTCCTATGCTTTCAATGCAATTCCAGTCTACCTCCTGAAATCGGTTTCCTGCAATTCTGCCCCGCTTTCAAGTCCTCTTGGCAGCCTTACTTCAGTATATTTTTGGACGATAGCTGTCATTTATAACTCTGCAGGTTTGTGAATTACAGTGCCCCTGAGCTCCTTTCTTCAACTCGCTTTCTTTTGAGCTGGCCGCAACACCGCAGGATGGCTTCAGGCCCTAATCTGGTTCCGGCACGGCACGCTGAGCCTTTGGTTAATTCCTCTTCCTGGTGGGAAATGAGAGTTAAATTTGCCCGTCCAGACACCTCCAGCTAGTCTCTCATTGGTTCTCGCTATTCCTGTTCATCTTCCGCAGAAATTGCAAACTGGGCCAAACAGGAGGTTAAAGGGACTGACTCTCCAAGTCGGGAGGGTGTTAGTAAAGCGTCTGGAATGTTGCACCCGAGTACCAGGGTACGAAAACTGAGACATATTTGAACACGTCTCCCGATCACATGGTTGATCATACTCTAGGTTCCACATGCATGTTTTAGCTGAAGGAAGAATACCTTAAACCTGGGTAGTTGAAACCCGTGGAATGGGTACCATGTAATATGACTTCAAAGGGTCTTCATTTGCTCACCGAACCTCTCCAATCCTATCACTGCTGCGTTTATGCCCCTGTACACATGCTTGATTCTCTTTCGGAGACATAGCAATCCATAGGTTTTAAGATACTTACTAGTCAGGTACATTCTTAGGCATTTAATATGCGGTGTTGAGTCCATTTCGTTGAGCAAGGAGTAGCTCTTGTCTATTCCATATTTGGCTTAAGGAACTTTATCTGTGCTCATTTCAATCTCTGGTTTTATGCAGCACCCCAACTCACCTTTCCCCTTAAGCAAGCATAAGTTGGTTTTCTAAATTTGAGACCCTGTTCTGTTCTGTAATTCAGTTCCTGTGTAGCCAAGTTTACATTCCGTGTATTACTGATATCTTATGATGTTTCTTTTTCTGTGTGACTTATTTCAGTTAGAATCATCATACCTGAATCCACTCATTGTGCTGCTAAGGGCCTGATGACATAGATTTCATTGCTGAGTGATATTGCTTTGTAAGTAAATACCACAACTTCTTTATCCATTTTTCACTTTCTGCGATGTTGAACTTGTACTGTACACGAGGTTCTGGTAAACAGAGGCGTCCCAAACTTTGGGGTGGCTGTGTCTTTTTGATTTTAATTTCCCTAAGCTATAGGACCATAAGTGGAAGTGCCCTAGGCTCTGTTGCTTTGTTTTTTAGATGTTTCAGGAAACACCATACACTTCTCCCGAGTGTCTGTTGGCAATTTACATCCCGCCCATCAGCATAACAAGGCTCCCAGTTCTCCATGGCCTGTCCTGCCTTTCTGGATTTTACACTTTTTTCAGATGGCCCTTTTGACCGGGGGGAAGTGAGACTTCATTGTAGTGCAGATTTCCTTTGCAAGCTTGCTTGGTTGGCCAAAAAGGGCGTATGCGTTTTTTCCTGAATATATTCAGGAAAAAACGCATACGCCCTTTTTGGCCAAGTGCATCATTGTGGACGTTCTGCCTCTTTTCCTATGCTTTCAATGCAATTCCAGTCTACCTCCTGAAATCGGTTTCCTGCAATTCTGCCCCGCTTTCAAGTCCTCTTGGCAGCCTTACTTCAGTATATTTTTGGACGATAGCTGTCATTTATAACTCTGCAGGTTTGTGAATTACAGTGCCCCTGAGCTCCTTTCTTCAACTCGCTTTCTTTTGAGCTGGCCGCAACACCGCAGGATGGCTTCAGGCCCTAATCTGGTTCCGGCACGGCACGCTGAGCCTTTGGTTAATTCCTCTTCCTGGTGGGAAATGAGAGTTAAATTTGCCCGTCCAGACACCTCCAGCTAGTCTCTCATTGGTTCTCGCTATTCCTGTTCATCTTCCGCAGAAATTGCAAACTGGGCCAAACAGGAGGTTAAAGGGACTGACTCTCCAAGTCGGGAGGGTGTTAGTAAAGCGTCTGGAATGTTGCACCCGAGTACCAGGGTACGAAAACTGAGACATATTTGAACACGTCTCCCGATCACATGGTTGATCATACTCTAGGTTCCACATGCATGTTTTAGCTGAAGGAAGAATACCTTAAACCTGGGTAGTTGAAACCCGTGGAATGGGTACCATGCAATATGACTTCAAAGGGTCTTCATTTGCTCACCGAACCTCTCCAATCCTATCACTGCTGCGTTTATGCCCCTGTACACATGCTTGATTCTCTTTCGGAGACATAGCAATCCATAGGTTTTAAGATACTTACTAGTCAGGTACATTCTTAGGCATTTAATATGCGGTGTTGAGTCCATTTCGTTGAGCAAGGAGTAGCTCTTGTCTATTCCATATTTGGCTTAAGGAACTTTATCTGTGCTCATTTCAATCTCTGGTTTTATGCAGCACCCCAACTCACCTTTCCCCTTAAGCAAGCATAAGTTGGTTTTCTAAATTTGAGACCCTGTTCTGTTCTGTAATTCAGTTCCTGTGTAGCCAAGTTTACATTCCGTGTATTACTGATATCTTATGATGTTTCTTTTTCTGTGTGACTTATTTCAGTTAGAATCATCATACCTGAATCCACTCATTGTGCTGCTAAGGGCCTGATGACATAGATTTCATTGCTGAGTGATATTGCTTTGTAAGTAAATACCACAACTTCTTTATCCATTTTTCACTTTCTGCGATGTTGAACTTGTACTGTACACGAGGTTCTGGTAAACAGAGGCGTCCCAATGTTTGGGGTGGCTGTGTCTTTTTGATTTTAATTTCCCTAAGCTATAGGACCATAAGTGGAAGTGCCCTAGGCTCTGTTGCTTTGTTTTTTAGATGTTTCAGGAAACACCATACACTTCTCCCGAGTATCTGTTGGCAATTTACATCCCGCCCATCAGCATAACAAGGCTCCCAGTTCTCCATGGCCTGTCCTGCCTTTCTGGATTTTACACTTTTTTCAGATGGCCCTTTTGACCGGGGGGAAGTGAGACTTCATTGTAGTGCAGATTTCCTTTGCAAGCTTGCTTGGTTGGCCAAAAAGGGCGTATGCGTTTTTTCCTGAATATATTCAGGAAAAAACGCATACGCCCTTTTTGGCCAAGTGCATCATTGTGGACGTTCTGCCTCTTTTCCTATGCTTTCAATGCAATTCCAGTCTGCCTCCTGAAATCGGTTTCCTGCAATTCTGCCCCGCTTTCAAGTCCTCTTGGCAGCCTTACTTCAGTATATTTTTGGACGATAGCTGTCATTTATAACTCTGCAGGTTTGTGAATTACAGTGCCCCTGAGCTCCTTTCTTCAACTCGCTTTCTTTTGAGCTGGCCGCAACACCGCAGGATGGCTTCAGGCCCTAATCTGGTTCCGGCACGGCACGCTGAGCCTTTGGTTAATTCCTCTTCCTGGTGGGAAATGAGAGTTAAATTTGCCCGTCCAGACACCTCCAGCTAGTCTCTCATTGGTTCTCGCTATTCCTGTTCATCTTCCGCAGAAATTGCAAACTGGGCCAAACAGGAGGTTAAAGGGACTGACTCTCCAAGTCGGGAGGGTGTTAGTAAAGCGTCTGGAATGTTGCACCCGAGTACCAGGGTACGAAAACTGAGACATATTTGAACACGTCTCCCGATCACATGGTTGATCATACTCTAGGTTCCACATGCATGTTTTAGCTGAAGGAAGAATACCTTAAACCTGGGTAGTTGAAACCCGTGGAATGGGTACCATGCAATATGACTTCAAAGGGTCTTCATTTGCTCACCGAACCTCTCCAATCCTATCACTGCTGCGTTTATGCCCCTGTACACATGCTTGATTCTCTTTCGGAGACATAGCAATCCATAGGTTTTAAGATACTTACTAGTCAGGTACATTCTTAGGCATTTAATATGCGGTGTTGAGTCCATTTCGTTGAGCAAGGAGTAGCTCTTGTCTATTCCATATTTGGCTTAAGGAACTTTATCTGTGCTCATTTCAATCTCTGGTTTTATGCAGCACCCCAACTCACCTTTCCCCTTAAGCAAGCATAAGTTGGTTTTCTAAATTTGAGACCCTGTTCTGTTCTGTAATTCAGTTCCTGTGTAGCCAAGTTTACATTCCGTGTATTACTGATATCTTATGATGTTTCTTTTTCTGTGTGACTTATTTCAGTTAGAATCATCATACCTGAATCCACTCATTGTGCTGCTAAGGGCCTGATGACATAGATTTCATTGCTGAGAGATATTGTTTTGTAAGTAAATACCACAACTTCTTTATCCATTTTTCACTTTCTGTGATGTTGAACTTGTACTGTAAACGAGGTTCTTGTAAATAGAGGCGTCCCAAACTTTGGGGTGGCTGTGTCTTTTTGATTTTAATTTCCCTAAGCTATAGGACCATAAGTGGAAGTGCCCTAGGCTCTGTTGCTTTGTTTTTTAGATGTTTCAGGAAACACCATACACTTCTCCCGAGTGTCTGTTGGCAATTTACATCCCGCCCATCAGCATAACAAGGCTCCCAGTTCTCCATGGCCTGTCCTGCCTTTCTGGATTTTACACTTTTTTCAGATGGCCCTTTTGACCGGGGGGAAGTGAGACTTCATTGTAGTGCAGATTTCCTTTGCAAGCTTGCTTGGTTGGCCAAAAAGGGCGTATGCGTTTTTTCCTGAATATATTCAGGAAAAAACGCATACGCCCTTTTTGGCCAAGTGCATCATTGTGGACGTTCTGCCTCTTTTCCTATGCTTTCAATGCAATTCCAGTCTGCCTCCTGAAATCGGTTTCCTGCAATTCTGCCCCGCTTTCAAGTCCTCTTGGCAGCCTTACTTCAGTATATTTTTGGACGATAGCTGTCATTTATAACTCTGCAGGTTTGTGAATTACAGTGCCCCTGAGCTCCTTTCTTCAACTCGCTTTCTTTTGAGCTGGCCGCAACACCGCAGGATGGCTTCAGGCCCTAATCTGGTTCCGGCACGGCACGCTGAGCCTTTGGTTAATTCCTCTTCCTGGTGGGAAATGAGAGTTAAATTTGCCCGTCCAGACACCTCCAGCTAGTCTCTCATTGGTTCTCGCTATTCCTGTTCATCTTCCGCAGAAATTGCAAACTGGGCCAAACAGGAGGTTAAAGGGACTGACTCTCCAAGTCGGGAGGGTGTTAGTAAAGCGTCTGGAATGTTGCACCCGAGTACCAGGGTACGAAAACTGAGACATATTTGAACACGTCTCCCGATCACATGGTTGATCATACTCTAGGTTCCACATGCATGTTTTAGCTGAAGGAAGAATACCTTAAACCTGGGTAGTTGAAACCCGTGGAATGGGTACCATGCAATATGACTTCAAAGGGTCTTCATTTGCTCACCGAACCTCTCCAATCCTATCACTGCTGCGTTTATGCCCCTGTACACATGCTTGATTCTCTTTCGGAGACATAGCAATCCATAGGTTTTAAGATACTTACTAGTCAGGTACATTCTTAAGCATTTAATATGCGGTGTTGAGTCCATTTCGTTGAGCAAGGAGTAGCTCTTGTCTATTCCATATTTGGCTTAAGGAACTTTATCTGTGCTCATTTCAATCTCTGGTTTTATGCAGCACCCCAACTCACCTTTCCCCTTAAGCAAGCATAAGTTGGTTTTCTAAATTTGAGACCCTGTTCTGTTCTGTAATTCAGTTCCTGTGTAGCCAAGTTTACATTCCGTGTATTACTGATATCTTATGATGTTTCTTTTTCTGTGTGACTTATTTCAGTTAGAATCATCATACCTGAATCCACTCATTGTGCTGCTAAGGGCCTGATGACATAGATTTCATTGCTGAGAGATATTGCTTTGTAAGTAAATACCACAACTTCTTTATCCATTTTTCACTTTCTGCGATGTTGAACTTGTACTGTAAACGAGGTTCTTGTAAACAGAGGCGTCCCAAACTTTGGGGTGGCTGTGTCTTTTTGATTTTAATTTCCCTAAGCTATAGGACCATAAGTGGAAGTGCCCTAGGCTCTGTTGCTTTGTTTTTTAGATGTTTCAGGAAACACCATACACTTCTCCCGAGTGTCTGTTGGCAATTTACATCCCGCCCATCAGCATAACAAGGCTCCCAGTTCTCCATGGCCTGTCCTGCCTTTCTGGATTTTACACTTTTTTCAGATGGCCCTTTTGACCGGGGGGAAGTGAGACTACATTGTAGTGCAGATTTCCTTTGCAACCTTGCTTGGTTGGCCAAAAAGGGCGTATGCGTTTTTTCCTGAATATATTCAGGAAAAAACGCATACGCCCTTTTTGGCCAAGTGCATCATTGTGGACGTTCTGCCTCTTTACCTATGCTTTCAATGCAATTCCAGTCTACCTCCTGAAATCGGTTTCCTTCAATTCTGCCCCGCTTTCAAGTCCTCTTGGCAGCCTTACTTCAGTATATTTTTGGACGATAGCTGTCATTTATAACTCTGCAGGTTTGTGAATTACAGTGCCCCTGAGCTCCTTTCTTCAACTCGCTTTCTTTTGAGCTGGCCGCAACACCGCAGGATGGCTTCAGGCCCTAATCTGGTTCCGGCACGGCACGCTGAGCCTTTGGTTAATTCCTCTTCCTGGTGGGAAATGAGAGTTAAATTTGCCCGTCCAGACACCTCCAGCTAGTCTCTCATTGGTTCTCGCTATTCCTGTTCATCTTCCGCAGAAATTGCAAACTGGGCCAAACAGGAGGTTAAAGGGACTGACTCTCCAAGTCGGGAGGGTGTTAGTAAAGTGTCTGGAATGTTGCACCCGAGTACCAGGGTACGAAAACTGAGACATATTTGAACACGTCTCCCGATCACATGGTTGATCATACTCTAGGTTCCACATGCATGTTTTAGCTGAAGGAAGAATACCTTAAACCTGGGTAGTTGAAACCCGTGGAATGGGTACCATGCAATATGACTTCAAAGGGTCTTCATTTGCTCACCGAACCTCTCCAATCCTATCACTGCTGCGTTTATGCCCCTGTACACATGCTTGATTCTCTTTCGGAGACATAGCAATCCATAGGTTTTAAGATACTTACTAGTCAGGTACATTCTTAGGCATTTAATATGCGGTGTTGAGTCCATTTCGTTGAGCAAGGAGTAGCTCTTGTCTATTCCATATTTGGCTTAAGGAACTTTATCTGTGCTCATTTCAATCTCTGGTTTTATGCAGCACCCCAACTCACCTTTACCCTTAAGCAAGCATAAGTTGGTTTTCTAAATTTGAGACCCTGTTCTGTTCTGTAATTCAGTTCCTGTGTAGCCAAGTTTACATTCCGTGTATTACTGATATCTTATGATGTTTCTTTTTCTGTGTGACTTATTTCAGTTAGAATCATCATACCTGAATCCACTCATTGTGCTGCTAAGGGCCTGATGACATAGATTTCATTGCTGAGTGATATTGCTTTGTAAGTAAATACCACAACTTCTTTATCCATTTTTCACTTTCTGCGATGTTGAACTTGTACTGTAAACGAGGTTCTTGTAAACAGAGGCGTCCCAATGTTTGGGGTGGCTGTGTCTTTTTGATTTTAATTTCCCTAAGCTATAGGACCATAAGTGGAAGTGCCCTAGGCTCTGTTGCTTTGTTTTTTAGATGTTTCAGGAAACACCATACACTTCTCCCGAGTGTCTGTTGGCAATTTACATCCCGCCCATCAGCATAACAAGGCTCCCAGTTCTCCATGGCCTGTCCTGCCTTTCTGGATTTTACACTTTTTTCAGATGGCCCTTTTGACCGGGGGGAAGTGAGACTTCATTGTAGTGCAGATTTCCTTTGCAAGCTTGCTTGGTTGGCCAAAAAGGGCGTATGCGTTTTTTCCTGAATATATTCAGGAAAAAACGCATACGCCCTTTTTGGCCAAGTGCATCATTGTGGACGTTCTGCCTCTTTTCCTATGCTTTCAATGCAATTCCAGTCTGCCTCCTGAAATCGGTTTCCTGCAATTCTGCCCCGCTTTCAAGTCCTCTTGGCAGCCTTACTTCAGTATATTTTTGGACGATAGCTGTCATTTATAACTCTGCAGGTTTGTGAATTACAGTGCCCCTGAGCTCCTTTCTTCAACTCGCTTTCTTTTGAGCTGGCCGCAACACCGCAGGATGGCTTCAGGCCCTAATCTGGTTCCGGCACGGCACGCTGAGCCTTTGGTTAATTCCTCTTCCTGGTGGGAAATGAGAGTTAAATTTGCCCGTCCAGACACCTCCAGCTAGTCTCTCATTGGTTCTCGCTATTCCTGTTCATCTTCCGCAGAAATTGCAAACTGGGCCAAACAGGAGGTTAAAGGGACTGACTCTCCAAGTCGGGAGGGTGTTAGTAAAGCGTCTGGAATGTTGCACCCGAGTACCAGGGTACGAAAACTGAGACATATTTGAACACGTCTCCCGATCACATGGTTGATCATACTCTAGGTTCCACATGCATGTTTTAGCTGAAGGAAGAATACCTTAAACCTGGGTAGTTGAAACCCGTGGAATGGGTACCATGCAATATGACTTCAAAGGGTCTTCATTTGCTCACCGAACCTCTCCAATCCTATCACTGCTGCGTTTATGCCCCTGTACACATGCTTGATTCTCTTTCGGAGACATAGCAATCCATAGGTTTTAAGATACTTACTAGTCAGGTACATTCTTAGGCATTTAATATGCGGTGTTGAGTCCATTTCGTTGAGCAAGGAGTAGCTCTTGTCTATTCCATATTTGGCTTAAGGAACTTTATCTGTGCTCATTTCAATCTCTGGTTTTATGCAGCACCCCAACTCACCTTTCCCCTTAAGCAAGCATAAGTTGGTTTTCTAAATTTGAGACCCTGTTCTGTTCTGTAATTCAGTTCCTGTGTAGCCAAGTTTACATTCCGTGTATTAGTGATATCTTATGATGTTTCTTTTTCTGTGTGACTTATTTCAGTTAGAATCATCATACCTGAATCCACTCTTTATGCTGCTATGGGCCTGATGACATAGATTTCATTGCTGAGTGATATTGCATTGTACGTAAGTACCACAACTTCTTTATCCATTTTTCACTTTATGCGATATTGAACTTCTACCGTAAATGAGGTTCTTGTAAACAGAGCCGTCCCAAATTTTGGGGTGGCTGTGTCTTTTTGATTTTAATTTCCCTAAGCTATAGGACCATAAGTGGAAGTGCCCTAGGCTCTGTTGCTTTGTTTTTTGGATGTTTCAGGAAACACCATACACTTCTCCCGAGTGGCTGTTGGCAATTTACATCCCGCCCATCAGCATAACAAGGCTCCCAGTTCTCCATGGCCTGTCCTGCCTTTCTGGATTTTACACTTTTTTCAGATGGCCCTTTTGACCAGGGGGAAGTGAGACTTCATTGTAGTGCAGATTTCCTTTGCAAGCTTGCTTGGTTGGCCAAAAAGGGCGTATGCCTTTTTTCCTGAATAAATTCAGGAAAAAAGGCATACACCCTTTTTGGCCAAGTGAATCATTGTGGACGTTCTGCCTCTTTTCCTATGCTTTAAATGCAATTCCAGTCTACCTCCTGAAATCGTTTTCCTGCAATTCTGCCTTGCTTTCAATGCCTCTTCATAGCCTTACCTCAATATATTTTTTGAAAATAGTTGGCCTTTATAACTCTGCAGGTTTTTGAATTGCAGTGGCCCTTAGCTCCATTTTTCAGCTCTTATTTTTGTGATCTTGCCTCATAACCACAGGATTCCTTCAGGCCCTATTCTTCTTCTGGGGCACCTTGCTGTGCCTTTGGTTTATTCTTCTTACTGATGTGAATTTAGAGTGACATGTGCCCATTGAAACTGCTACAGCTAGTTTCTCACTGGTTCCCCCTATTCCCATTCATCCTCCGCACTAACTGCAGACTGTGCGATACCAGAACTTAAAGGCATTGACTCTCCATGTGGGGATATTTTTGGTAAAGCGGCTGGAATGTCGATCCGGAGCCCCAGGAGAGGAAAAATGAGGTGCGTTTTAGAAACCTTTCCCGATCATATGGTATACCAGTCGCTGGGTTTCCCAAGCATGGTTTAGCTGTAGGAAGATTCCCTTCAACCTGGAGTGTTGGGACCCTTGGAATGAGTAGCATGAAGTATTGCATTAAACTTTTGGCAGTTGCTCACCAAAGCTCATCAATCCTCTCAGCCCCAAGTGTCCAGCCTTATGTCTTATCCAGCTGTGGGTTTATATGTGGTCAATCCAGGTTGCATCACAGCCCCTGAGCGAATTTTGTAAGAATTTTTCTCTCTTTCATTGTTTCTGCGTTTTGTTTTTAAAATTTATTTCTATAATGGGGTTTAGCTCATTTTCACTGCTGTGTTTGTCCCACTCTGCACACACTTGATTCCCTTATGGAGATATATCAATACATGGGTTTTAAGATTCTTATTACTCAGATATATTTCTCTGCGGTGTATAGGGTGTGTTGAGGCCAGTTCATTGAGCAAGGTGTAGATCTTGTCTAATATCTATTTGGTTTATTGAACGGTATCTGTGCTAATTTCAAACTCTGGTTTTATGCATCACCCCACCTCTCCTTTCCCCTTAAGCTGAAATAAGTGTGTTTTCTAAATGTGAGACACTGTTCTGTTCTGTAATTCATTTCTTGTGCAGCCATATTTACCCTCCCTCTATAAGTGATATCTTATGATATGTTTCTTTTCTGTTTGACTTATTTCAAGTAGTATTATCGGACCTAAATCCACTCTTTATCCTTCTACTAGCCTTATTACATTGATTTCATGGTGAAGAAATATTCCATTGTACATAAGTACCACATCTTCTTTATCCATTGCTCTCTTTCCTGGGATATTTAAGGTATACTGAAGTTGAGGTTCTTGTAAACAGAGTAGCCCTAAACTGTGGTGTGCTTGTGTCTTGTTGATTTTTAGACTTCCCTAGATATACTCCCATGATTGGAAGTGTCCTATGCTCTGTAGCTCTGTTTTTTAGATGATTTAGGAACCACCATACACTTCTCCAGAGTGGCTCTCGGCAGTTCACACACTGCCCATCAGCGTATAAAGGCTCCCTGTTCTCCATGGCCTGTCCTGCATTTCTGGTTTTTACAATTTTTTAGGATGGCCCTTTTGACCAGTGGGAAATGAGACTTCTTTGTTGTGCACATTTGCATTGCTTGCTTGCTTCGTTGCCCATAAAGTGCGTATGCGTTTTTTCCTGGATATAATCAGGAAAAAACGCATACGCCCTTTTGGGCCAACTGCATCATTGTCGAAATTCTGCCGCTTTTCATGTGCTTTAAAGACGAGTCCAATCTATCTCTTGAAATCTGTTTCTTGCAATTCTGTCTTGCATTCAGATCCTCTTCTTTGCCTTACCTCAACATATTTTTGGACGTTAGTTTTCATTTATAACTCTGCAGGTTTGTGAATTGCAGTGACCCTGAGCTCCATTTTTTAAGTTGCTCTTTTGTGAGCTGGCCTCAAACCCGCAGGATTGCTTCAGGCCCTATTTTGGCTCGGGCGAGGCGGGCTGAGCCTTTTTTCAATTCTTATTCTTAATGGGAAATTAGAGTGATATGTGCCCGTCCAAACCCCTACAACTATTCTCTCATTGGTTCCCCGTTCATCCTCCTCACAATTTGCAAAATGTGTGAAACAGAAGTTGAAATGTGCTGATTCTCCAAGTGGGGAGATTCTAAGTAACGTGGCTGGAATGGTGAACAGGAGCACCAGGAGAGGATAAATGAGCTGCATTTTAGACACATCTCCCGATCACATGGTGTACAGTCCTCTGGGTTTTCCATGCATGTTTTAGCTGTAGGAAGATCCCTTGAACCTGCATATTTGGGACCCATTGAATGGGTACCAGGTAGTATTACTTTAAAGGGTGTGCATTTCCTCACCCAACCTCACATTTCTCTTAGCACAAACAGTTTCCAGCCTTATGTCTCATCCTGCTGTGGGTCTAGATGTGTTCAATCCATGTTGCATCACCGGCCCTGAGGAAAAGTTGTAAGAGGTTTTCTCTGTCTCTCTGTCGTTTATTTTTTTCAATTTATTACTATATTGGTTACAGCTGATTTTCAAAGCTCTGTTTCTTGCTGCTGTACATCCACTTGATTCACGTACAGAGAGACATCAGTAAATTCTTTTTCAGATTCTTACCAGTCGTATATATTCTTTTCCGGTGACTTGAGTGTGCTGAGTGCAGTTCTTTTAGCTACCGTGTAGGCCTTGTTGATTATCAGTTTGGTATTTGGAATGGTATCTTTGCTAATTTCAACCTCCTGGGTGATGCCTCACCCCTCCCCACCTTTCCCGTTTAGCAGCCTTATGCGTGTTTTCTACATATTTGACTATGTTTTTGTTTTGTAATTTATTTCATGTGTAGCCATTTTGGATTCCACCTTTAAGTGATATCTTATGATATGTGTCTTTTTCTTTTTGAATTATGTCACTTAGAAAGATCATACGTAACTCCTCCAGAGTTGTTACAACTGGCCATATTTCATTGATTTCCAGGCTGAATAATATTCCACTCTACCTAAGTACCACATCTCTACCCATTTTTTCCCTCCAGAGACATTTAAGTTATATCCTAGTTGAGGATCTTTTAAACAGAGAGGGGGTAAACATTGGGGTGCCTGTGTCCTCTCGATTTTTGTTTTTCTCAAGATATACGCCCATGAGTGCAAGTGCCCTATGCTCTGTAGCTCATTTTTTAGATGTTTTAGTAAACACAATACACTTCTCCAGAATGGCCGTTGGCAATATACATTTCCACTATAAGTCTCACAGGGCTCCCTCTTCTCCTTGCCCTGTCCTGCATTTCTGTTGTTTACGCTTTATGAGGATGGCTCTTCTGACTGATGCGAAGTGATATCTTTTGTAGTATTGACTTCCAGTGCCCACCTGTTTGGTTGGCTAAAAAAGTGTATGCCCTTTTCTTGAATATATACAGAAAAAAACGCATACACCCTTTTTGGCCAACTGCAATGTTGGCAATGTTCAGCTCCTTTTCTTGTGCTTAATGGCGAGTCCTTTCTACCTCCTCAAATCCCTTTCCTGCCATTCTCCCTTGCTTACAAGTCCTTTTCTCTGACTTTCCTCAAGACATTTTTCAGTGATGGATATTTTCAACTCTGCAGTTTTGTGAATTTTACTGCCCCTGAGTTCCATTGTTCAACTTGTGTTTATGGGAACTGGCCACAAAGCAGTGGGATTTCCTCAAGCCCTATACTGTTTCCATGGGCAACCCTAGCCTTTAGTCAATTCGTCTTCCTGATTGGAAATTAGAGTGACATGTCCCTGTCTGAACACCTAGGACTTGTCTCTCATTGTTCCTCATCCTTCCGCTTCATCCTCTGGACAAATTCCAAACTGTACGCAACAGGATGTTGACAGTGCTGACATCTCCAAGTGGGGAGACTGTTAATAAAGACTCTGGAGGGGTGAACCCGAGCACCAGGAGATGAGGAGATGAGATGCCTTTTCCAAACTCTTCCCGATCAGACGGTATACCATCCTCTGGGTGTGACAGACATGTTTTAGCAGTAGGAAGAGTCCCATTCATGTAAGGAGAACACCAGGGCTTTTTCAAAATCAGTGTCTCCCCGAAACCCAAACTGGGGAATTTTTTAAGCTACGGCTACACATATGTTCATTAAGGGCCTTGGGAAGTAGGCAGAGTCCAAACTTTAGATGATTGAAGTCTTCAGGGTCAGAAGCACTCACCACCAGCTTCCCTTAGGTTACACTTTAACTGTCATTGATAGATGATGTCAATAAAAATATCTATTCTTTTTCAGATTATTTCCCCTTATAGGTTATTGCAAAATGTTGAGTGTAGTTCCCTGTGCTATACAGTAGTTCCTTGTTGATGATCTATTTTATACATAGCAGTGTGTATGTGTTAATCCCAAACTGTTAATTTATCCCTCCTCCCACCTTTCCCCTTTGGTAATAATAAATTATAAGATTTTATACTTCTCAGAAATGGGGGAGCTGAAAGAGAGGTATCATTTTCAATGGAAAAGCATTTAAAACAAGATTGAAGCTTTAACCAAGATTATTAGATGTACATCCTTGGAAAGAAATCACTTCGTTTCTCTAATATTGACCTGACAAATAAGACAAACCTTTTCACTGAACTTGCTTATAATAAAGTGATGGAAATATCAAATGGAAGTGTTAGAAACATCTTATTTTACCCGAGCCTTATACACTGTTCTATGTTAACTACAGTTTGGCTCACACATCTGTTCATTGAGGTTACAATAGTCTCAATTTCTGTTACTGATCCTCCAGAGTGGACCCCAACAAGTGTCCCCCTGCCCAGTGTCATTGGGGCCAACAGATCGAGACTGAGTTTGGTTCACAAGCAAAGGAAACTTTATATTTTGATCAGAGAATGGAGAGGTGAGAGCATGCACTACCCCGTGGGCTGTGGGCTGGGCTGCTGTGTAGAGATCCTGTCAGAGTCAGTGGGAGGGAGGGGGCGGAGCTCTCGAGGGCCAGGTTGGCTGCAGCTCAGGCTCTATATCGCGGAGTCTGCACTGGGCCCCAGGAGCTGAGGTGTCGACCCAGCCATTCTGCACTAGGAAATCTGGTCTGAAGTGCCGGGTGTGGAACCTCTGCATGCGGGACCCTAGGAGCACGTGAAATTAGACAAAGCACAAAGGATAAAAAAGGTTAGACTTGACTTTATTGCCCAGATTCTATTTTTATCTCCCAGGGATTTTTAATGGGCTTTGCTGGGGACAAACCCCTCCTCTGCCTTTTGTCCCGTTCCTCATTCTTGGAGTGCTGAGGGTGCAGACACTTCTTCTGTAACTGCTGAGTGCTGAGTTGGGAGCCCTAATACCCGGGGGCGAGGGTCAGAGCTTCTCTCCAGCAGCCTCCAGGTGACGTTGATTGTCCCCAGGTCCCCTGCCTCCCTGCTCGTCCACCTGAGCACCAGCATTGGAAGTGTTATAGATTCTAATGACCTTTAAGGGTCCAGGAAAGAGATGTGCAGAGACGCTGTGGGGGCCGGTTTCATCCCGCCCCACATTTGTTCGGCCACCTTAGGCTGACCGTTTCTGCCAGCCTAGATGCTCTGACCAGTAGTCTGCGCTTTCTTCAATTAGGCCCCTGAATTAACGTACAAACAGCACCAGGTGTCAGAGCCCTGCCCGCTCAACTCCCAGACAGTCCAGGGTCAGTGGTGATCAAGGACCATGATGACCACTGAGTCAACAGCCTTTTGAAGTAAACAGGAGTCCAGCCGGTCTTATTGGCCACCATCATCACGGTGTCTGTAGGCTTTTCTATGGTGACAGTGTGATATACGGTTCCCCCGCCAAGATTATTAGCTCCCCTCTGGGTGCAGTAAGTCCTGCAAGCAGTAGTCTGCTCTTTTGGGACACACTCTTGTTGTTTTATGAGAGAAACTCCAGGTCAAGTGATGTTCACATGAATCGTCATGGTGCCCTGTTGCCCCCGGTTATCTCTCTGGATGTTGGAGTTGGAGGGCCTCCTCACTCGAGGTCGGTGTGCCCACGGAGCGAACCCTGCAACTTCAGGGCATGGTTGGTGGTTAGGATCACCACGTGGGGTCCTTTTCCCTTAGGAGGGAGGTGGCCTTTTGGGCTGCTGATTTCCAGGTTTTTAGATACCGTCAGTATCTTGGCCAGATGCGGCAGTGGGCCAAGCCCCTTGGTGACCGTAGTTTATCCTACCTGGATGGCATTCTTGCATTGTTCCATTTCAAGTGGTCCCAGTTTTTGCACTAATTCTCCAATGGCGATTCACCTTTCACCGGGAATGTAAAGGTCAAAGGGTTTAGCTAAATTAGGGAGTTCCAGGGCAAGGGTCTGAATTGACTGCTCTTTCCATTCTTGAAAGGCCACTTCTGGATTCTATTCAAAAGGATCATCATCTTTTCCTTTCAGTGTTTCATATAGAGGCCCAGCTAGTAGACTGTAGTTAGGGATCCAGAAGCAGCAAACCCTGGCCTCCCCAGGAACCCCTAAGCTGTCTTCTAGTTTTAGAAAGGGGTAAGGCTGAAAATGGTTTCTTCCCTTTCCTGGGATGGGCTTCTCCGACCTTCTGTGAGAATGAAGCCCAGGCAGGTCACCGCAGTCTGTGATATTTGAGCTTTTTCTTGGACAACTTCTATCCTTTATTGGCTTGGTAGTTCAGAGGCCTCCTTAGTAGGGCTGGCGATCAGAATGTCGTCTGCGTACTGAAGGAGGGTTTCCTTTTCCAGAGGTAGAACTTTTAGGTCTTTAGCTAAGCTTTCCCCAAAGATGGTGTGGGAATTTTTGCACCCTTGGGGCAAGACGGCCCGGAAGTATTGTTTTAGTTGTATGTTGAGTCCTGCCACTCACAAGCCAAAATTTCTTGTGACTCTGGGACTAATGGAATACAAAAGAAGGCATCATTGAAGACTAATACAGAATACCATGTCCTGGTGGTTGGTAGAATGACCAGCAGGGTGTAGGAATTAGGAGCAACTGGAGGTATATCCTCGGTGGCTTCACTGACTGTCCTGACATCCTTTACCAGGTCCCCAGCAGCCCATGGGGCTCTCGTGGTCAGACCAATCCCAGAATATGGAGCTCACCTGGGCAGGTACCCCACCCCCACCCCAGCCCACGGGGCTCTCGTGGTCAGGCCCTTCCCAGGATACAGAGCTACCCTTGCAGGTACCGTGGCAGGGCTGGGCACACAGGAACCGTGCACATAGCCCTCATTGCAGAGCACCCCCAGCTCACCTGTCGCTCAGAGCTGACACAGAGCACCTCAGAGCAGGACTTGAACTAACAAATAGCAGCTGCGACAGGTCTGTGACCCTGGGCATCACTCTGTGCGGCCTCCCTCCACCTGGTCTTCCAGAGACTTCCACTGCACCCGGGGCACCAGGCCTCTGTCTCCAACCACCACCCACCCCTCCTCTCCCTGACTCCTGGGTTCCTCTCATAAGGAGAGGGTTTTCTTGAAGTTGTCTCCCACTCATGGGCCAGATAAAATGATTAGAAAACAAGCCAAAGCTGCAGCCCCTTGTCTATCCTGACTCTCAGGAGCCCACACCTGTTCCTTGGACCTGGCCGGTTCAGCAAGTTCCATTTTCTGCAACTGTGAGCCCCTGAGGGGTGATGATTGGCTGACCTGGGCAGCCTTACCGTGCGGGCCAGCCCTCCCCAGGTGTGCCTGGGTTGAGATCAATATAAATACCACTCCAGGCAGCAAGAGCCCCTGCAGCCGTGCCTGACGCCATTTTCTCTGCCCTGTCAGCAGTCTCGGGGCTGGGCTGGTGGGAGGGAGTGAGAGGCCACGGCTTTGTGGGTGGCCCAGTGTGAGTGGGGCTCTGCTGGACTTTCTGCAGCAGTTGCCAGGCTGCCACCTGCTAAAGAAGAGGATGTGTCACCCATACCTGCTGCTGGAATTTCTCCCTGGGCAGAGGTGAGGAAGGAAAAAAGCAGTGGGGGCAGGGACAGGACGGGTATCTCAGGCAGGGAAATGGAAATCTTCCAGAAGAGCACCCAGGGCCAGGACCATCCTGGCTGGCCTGCAGGCACCAAGTCGGCCGGCATGCTGTCACTCGTGTGGCTCTATGGCCCTTCCTCTAGGCTTTCAAGTCCTTGTATATATTCAGGTGTTTTACCTGGGACGGGTGGGAATAGTTCAGCAGCAACTGGCCTGGGGCTCAGCTCACGTTTACTCACAGATGCCTCGGCACGGTGCCCCAGCTTTGCAATGAGGACGCTTGTTGCGTGGGGGCTGCTGGCTGAATGGGAGACGATTCCCCACCACTGGCCAACTTCAGAATTGTTTACAACTGGAGCAAGTGCCCTGATACGGTTTTCTTCTGTGGAACTGGTGGGTTCTGTGTTTTTTTTCTCTTTTTCGTTTTTGCTTCAAGGTAGATTTTATTCCTCTTTTTTGTATTTACAGATATAAGCATGGAAATAATTTATTCATATAAATACATGTATGTGAAGGGAATAATTGTTTTTTCTGTTTTATTTTTTAAATTTTATTTCTTTTTAATTTTGAATTTTATTTTATATTTTTATACAGCAGGTTCTTATTGGTTATCTATTTTATACATATAAATGTATACATGCCAATCCCAGTCTCTCAACTCCTCCCACCACCACCCCCCCAACAGCTTTCCCCCCTTGTTGTCCATACATTTGTTGTCTACATCTGTTGCTCTATTTATGCCTTGCAAAATGGTTAATCTGTACAGTTTTTCTAGGTTCCACATATATGCATGAATATACAAGATTTGTTTTTCTCTTTCTGACTTTCTTCACTCTGTATGACAGTCTCTAGATCCATCGACGTCTCTACAAATGACCCAATTTCATTCCTTTTCATGGCTTAGTAATATTCCATTTTATATATGTACCACAGCTTTATGCATTCGTCTGTCTGTGGGCATTTAGGTTGCTTCCATTACCTCGATATTGTAAATAGTGATGCAATGAACATTGCGGTGAATGTCTCGTTTTGATTTATGGTTTTGTCTGGGTATATGTCCAGTACTGGGATTGCTGTATCATATGGTAATTCTACTGTTAGTTTCTTAAGAAACTCCATATTGTTCTCCGTAGTGACTGTATCAATTTATATTCCCAACAATAGTGGAAGAGGGTTCCTTTTCTCCACACCCTTTCCAGCATTTTTGTTTGTAGATTTTCTCATGATGCCCATTCTATCAGGTGTGAGGTGATACCTCATTGTTGAGTCCATTTTGTTGAGCAAGGGGTAGGTCTTGTCTATTACATATTTGGCTTATTGAATGGTATCTGTGCTAATTTCAAACTCTGGTTTTATGCAGCACCCCAACTCACTTTCCCCCTTAAGCAAGCATAAGTTGGTTTTCTAAACTTGAGACCCTGTTCTGTTTTGTAATTCAGTTCATGTGTAGCCAAGTTCACATTCCGTGTATTAGTGATATCTTATGATGTTTCTTTTTCTGTGTGACTTAT
This sequence comes from Pseudorca crassidens, assembly GCF_039906515.1. Taxonomy (NCBI): domain Eukaryota; kingdom Metazoa; phylum Chordata; class Mammalia; order Artiodactyla; family Delphinidae; genus Pseudorca; species Pseudorca crassidens. The sequence continues at coordinate 62,112 of NW_027136330.1, read as the reverse complement.
TTCAGTTAGAATCATCATACCTGAATCCACTCATTATGCTGCTACGGGCCTGATGACATAGATTTCATGGCTGAGTGATTTTGCATTGTACATAAGTACCACAACTTCTTTATCCATTTTTCACTTTCTGCGATATTGAACTTGTACCGTAAACGAGGTTCTTGTAAACAGAGCCGTCCCAAACATTGGGGTGGCTGTGTCTTTTTGATTTTAATTTCCCTAAGCTATAGGACCATAAGTGGAAGTGCCCTAGGCTCTGTTGCTTTGTTTTTTAGATGTTTCAGGAAACACCATACACTTCTCCCGAGTGTCTGTTGGCAATTTACATCCCGCCCATCAGCATAACAAGGCTCCCAGTTCTCCATGGCCTGTCCTGCCTTTCTGGATTTTACACATTTTTCAGATGGCCCTTTTGACCGGGGGGAAGTGAGACTTCACTGTACTGCAGATTTCCTTTGCAAGCTTGCTTGGTTGGCCAAAAAGGGTGTATGCGTTTTTTCCTGAATATATTCAGGAAAAAACACATACGCGCTTTTTGGCCAAGTGCATCATTGTGGACGTTCTGCCTCTTTTCCTATGCTTTCAATGCAATTCCACTCTACCTCCTGAAATCGGTTTCCTGCAATTCTGCCCCGCTTTCAAGTCCTCTTAGCAGCCTTACTTCAGTATATTTTTGGACGATAGCTGTCATTTATAAGTCTGCAGGTTTGTGAATTACAGTGCCCCAGAGCTCCTTTCTTCAACTCGCTTTCTTGTGAGCTGGCCGCAACACCGCAGGATGGCTTCAGGCCCTAATCTGGTTCCGGCACGGCACGCTGAGCCTTTGGTTATTTCCTCTTCCTGGTGGGAAATGAGAGTTAAATTTGCCCGTCCAGACACCACCAGCTTGTCTCTCATTGGTTCTCCCTATTCCTGTTCATCTTCCACAGAAATTGCAAACTGGGCCAAATAGGAGGTTAAAGGTACTGACTCTCCAAGTCGGGAGGGTGTTAGTAAAGCGTCTGGAATGTTGCACCCGAGTACCAGGGGACGAAACCTGAGACATATTGGAACACATCTCCCGATCACATTGTTGATCATACTCTGGGTTCCACATGCATGTTTTAGCTGAAGGAAGAATCCCTGAAACCTGGAGAGTTGAGACCCGTGGAATGGGTACCATGCAATATGACTTCAAAAGGTATTCATTTGCTCACCGAACCTCTCCAATCCTATCACTGCTGCATTTATGCCCCTGTACACACGCTTGATTCTCTTTCGGAGACGTAGCAATCCATAGGTTTTAAAATACTTACTAGTCAGGTACATTCTTAGGCGTTTAATATGGGGTGTTGAGTCCATTTCGTTGAGCAAGGAGTAGCTCTTGTCTGTTACATATTTGGCTTAAGGAACTTTATCTGTGCTCATTTCAATCTCTGGTTTTATGCAGCACCCCAACTCACCTTTACCCTTAAGCAAGCATAAATTGGTTTTCTAAATTTGAGACCCTGTTCTGTTCTGTAATTCAGTTCCTGTGTAGCCAAGTTTACATTCCGTGTATTACTGATATCTTATGATGTTTCTTTTTCTGTGTGACTTATTTCAGTTAGAATCATCGTCCCTGAATCCACTCATTATGCTTCTACGGGCCTGATGACATAGATTTCATTGCTGAGTGATACTGCATTGTACGTAAGTACCACAAGTTCTTTATCCATTTTTCACTTTCTGTGATATTGAGCTTGTACGGTAAACGAGGTTCTTGTAAACAGAGGCGTCCCAAACTTTGGGGTGGCTGTGTCTTTTTGATTTTAATTTCCCTAAGCTATAGGACCATAAGTGGAAGTGCCCTAGGCTCTGTTGCTTTGTTTTTTAGATGTTTCAGGAAACACCATACACTTCTCCCGAGTGTCTGTTGGCAATTTACATCCCGCCCATCAGCATAACAAGGCTCCCAGTTCTCCATGGCCTGTCCTGCCTTTCTGGATTTTACACTTTTTTCAGATGGCCCTTTTGACCGGGGGGAAGTGAGACTTCATTGTAGTGCAGATTTCCTTTGCAAGTTTGCTTGGTTGGCCAAAAAGGGCGTATGCGTTTTTTCCTGAATATATTCAGGAAAAAACGCATACGCCCTTTTTGGCCTAGTGCATCACTGTGGACGTTCTGCCTCTTTTCCTATGCTTTCAATGCAATTCCAGTCTACCTCCTGAAATCGGTTTCCTGCAATTCTGCCCCGCTTTCAAGTCCTCTTGGCAGCCTTGCTTCAGTATATCTTTGGACGATAGCTGTCATTTATAACTCTGCAGGTTTGTGAATTACAGTGCCCCTGAGCTCCTTTCTTCAACTCGCTTTCTTGTGACCTGGCCACAACACCGCAGGATGGCTTCAGGCCCTAATCTGGTTCCGGCACGGCACACTGAGCCTTTGGTTAATTCCTCTTCCTGGTGGGAAATGAGAGTTAAATTTGCCCGTCCAGACACCTCCAGCTAGTCTCTCATTGGTTCTCGCTATTCCTGTTCATCTTCCGTAGAAATTGCAAACTGGGCCAAACAGGAGGTTAAAGGGACTGACTCTCCAAGTCGGGAGGGTGTTAGTAAAGCGTCTGGAATGTTGCACCCGAGTACCAGGGGAGGAAAACTGAGACATATTTGAACACGTCTCCCGTTCACATGGTTGATCATACTCTGGGTTCCACATGCATGTTTTAGCTGAAGGAAGAATACCTTAAACCTGGAGAGTTGAGACCCGTGTAATGGGTACCATGCAATATGACTTCAAAGGGTCTTCATTTGCTCACCGAACTTCTCCAATCCTATCACTGCTGCGTTTATCCCCCTGTACAGACGCTTGATTCTCTTTTGGAGACATAGCAATCCATAGGTTTTAAGATACTTACTAGTCAGGTACATTCTTAGGCGTTTAATATGCGGTGTTGAGTCCATTTCGTTGAGCAAGGAGTAGCTCTTGTCTATTCCATATTTGGCTTAAGGAACTTTATCTGTGCTCATTTCAATCTCTGGTTTTATGCAGCACCCCAACTCACCTTTCCCCTTAAGCAAGCATAAGTTGGTTTTCTAAATTTGAGACCCTGTTCTGTTCTGTAATTCAGTTCCTGTGTAGCCAAGTTTACATTCCGTGTATTACTGATATCTTATGATGTTTCTTTTTCTGTGTGACTTATTTCAGTTAGAATCATCATACCTGAATCCACTCATTGTGCTGCTAAGGGCCTGATGACATAGATTTCATTGCTGAGTGATATTGCTTTGTAAGTAAATACCACAACTTCTTTATCCATTTTTCACTTTCTGCGATGTTGAACTTGTACTGTAAACGAGGTTCTTGTAAACAGAGGCGTCCCAAACATTGGGGTGGCTGTGTCTTTTTGATTTTAATTTCCCTAATCTATAGGACCATAAGTGGAAGTGCCCTAGGCTCTGTTGCTTTGTTTTTTAGATGTTTCAGGAAACACCATACACTTCTCCCGAGTGTCTGTTGGCAATTTACATCCCACCCATCAGCATAACAAGGCTCCCAGTTCTCCATGGCCTGTCCTGCCTTTCTGGATTTTACACTTTTTTCAGATGGCCCTTTTGACCGGGGGGAAGTGAGACTTCATTGTAGTGCAGATTTCCTTTGCAAGCTTGCTTGGTTGGCCAAAAAGGGCGTATGTGTTTTTTCCTGAATATATTCAGGAAAAAACGCATACGCCCTTTTTGGCCAAGTGCATCATTGTGGACGTTCTGCCTCTTTTCCTATGCTTTCAATGCAATTCCAGTCTACCTCCTGAAATCGGTTTCCTGCAATTCTGCACCGCTTTCAAGTCCTCTTGGCAGCCTTACTTCAGTATATTTTTGGACGATAGCTGTCATTTATAAGTCTGCAGGTTTGTGAATTACAGTGCCCCTGAGCTCCTTTCTTCAACTCGCTTTCTTGTGACCTGGCCGCAACACCGCAGGATGGCTTCAGGCCCTAATCTGGTTCCGGCACGGCACGCTGAGCCTTTGGTTAATTCCTCTTCCTGGTGGGAAATGAGAGTTAAATTTGCCCGTCCAGACACCTCCAGCTAGTCTCTCATTGGTTCTCGCTATTCCTGTTCATCTTCCGCAGAAATTGCAAACTGGGCCAAACAGGAGGTTAAAGGGACTGACTCTCCAAGTCGGGAGGGTGTTAGTAAAGCGTCTGGAATGTTGCACCCGAGTACCAGGGTACGAAAACTGAGACATATTTGAACACGTTTCCCGATCACATGGTTGATCGTACTCTAGGTTCCACATGCATGTTTTAGCTGAAGGAAGAATACCTTAAACCTGGGTAGTTGAAACCCGTGGAATGGGTACCATGCAATATGACTTCAAAGGGTTTTCATTTGCTCACCGAACCTCTCCAATCCTATCACTGCTGCGTTTATGCCCCTGTACACATGCTTGATTCTCTTTCGGAGACATAGCAATCCATAGGTTTTAAGATACTTACTAGTCAGGTACATTCTTAGGCGTTTAATATGCGGTGTTGAGTCCATTTCGTTGAGCAAGGAGTAGCTCTTGTCTATTCCATATTTGGCTTAAGGAACTTTATCTGTGCTCATTTCAATCTCTGGTTTTATGCAGCACCCCAACTCACCTTTCCCCTTAAGCAAGCATAAGTTGGTTTTCTAAATTTGAGACCCTGTTCTGTTCTGTAATTCAGTTCCTGTGTAGCCAAGTTTACATTCCGTGTATTAGTGATATCTTATGATGTTTCTTTTTCTGTGTGACTTATTTCAGTTAGAATCATCATACCTGAATCCACTCATTGTGCTGCTAAGGGCCTGATGACATAGATTTCATTGCTGAGTGATATTGCTTTGTAAGTAAATACCACAACTTCTTTATCCATTTTTCACTTTCTGCGATGTTGAACTTGTACGGTAAACGAGGTTCTTGTAAACAGAGGTGTCCCAAACTTTGGGGTGGCTGTGTCTTTTTGATTTTAATTTCCCTAATCTATAGGACCATAAGTGGAAGTGCCCTAGGCTCTGTTGCTTTGTTTTTTAGATGTTTCAGGAAACACCATACACTTCTCCCGAGTGTCTGTTGGCAATTTACATCCCGCCCATCAGCATAACAAGGCTCCCAGTTCTCCATGGCCTGTCCTGCCTTTCTGGATTTTACACTTTTTTCAGATGGCCCTTTTGACCGGGGGGAAGTGAGACTTCATTGTAGTGCAGATTTCCTTTGCAAGCTTGCTTGGTTGGCCAAAAAGGGCATATGTGTTTTTTTCCTGAATATATTCAGGAAAAAACGCATACGCCCTTTTTGGCCAAGTGCATCATTGTGGACGTTCTGCCTCTTTTCCTATGCTTTCAATGCAATTCCAGTCTACCTCCTGAAATCGGTTTCCTGCAATTCTGCCCCGCTTTCAAGTCCTCTTGGCAGCCTTACTTCAGTATATTTTTGGACGATAGCTGTCATTTATAAGTCTGCAGGTTTGTGAATTACAGTGCCCCTGAGCTCCTTTCTTCAACTCGCTTTCTTGTGACCTGGCCGCAACACCGCAGGATGGCTTCAGGCCCTAATCTGGTTCCGGCACGGCACGCTGAGCCTTTGGTTAATTCCTCTTCCTGGTGGGAAATGAGAGTTAAATTTGCCCGTCCAGACACCTCCAGCTAGTCTCTCATTGGTTCTCGCTATTCCTGTTCATCTTCCGCAGAAATTGCAAACTGGGCCAAACAGGAGGTTAAAGGGACTGACTCTCCAAGTCGGGAGGGTGTTAGTAAAGCGTCTGGAATGTTGCACCCGAGTACCAGGGTACGAAAACTGAGACATATTTGAACACGTTTCCCGATCACATGGTTGATCATACTCTAGGTTCCACATGCATGTTTTAGCTGAAGGAAGAATACCTTAAACCTGGGTAGTTGAAACCCGTGGAATGGGTACTATGCAATATGACTTCAAAGGGTCTTCATTTGCTCACCGAACCTCTCCAATCCTATCACTGCTGCGTTTATGCCCCTGTACACATGCTTGATTCTCTTTCGGAGACATAGCAATCCATAGGTTTTAAGATACTTACTAGTCAGGTACATTCTTAGGCGTTTAATATGCGGTGTTGAGTCCATTTCGTTGAGCAAGGAGTAGCTCTTGTCTATTCCATATTTGGCTTAAGGAACTTTATCTGTGCTCATTTCAATCTCTGGTTTTATGCAGCACCCCAACTCACCTTTCCCCTTAAGCAAGCATAAGTTGGTTTTCTAAATTTGAGACCCTGTTCTGTTCTGTAATTCAGTTCCTGTGTAGCCAAGTTTACATTCCGTGTATTAGTGATATCTTATGATGTTTCTTTTTCTGTGTGACTTATTTCAGTTAGAATCATCATACCTGAATCCACTCATTGTGCTGCTAAGGGCCTGATGACATAGATTTCATTGCTGAGTGATATTGCTTTGTAAGTAAATACCACAACTTCTTTATCCATTTTTCACTTTCTGCGATGTTGAACTTGTACTGTAAACGAGGTTCTTGTAAACAGAGGCGTCCCAAACATTGGGGTGGCTGTGTCTTTTTGATTTTAATTTCCCTAATCTATAGGACCATAAGTGGAAGTGCCCTAGGCTCTGTTGCTTTGTTTTTTAGATGTTTCAGGAAACACCATACACTTCTCCCGAGTGTCTGTTGGCAATTTACATCCCGCCCATCAGCATAACAAGGCTCCCAGTTCTCCATGGCCTGTCCTGCCTTTCTGGATTTTACACTTTTTTCAGATGGCCCTTTTGACCGGGGGGAAGTGAGACTTCATTGTAGTGCAGATTTCCTTTGCAAGCTTGCTTGGTTGGCCAAAAAGGGCGTATGTGTTTTTTCCTGAATATATTCAGGAAAAAACGCATACGCCCTTTTTGGCCAAGTGCATCATTGTGGACGTTCTGCCTCTTTTCCTATGCTTTCAATGCAATTCCAGTCTACCTCCTGAAATCGGTTTCCTGCAATTCTGCACCGCTTTCAAGTCCTCTTGGCAGCCTTACTTCAGTATATTTTTGGACGATAGCTGTCATTTATAAGTCTGCAGGTTTGTGAATTACAGTGCCCCTGAGCTCCTTTCTTCAACTCGCTTTCTTGTGACCTGGCCGCAACACCGCAGGATGGCTTCAGGCCCTAATCTGGTTCCGGCACGGCACGCTGAGCCTTTGGTTAATTCCTCTTCCTGGTGGGAAATGAGAGTTAAATTTGCCCGTCCAGACACCTCCAGCTAGTCTCTCATTGGTTCTCGCTATTCCTGTTCATCTTCCGCAGAAATTGCAAACTGGGCCAAACAGGAGGTTAAAGGGACTGACTCTCCAAGTCGGGAGGGTGTTAGTAAAGCGTCTGGAATGTTGCACCCGAGTACCAGGGTACGAAAACTGAGACATATTTGAACACGTTTCCCGATCACATGGTTGATCGTACTCTAGGTTCCACATGCATGTTTTAGCTGAAGGAAGAATACCTTAAACCTGGGTAGTTGAAACCCGTGGAATGGGTACTATGCAATATGACTTCAAAGGGTCTTCATTTGCTCACCGAACCTCTCCAATCCTATCACTGCTGCGTTTATGCCCCTGTACACATGCTTGATTCTCTTTCGGAGACATAGCAATCCATAGGTTTTAAGATACTTACTAGTCAGGTACATTCTTAGGCGTTTAATATGCGGTGTTGAGTCCATTTCGTTGAGCAAGGAGTAGCTCTTGTCTATTCCATATTTGGCTTAAGGAACTTTATCTGTGCTCATTTCAATCTCTGGTTTTATGCAGCACCCCAACTCACCTTTCCCCTTAAGCAAGCATAAGTTGGTTTTCTAAATTTGAGACCCTGTTCTGTTCTGTAATTCAGTTCCTGTGTAGCCAAGTTTACATTCCGTGTATTACTGATATCTTATGATGTTTCTTTTTCTGTGTGACTTATTTCAGTTAGAATCATCATACCTGAATCCACTCATTGTGCTGCTAAGGGCCTGATGACATAGATTTCATTGCTGAGTGATATTGCTTTGTAAGTAAATACCACAACTTCTTTATCCATTTTTCACTTTCTGCGATGTTGAACTTGTACTGTAAACGAGGTTCTTGTAAACAGAGGCGTCCCAAACATTGGGGTGGCTGTGTCTTTTTGATTTTAATTTCCCTAATCTATAGGACCATAAGTGGAAGTGCCCTAGGCTCTGTTGCTTTGTTTTTTAGATGTTTCAGGAAACACCATACACTTCTCCCGAGTGTCTGTTGGCAATTTACATCCCGCCCATCAGCATAACAAGGCTCCCAGTTCTCCATGGCCTGTCCTGCCTTTCTGGATTTTACACTTTTTTCAGATGGCCCTTTTGACCGGGGGGAAGTGAGACTTCATTGTAGTGCAGATTTCCTTTGCAAGCTTGCTTGGTTGGCCAAAAAGGGCGTATGTGTTTTTTCCTGAATATATTCAGGAAAAAACGCATACGCCCTTTTTGGCCAAGTGCATCATTGTGGACGTTCTGCCTCTTTTCCTATGCTTTCGATGCAATTCCAGTCTACCTCCTGAAATCGGTTTCCTGCAATTCTGCACCGCTTTCAAGTCCTCTTGGCAGCCTTACTTCAGTATATTTTTGGACGATAGCTGTCATTTATAAGTCTGCAGGTTTGTGAATTACAGTGCCCCTGAGCTCCTTTCTTCAACTCGCTTTCTTGTGACCTGGCCGCAACACCGCAGGATGGCTTCAGGCCCTAATCTGGTTCCGGCACGGCACGCTGAGCCTTTGGTTAATTCCTCTTCCTGGTGGGAAATGAGAGTTAAATTTGCCCGTCCAGACACCTCCAGCTAGTCTCTCATTGGTTCTCGCTATTCCTGTTCATCTTCCGCAGAAATTGCAAACTGGGCCAAACAGGAGGTTAAAGGGACTGACTCTCCAAGTCGGGAGGGTGTTAGTAAAGCGTCTGGAATGTTGCACCCGAGTACCAGGGTACGAAAACTGAGACATATTTGAACACGTTTCCCGATCACATGGTTGATCGTACTCTAGGTTCCACATGCATGTTTTAGCTGAAGGAAGAATACCTTAAACCTGGGTAGTTGAAACCCGTGGAATGGGTACTATGCAATATGACTTCAAAGGGTCTTCATTTGCTCACCGAACCTCTCCAATCCTATCACTGCTGCGTTTATGCCCCTGTACACATGCTTGATTCTCTTTCGGAGACATAGCAATCCATAGGTTTTAAGATACTTACTAGTCAGGTACATTCTTAGGCGTTTAATATGCGGTGTTGAGTCCATTTCGTTGAGCAAGGAGTAGCTCTTGTCTATTCCATATTTGGCTTAAGGAACTTTATCTGTGCTCATTTCAATCTCTGGTTTTATGCAGCACCCCAACTCACCTTTACCCTTAAGCAAGCATAAGTTGGTTTTCTAAATTTGAGACCCTGTTCTGTTCTGTAATTCAGTTCCTGTGTAGCCAAGTTTACATTCCGTGTATTACTGATATCTTATGATGTTTCTTTTTCTGTGTGACTTATTTCAGTTAGAATCATCATACCTGAATCCACTCATTGTGCTGCTAAGGGCCTGATGACATAGATTTCATTGCTGAGTGATATTGCTTTGTAAGTAAATACCACAACTTCTTTATCCATTTTTCACTTTCTGCGATGTTGAACTTGTACTGTAAACGAGGTTCTTGTAAACAGAGGCGTCCCAAACATTGGGGTGGCTGTGTCTTTTTGATTTTAATTTCCCTAATCTATAGGACCATAAGTGGAAGTGCCCTAGGCTCTGTTGCTTTGTTTTTTAGATGTTTCAGGAAACACCATACACTTCTCCCGAGTGTCTGTTGGCAATTTACATCCCGCCCATCAGCATAACAAGGCTCCCAGTTCTCCATGGCCTGTCCTGCCTTTCTGGATTTTACACTTTTTTCAGATGGCCCTTTTGACCGGGGGGAAGTGAGACTTCATTGTAGTGCAGATTTCCTTTGCAAGCTTGCTTGGTTGGCCAAAAAGGGCGTATGTGTTTTTTCCTGAATATATTCAGGAAAAAACGCATACGCCCTTTTTGGCCAAGTGCATCATTGTGGACGTTCTGCCTCTTTTCCTATGCTTTCGATGCAATTCCAGTCTACCTCCTGAAATCGGTTTCCTGCAATTCTGCACCGCTTTCAAGTCCTCTTGGCAGCCTTACTTCAGTATATTTTTGGACGATAGCTGTCATTTATAAGTCTGCAGGTTTGTGAATTACAGTGCCCCTGAGCTCCTTTCTTCAACTCGCTTTCTTGTGACCTGGCCGCAACACCGCAGGATGGCTTCAGGCCCTAATCTGGTTCCGGCACGGCACGCTGAGCCTTTGGTTAATTCCTCTTCCTGGTGGGAAATGAGAGTTAAATTTGCCCGTCCAGACACCTCCAGCTAGTCTCTCATTGGTTCTCGCTATTCCTGTTCATCTTCCGCAGAAATTGCAAACTGGGCCAAACAGGAGGTTAAAGGGACTGACTCTCCAAGTCGGGAGGGTGTTAGTAAAGCGTCTGGAATGTTGCACCCGAGTACCAGGGTACGAAAACTGAGACATATTTGAACACGTTTCCCGATCACATGGTTGATCGTACTCTAGGTTCCACATGCATGTTTTAGCTGAAGGAAGAATACCTTAAACCTGGGTAGTTGAAACCCGTGGAATGGGTACCATGCAATATGACTTCAAAGGGTCTTCATTTGCTCACCGAACCTCTCCAATCCTATCACTGCTGCGTTTATGCCCCTGTACACATGCTTGATTCTCTTTCGGAGACATAGCAATCCATAGGTTTTAAGATACTTACTAGTCAGGTACATTCTTAGGCGTTTAATATGCGGTGTTGAGTCCATTTCGTTGAGCAAGGAGTAGCTCTTGTCTATTCCATATTTGGCTTAAGGAACTTTATCTGTGCTCATTTCAATCTATGGTTTTATGCAGCACCCCAACTCACCTTTCCCCTTAAGCAAGCATAAGTTGGTTTTCTAAATTTGAGACCCTGTTCTGTTCTGTAATTCAGTTCCTGTGTAGCCAAGTTTACATTCCGTGTATTACTGATATCTTATGATGTTTCTTTTTCTGTGTGACTTATTTCAGTTAGAATCATCATATCTGAATCCACTCATTGTGCTGCTAAGGGCCTGATGACATAGATTTCATTGCTGAGTGATATTGCTTTGTAAGTAAATACCACAACTTCTTTATCCATTTTTCACTTTCTGCGATGTTGAACTTGTACGGTAAACGAGGTTCTTGTAAACAGAGGTGTCCCAAACTTTGGGGTGGCTGTGTCTTTTTGATTTTAATTTCCCTAATCTATAGGACCATAAGTGGAAGTGCCCTAGGCTCTGTTGCTTTGTTTTTTAGATGTTTCAGGAAACACCATACACTTCCCCCGAGTGTCTGTTGGCAATTTACATCCCGCCCATCAGCATAACAAGGCTCCCAGTTCTCCATGGCCTGTCCTGCCTTTCTGGATTTTACACTTTTTTCAGATGGCCCTTTTGACCGGGGGGAAGTGAGACTTCATTGTAGTGCAGATTTCCTTTGCAAGCTTGCTTGGTTGGCCAAAAAGGGCGTATGTGTTTTTTCCTGAATATATTCAGGAAAAAACGCATACGCCCTTTTTGGCCAAGTGCATCATTGTGGACGTTCTGCCTCTTTTCCTATGCTTTCAATGCAATTCCAGTCTACCTCCTGAAATCGGTTTCCTGCAATTCTGCACCGCTTTCAAGTCCTCTTGGCAGCCTTACTTCAGTATATTTTTGGACGATAGCTGTCATTTATAAGTCTGCAGGTTTGTGAATTACAGTGCCCCTGAGCTCCTTTCTTCAACTCGCTTTCTTGTGACCTGGCCGCAACACCGCAGGATGGCTTCAGGCCCTAATCTGGTTCCGGCACGGCACGCTGAGCCTTTGGTTAATTCCTCTTCCTGGTGGGAAATGAGAGTTAAATTTGCCCGTCCAGACACCTCCAGCTAGTCTCTCATTGGTTCTCGCTATTCCTGTTCATCTTCCGCAGAAATTGCAAACTGGGCCAAACAGGAGGTTAAAGGGACTGACTCTCCAAGTCGGGAGGGTGTTAGTAAAGCGTCTGGAATGTTGCACCCGAGTACCAGGGTACGAAAACTGAGACATATTTGAACACGTTTCCCGATCACATGGTTGATCGTACTCTAGGTTCCACATGCATGTTTTAGCTGAAGGAAGAATACCTTAAACCTGGGTAGTTGAAACCCGTGGAATGGGTACTATGCAATATGACTTCAAAGGGTCTTCATTTGCTCACCGAACCTCTCCAATCCTATCACTGCTGCGTTTATGCCCCTGTACACATGCTTGATTCTCTTTCGGAGACATAGCAATCCATAGGTTTTAAGATACTTACTAGTCAGGTACATTCTTAGGCGTTTAATATGCGGTGTTGAGTCCATTTCGTTGAGCAAGGAGTAGCTCTTGTCTATTCCATATTTGGCTTAAGGAACTTTATCTGTGCTCATTTCAATCTCTGGTTTTATGCAGCACCCCAACTCACCTTTCCCCTTAAGCAAGCATAAGTTGGTTTTCTAAATTTGAGACCCTGTTCTGTTCTGTAATTCAGTTCCTGTGTAGCCAAGTTTACATTCCGTGTATTACTGATATCTTATGATGTTTCTTTTTCTGTGTGACTTATTTCAGTTAGAATCATCATACCTGAATCCACTCATTGTGCTGCTAAGGGCCTGATGACATAGATTTCATTGCTGAGTGATATTGCTTTGTAAGTAAATACCACAACTTCTTTATCCATTTTTCACTTTCTGTGATGTTGAACTTGTACTGTAAACGAGGTTCTTGTAAACAGAGGCGTCCCAAACATTGGGGTGGCTGTGTCTTTTTGATTTTAATTTCCCTAATCTATAGGACCATAAGTGGAAGTGCCCTAGGCTCTGTTGCTTTGTTTTTTAGATGTTTCAGGAAACACCATACACTTCTCCCGAGTGTCTGTTGGCAATTTACATCCCGCCCATCAGCATAACAAGGCTCCCAGTTCTCCATGGCCTGTCCTGCCTTTCTGGATTTTACACTTTTTTCAGATGGCCCTTTTGACCGGGGGGAAGTGAGACTTCATTGTAGTGCAGATTTCCTTTGCAAGCTTGCTTGGTTGGCCAAAAAGGGCGTATGTGTTTTTTCCTGAATATATTCAGGAAAAAACGCATACGCCCTTTTTGGCCAAGTGCATCATTGTGGACGTTCTGCCTCTTTTCCTATGCTTTCAATGCAATTCCAGTCTACCTCCTGAAATCGGTTTCCTGCAATTCTGCACCGCTTTCAAGTCCTCTTGGCAGCCTTACTTCAGTATATTTTTGGACGATAGCTGTCATTTATAAGTCTGCAGGTTTGTGAATTACAGTGCCCCTGAGCTCCTTTCTTCAACTCGCTTTCTTGTGACCTGGCCGCAACACCGCAGGATGGCTTCAGGCCCTAATCTGGTTCCGGCACGGCACGCTGAGCCTTTGGTTAATTCCTCTTCCTGGTGGGAAATGAGAGTTAAATTTGCCCGTCCAGACACCTCCAGCTAGTCTCTCATTGGTTCTCGCTATTCCTGTTCATCTTCCGCAGAAATTGCAAACTGGGCCAAACAGGAGGTTAAAGGGACTGACTCTCCAAGTCGGGAGGGTGTTAGTAAAGCGTCTGGAATGTTGCACCCGAGTACCAGGGTACGAAAACTGAGACATATTTGAACACGTTTCCCGATCACATGGTTGATCGTACTCTAGGTTCCACATGCATGTTTTAGCTGAAGGAAGAATACCTTAAACCTGGGTAGTTGAAACCCGTGGAATGGGTACTATGCAATATGACTTCAAAGGGTCTTCATTTGCTCACCGAACCTCTCCAATCCTATCACTGCTGCGTTTATGCCCCTGTACACATGCTTGATTCTCTTTCGGAGACATAGCAATCCATAGGTTTTAAGATACTTACTAGTCAGGTACATTCTTAGGCGTTTAATATGCGGTGTTGAGTCCATTTCGTTGAGCAAGGAGTAGCTCTTGTCTATTCCATATTTGGCTTAAGGAACTTTATCTGTGCTCATTTCAATCTCTGGTTTTATGCAGCACCCCAACTCACCTTTCCCCTTAAGCAAGCATAAGTTGGTTTTCTAAATTTGAGACCCTGTTCTGTTCTGTAATTCAGTTCCTGTGTAGCCAAGTTTACATTCCGTGTATTACTGATATCTTATGATGTTTCTTTTTCTGTGTGACTTATTTCAGTTAGAATCATCATACCTGAATCCACTCATTGTGCTGCTAAGGGCCTGATGACATAGATTTCATTGCTGAGTGATATTGCTTTGTAAGTAAATACCACAACTTCTTTATCCATTTTTCACTTTCTGCGATGTTGAACTTGTACTGTAAACGAGGTTCTTGTAAACAGAGGCGTCCCAAACTTTGGGGTGGCTGTGTCTTTTTGATTTTAATTTCCCTAAGCTATAGGACCATAAGTGGAAATGCCCTAGGCTCTGTTGCTTTGTTTTTTAGATGTTTCAGGAAACACCATACACTTCTCCCGAGTGTCTGTTGGCAATTTACATCCCGCCCATCAGCATAACAAGGCTCCCAGTTCTCCATGGCCTGTCCTGCCTTTCTGGATTTTACACTTTTTTCAGATGGCCCTTTTGACCGGGGGGAAGTGAGACTTCATTGTAGTGCAGATTTCCTTTGCAAGCTTGCTTGGTTGGCCAAAACGGGCGTATGCGTTTCTTCCTGAATATATTCAGGAAAAAACGCATACGCCCTTTATGGCCAAGTGCATCATTGTGGACGTTCTGCCTCTTTTCCTATGCTTTCAATGCAATTCCAGTCTACCTCCTGAAATCGGTTTCCTGCAATTCTGCCCCGCTTTCAAGTCCTCTTGGCAGCCTTACTTCAGTATATTTTTGGACGATAGCTGTCATTTATAACTCTGCAGGTTTGTGAATTACAGTGCCCCTGAGCTCCTTTCTTCAACTCGCTTTCTTTTGAGCTGGCCGCAACACCGCAGGATGGCTTCAGGCCCTAATCTGGTTCCGGCACGGCACGCTGAGCCTTTGGTTAATTCCTCTTCCTGGTGGGAAATGAGAGTTAAATTTGCCCGTCCAGACACCTCCAGCTAGTCTCTCATTGGTTCTCGCTATTCCTGTTCATCTTCCGCAGAAATTGCAAACTGGGCCAAACAGGAGGTTAAAGGGACTGACTCTCCAAGTCGGGAGGGTGTTAGTAAAGCGTCTGGAATGTTGCACCCGAGTACCAGGGTACGAAAACTGAGACATATTTGAACACGTTTCCCGATCACATGGTTGATCATACTCTAGGTTCCACATGCATGTTTTAGCTGAAGGAAGAATACCTTAAACCTGGGTAGTTGAAACCCGTGGAATGGGTACTATGCAATATGACTTCAAAGGGTCTTCATTTGCTCACCGAACCTCTCCAATCCTATCACTGCTGCGTTTATGCCCCTGTACACATGCTTGATTCTCTTTCGGAGACATAGCAATCCATAGGTTTTAAGATACTTACTAGTCAGGTACATTCTTAGGCGTTTAATATGCGGTGTTGAGTCCATTTCGTTGAGCAAGGAGTAGCTCTTGTCTATTCCATATTTGGCTTAAGGAACTTTATCTGTGCTCATTTCAATCTCTGGTTTTATGCAGCACCCCAACTCACCTTTCCCCTTAAGCAAGCATAAGTTGGTTTTCTAAATTTGAGACCCTGTTCTGTTCTGTAATTCAGTTCCTGTGTAGCCAAGTTTACATTCCGTGTATTAGTGATATCTTATGATGTTTCTTTTTCTGTGTGACTTATTTCAGTTAGAATCATCATACCTGAATCCACTCATTGTGCTGCTAAGGGCCTGATGACATAGATTTCATTGCTGAGTGATATTGCTTTGTAAGTAAATACCACAACTTCTTTATCCATTTTTCACTTTCTGCGATGTTGAACTTGTACTGTAAACGAGGTTCTTGTAAACAGAGGCGTCCCAAACATTGGGGTGGCTGTGTCTTTTTGATTTTAATTTCCCTAATCTATAGGACCATAAGTGGAAGTGCCCTAGGCTCTGTTGCTTTGTTTTTTAGATGTTTCAGGAAACACCATACACTTCTCCCGAGTGTCTGTTGGCAATTTACATCCCGCCCATCAGCATAACAAGGCTCCCAGTTCTCCATGGCCTGTCCTGCCTTTCTGGATTTTACACTTTTTTCAGATGGCCCTTTTGACCGGGGGGAAGTGAGACTTCATTGTAGTGCAGATTTCCTTTGCAAGCTTGCTTGGTTGGCCAAAAAGGGCGTATGTGTTTTTTCCTGAATATATTCAGGAAAAAACGCATACGCCCTTTTTGGCCAAGTGCATCATTGTGGACGTTCTGCCTCTTTTCCTATGCTTTCAATGCAATTCCAGTCTACCTCCTGAAATCGGTTTCCTGCAATTCTGCACCGCTTTCAAGTCCTCTTGGCAGCCTTACTTCAGTATATTTTTGGACGATAGCTGTCATTTATAAGTCTGCAGGTTTGTGAATTACAGTGCCCCTGAGCTCCTTTCTTCAACTCGCTTTCTTGTGACCTGGCCGCAACACCGCAGGATGGCTTCAGGCCCTAATCTGGTTCCGGCACGGCACGCTGAGCCTTTGGTTAATTCCTCTTCCTGGTGGGAAATGAGAGTTAAATTTGCCCGTCCAGACACCTCCAGCTAGTCTCTCATTGGTTCTCGCTATTCCTGTTCATCTTCCGCAGAAATTGCAAACTGGGCCAAACAGGAGGTTAAAGGGACTGACTCTCCAAGTCGGGAGGGTGTTAGTAAAGCGTCTGGAATGTTGCACCCGAGTACCAGGGTACGAAAACTGAGACATATTTGAACACGTTTCCCGATCACATGGTTGATCGTACTCTAGGTTCCACATGCATGTTTTAGCTGAAGGAAGAATACCTTAAACCTGGGTAGTTGAAACCCGTGGAATGGGTACTATGCAATATGACTTCAAAGGGTCTTCATTTGCTCACCGAACCTCTCCAATCCTATCACTGCTGCGTTTATGCCCCTGTACACATGCTTGATTCTCTTTCGGAGACATAGCAATCCATAGGTTTTAAGATACTTACTAGTCAGGTACATTCTTAGGCGTTTAATATGCGGTGTTGAGTCCATTTCGTTGAGCAAGGAGTAGCTCTTGTCTATTCCATATTTGGCTTAAGGAACTTTATCTGTGCTCATTTCAATCTCTGGTTTTATGCAGCACCCCAACTCACCTTTCCCCTTAAGCAAGCATAAGTTGGTTTTCTAAATTTGAGACCCTGTTCTGTTCTGTAATTCAGTTCCTGTGTAGCCAAGTTTACATTCCGTGTATTACTGATATCTTATGATGTTTCTTTTTCTGTGTGACTTATTTCAGTTAGAATCATCATACCTGAATCCACTCATTGTGCTGCTAAGGGCCTGATGACATAGATTTCATTGCTGAGTGATATTGCTTTGTAAGTAAATACCACAACTTCTTTATCCATTTTTCACTTTCTGCGATGTTGAACTTGTACTGTAAACGAGGTTCTTGTAAACAGAGGCGTCCCAAACATTGGGGTGGCTGTGTCTTTTTGATTTTAATTTCCCTAATCTATAGGACCATAAGTGGAAGTGCCCTAGGCTCTGTTGCTTTGTTTTTTAGATGTTTCAGGAAACACCATACACTTCTCCCGAGTGTCTGTTGGCAATTTACATCCCGCCCATCAGCATAACAAGGCTCCCAGTTCTCCATGGCCTGTCCTGCCTTTCTGGATTTTACACTTTTTTCAGATGGCCCTTTTGACCGGGGGGAAGTGAGACTTCATTGTAGTGCAGATTTCCTTTGCAAGCTTGCTTGGTTGGCCAAAAAGGGCGTATGTGTTTTTTCCTGAATATATTCAGGAAAAAACGCATACGCCCTTTTTGGCCAAGTGCATCATTGTGGACGTTCTGCCTCTTTTCCTATGCTTTCGATGCAATTCCAGTCTACCTCCTGAAATCGGTTTCCTGCAATTCTGCACCGCTTTCAAGTCCTCTTGGCAGCCTTACTTCAGTATATTTTTGGACGATAGCTGTCATTTATAAGTCTGCAGGTTTGTGAATTACAGTGCCCCTGAGCTCCTTTCTTCAACTCGCTTTCTTGTGACCTGGCCGCAACACCGCAGGATGGCTTCAGGCCCTAATCTGGTTCCGGCACGGCACGCTGAGCCTTTGGTTAATTCCTCTTCCTGGTGGGAAATGAGAGTTAAATTTGCCCGTCCAGACACCTCCAGCTAGTCTCTCATTGGTTCTCGCTATTCCTGTTCATCTTCCGCAGAAATTGCAAACTGGGCCAAACAGGAGGTTAAAGGGACTGACTCTCCAAGTCGGGAGGGTGTTAGTAAAGCGTCTGGAATGTTGCACCCGAGTACCAGGGTACGAAAACTGAGACATATTTGAACACGTTTCCCGATCACATGGTTGATCGTACTCTAGGTTCCACATGCATGTTTTAGCTGAAGGAAGAATACCTTAAACCTGGGTAGTTGAAACCCGTGGAATGGGTACTATGCAATATGACTTCAAAGGGTCTTCATTTGCTCACCGAACCTCTCCAATCCTATCACTGCTGCGTTTATGCCCCTGTACACATGCTTGATTCTCTTTCGGAGACATAGCAATCCATAGGTTTTAAGATACTTACTAGTCAGGTACATTCTTAGGCGTTTAATATGCGGTGTTGAGTCCATTTCGTTGAGCAAGGAGTAGCTCTTGTCTATTCCATATTTGGCTTAAGGAACTTTATCTGTGCTCATTTCAATCTCTGGTTTTATGCAGCACCCCAACTCACCTTTACCCTTAAGCAAGCATAAGTTGGTTTTCTAAATTTGAGACCCTGTTCTGTTCTGTAATTCAGTTCCTGTGTAGCCAAGTTTACATTCCGTGTATTACTGATATCTTATGATGTTTCTTTTTCTGTGTGACTTATTTCAGTTAGAATCATCATACCTGAATCCACTCATTGTGCTGCTAAGGGCCTGATGACATAGATTTCATTGCTGAGTGATATTGCTTTGTAAGTAAATACCACAACTTCTTTATCCATTTTTCACTTTCTGCGATGTTGAACTTGTACTGTAAACGAGGTTCTTGTAAACAGAGGCGTCCCAAACATTGGGGTGGCTGTGTCTTTTTGATTTTAATTTCCCTAATCTATAGGACCATAAGTGGAAGTGCCCTAGGCTCTGTTGCTTTGTTTTTTAGATGTTTCAGGAAACACCATACACTTCTCCCGAGTGTCTGTTGGCAATTTACATCCCGCCCATCAGCATAACAAGGCTCCCAGTTCTCCATGGCCTGTCCTGCCTTTCTGGATTTTACACTTTTTTCAGATGGCCCTTTTGACCGGGGGGAAGTGAGACTTCATTGTAGTGCAGATTTCCTTTGCAAGCTTGCTTGGTTGGCCAAAAAGGGCGTATGTGTTTTTTCCTGAATATATTCAGGAAAAAACGCATACGCCCTTTTTGGCCAAGTGCATCATTGTGGACGTTCTGCCTCTTTTCCTATGCTTTCGATGCAATTCCAGTCTACCTCCTGAAATCGGTTTCCTGCAATTCTGCACCGCTTTCAAGTCCTCTTGGCAGCCTTACTTCAGTATATTTTTGGACGATAGCTGTCATTTATAAGTCTGCAGGTTTGTGAATTACAGTGCCCCTGAGCTCCTTTCTTCAACTCGCTTTCTTGTGACCTGGCCGCAACACCGCAGGATGGCTTCAGGCCCTAATCTGGTTCCGGCACGGCACGCTGAGCCTTTGGTTAATTCCTCTTCCTGGTGGGAAATGAGAGTTAAATTTGCCCGTCCAGACACCTCCAGCTAGTCTCTCATTGGTTCTCGCTATTCCTGTTCATCTTCCGCAGAAATTGCAAACTGGGCCAAACAGGAGGTTAAAGGGACTGACTCTCCAAGTCGGGAGGGTGTTAGTAAAGCGTCTGGAATGTTGCACCCGAGTACCAGGGTACGAAAACTGAGACATATTTGAACACGTTTCCCGATCACATGGTTGATCGTACTCTAGGTTCCACATGCATGTTTTAGCTGAAGGAAGAATACCTTAAACCTGGGTAGTTGAAACCCGTGGAATGGGTACCATGCAATATGACTTCAAAGGGTCTTCATTTGCTCACCGAACCTCTCCAATCCTATCACTGCTGCGTTTATGCCCCTGTACACATGCTTGATTCTCTTTCGGAGACATAGCAATCCATAGGTTTTAAGATACTTACTAGTCAGGTACATTCTTAGGCGTTTAATATGCGGTGTTGAGTCCATTTCGTTGAGCAAGGAGTAGCTCTTGTCTATTCCATATTTGGCTTAAGGAACTTTATCTGTGCTCATTTCAATCTATGGTTTTATGCAGCACCCCAACTCACCTTTCCCCTTAAGCAAGCATAAGTTGGTTTTCTAAATTTGAGACCCTGTTCTGTTCTGTAATTCAGTTCCTGTGTAGCCAAGTTTACATTCCGTGTATTACTGATATCTTATGATGTTTCTTTTTCTGTGTGACTTATTTCAGTTAGAATCATCATATCTGAATCCACTCATTGTGCTGCTAAGGGCCTGATGACATAGATTTCATTGCTGAGTGATATTGCTTTGTAAGTAAATACCACAACTTCTTTATCCATTTTTCACTTTCTGCGATGTTGAACTTGTACGGTAAACGAGGTTCTTGTAAACAGAGGTGTCCCAAACTTTGGGGTGGCTGTGTCTTTTTGATTTTAATTTCCCTAATCTATAGGACCATAAGTGGAAGTGCCCTAGGCTCTGTTGCTTTGTTTTTTAGATGTTTCAGGAAACACCATACACTTCCCCCGAGTGTCTGTTGGCAATTTACATCCCGCCCATCAGCATAACAAGGCTCCCAGTTCTCCATGGCCTGTCCTGCCTTTCTGGATTTTACACTTTTTTCAGATGGCCCTTTTGACCGGGGGGAAGTGAGACTTCATTGTAGTGCAGATTTCCTTTGCAAGCTTGCTTGGTTGGCCAAAAAGGGCGTATGTGTTTTTTCCTGAATATATTCAGGAAAAAACGCATACGCCCTTTTTGGCCAAGTGCATCATTGTGGACGTTCTGCCTCTTTTCCTATGCTTTCAATGCAATTCCAGTCTACCTCCTGAAATCGGTTTCCTGCAATTCTGCACCGCTTTCAAGTCCTCTTGGCAGCCTTACTTCAGTATATTTTTGGACGATAGCTGTCATTTATAAGTCTGCAGGTTTGTGAATTACAGTGCCCCTGAGCTCCTTTCTTCAACTCGCTTTCTTGTGACCTGGCCGCAACACCGCAGGATGGCTTCAGGCCCTAATCTGGTTCCGGCACGGCACGCTGAGCCTTTGGTTAATTCCTCTTCCTGGTGGGAAATGAGAGTTAAATTTGCCCGTCCAGACACCTCCAGCTAGTCTCTCATTGGTTCTCGCTATTCCTGTTCATCTTCCGCAGAAATTGCAAACTGGGCCAAACAGGAGGTTAAAGGGACTGACTCTCCAAGTCGGGAGGGTGTTAGTAAAGCGTCTGGAATGTTGCACCCGAGTACCAGGGTACGAAAACTGAGACATATTTGAACACGTTTCCCGATCACATGGTTGATCGTACTCTAGGTTCCACATGCATGTTTTAGCTGAAGGAAGAATACCTTAAACCTGGGTAGTTGAAACCCGTGGAATGGGTACTATGCAATATGACTTCAAAGGGTCTTCATTTGCTCACCGAACCTCTCCAATCCTATCACTGCTGCGTTTATGCCCCTGTACACATGCTTGATTCTCTTTCGGAGACATAGCAATCCATAGGTTTTAAGATACTTACTAGTCAGGTACATTCTTAGGCGTTTAATATGCGGTGTTGAGTCCATTTCGTTGAGCAAGGAGTAGCTCTTGTCTATTCCATATTTGGCTTAAGGAACTTTATCTGTGCTCATTTCAATCTCTGGTTTTATGCAGCACCCCAACTCACCTTTCCCCTTAAGCAAGCATAAGTTGGTTTTCTAAATTTGAGACCCTGTTCTGTTCTGTAATTCAGTTCCTGTGTAGCCAAGTTTACATTCCGTGTATTACTGATATCTTATGATGTTTCTTTTTCTGTGTGACTTATTTCAGTTAGAATCATCATACCTGAATCCACTCATTGTGCTGCTAAGGGCCTGATGACATAGATTTCATTGCTGAGTGATATTGCTTTGTAAGTAAATACCACAACTTCTTTATCCATTTTTCACTTTCTGTGATGTTGAACTTGTACTGTAAACGAGGTTCTTGTAAACAGAGGCGTCCCAAACATTGGGGTGGCTGTGTCTTTTTGATTTTAATTTCCCTAATCTATAGGACCATAAGTGGAAGTGCCCTAGGCTCTGTTGCTTTGTTTTTTAGATGTTTCAGGAAACACCATACACTTCTCCCGAGTGTCTGTTGGCAATTTACATCCCGCCCATCAGCATAACAAGGCTCCCAGTTCTCCATGGCCTGTCCTGCCTTTCTGGATTTTACACTTTTTTCAGATGGCCCTTTTGACCGGGGGGAAGTGAGACTTCATTGTAGTGCAGATTTCCTTTGCAAGCTTGCTTGGTTGGCCAAAAAGGGCGTATGTGTTTTTTCCTGAATATATTCAGGAAAAAACGCATACGCCCTTTTTGGCCAAGTGCATCATTGTGGACGTTCTGCCTCTTTTCCTATGCTTTCAATGCAATTCCAGTCTACCTCCTGAAATCGGTTTCCTGCAATTCTGCACCGCTTTCAAGTCCTCTTGGCAGCCTTACTTCAGTATATTTTTGGACGATAGCTGTCATTTATAAGTCTGCAGGTTTGTGAATTACAGTGCCCCTGAGCTCCTTTCTTCAACTCGCTTTCTTGTGACCTGGCCGCAACACCGCAGGATGGCTTCAGGCCCTAATCTGGTTCCGGCACGGCACGCTGAGCCTTTGGTTAATTCCTCTTCCTGGTGGGAAATGAGAGTTAAATTTGCCCGTCCAGACACCTCCAGCTAGTCTCTCATTGGTTCTCGCTATTCCTGTTCATCTTCCGCAGAAATTGCAAACTGGGCCAAACAGGAGGTTAAAGGGACTGACTCTCCAAGTCGGGAGGGTGTTAGTAAAGCGTCTGGAATGTTGCACCCGAGTACCAGGGTACGAAAACTGAGACATATTTGAACACGTTTCCCGATCACATGGTTGATCGTACTCTAGGTTCCACATGCATGTTTTAGCTGAAGGAAGAATACCTTAAACCTGGGTAGTTGAAACCCGTGGAATGGGTACTATGCAATATGACTTCAAAGGGTCTTCATTTGCTCACCGAACCTCTCCAATCCTATCACTGCTGCGTTTATGCCCCTGTACACATGCTTGATTCTCTTTCGGAGACATAGCAATCCATAGGTTTTAAGATACTTACTAGTCAGGTACATTCTTAGGCGTTTAATATGCGGTGTTGAGTCCATTTCGTTGAGCAAGGAGTAGCTCTTGTCTATTCCATATTTGGCTTAAGGAACTTTATCTGTGCTCATTTCAATCTCTGGTTTTATGCAGCACCCCAACTCACCTTTCCCCTTAAGCAAGCATAAGTTGGTTTTCTAAATTTGAGACCCTGTTCTGTTCTGTAATTCAGTTCCTGTGTAGCCAAGTTTACATTCCGTGTATTACTGATATCTTATGATGTTTCTTTTTCTGTGTGACTTATTTCAGTTAGAATCATCATACCTGAATCCACTCATTGTGCTGCTAAGGGCCTGATGACATAGATTTCATTGCTGAGTGATATTGCTTTGTAAGTAAATACCACAACTTCTTTATCCATTTTTCACTTTCTGCGATGTTGAACTTGTACTGTAAACGAGGTTCTTGTAAACAGAGGCGTCCCAAACATTGGGGTGGCTGTGTCTTTTTGATTTTAATTTCCCTAATCTATAGGACCATAAGTGGAAGTGCCCTAGGCTCTGTTGCTTTGTTTTTTAGATGTTTCAGGAAACACCATACACTTCTCCCGAGTGTCTGTTGGCAATTTACATCCCGCCCATCAGCATAACAAGGCTCCCAGTTCTCCATGGCCTGTCCTGCCTTTCTGGATTTTACACTTTTTTCAGATGGCCCTTTTGACCGGGGGGAAGTGAGACTTCATTGTAGTGCAGATTTCCTTTGCAAGCTTGCTTGGTTGGCCAAAAAGGGCGTATGTGTTTTTTCCTGAATATATTCAGGAAAAAACGCATACGCCCTTTTTGGCCAAGTGCATCATTGTGGACGTTCTGCCTCTTTTCCTATGCTTTCAATGCAATTCCAGTCTACCTCCTGAAATCGGTTTCCTGCAATTCTGCACCGCTTTCAAGTCCTCTTGGCAGCCTTACTTCAGTATATTTTTGGACGATAGCTGTCATTTATAAGTCTGCAGGTTTGTGAATTACAGTGCCCCTGAGCTCCTTTCTTCAACTCGCTTTCTTGTGACCTGGCCGCAACACCGCAGGATGGCTTCAGGCCCTAATCTGGTTCCGGCACGGCACGCTGAGCCTTTGGTTAATTCCTCTTCCTGGTGGGAAATGAGAGTTAAATTTGCCCGTCCAGACACCTCCAGCTAGTCTCTCATTGGTTCTCGCTATTCCTGTTCATCTTCCGCAGAAATTGCAAACTGGGCCAAACAGGAGGTTAAAGGGACTGACTCTCCAAGTCGGGAGGGTGTTAGTAAAGCGTCTGGAATGTTGCACCCGAGTACCAGGGTACAAAAACTGAGACATATTTGAACACGTTTCCCGATCACATGGTTGATCGTACTCTAGGTTCCACATGCATGTTTTAGCTGAAGGAAGAATACCTTAAACCTGGGTAGTTGAAACCCGTGGAATGGGTACTATGCAATATGACTTCAAAGGGTCTTCATTTGCTCACCGAACCTCTCCAATCCTATCACTGCTGCGTTTATGCCCCTGTACACATGCTTGATTCTCTTTCGGAGACATAGCAATCCATAGGTTTTAAGATACTTACTAGTCAGGTACATTCTTAGGCGTTTAATATGCGGTGTTGAGTCCATTTCGTTGAGCAAGGAGTAGCTCTTGTCTATTCCATATTTGGCTTAAGGAACTTTATCTGTGCTCATTTCAATCTCTGGTTTTATGCAGCACCCCAACTCACCTTTCCCCTTAAGCAAGCATAAGTTGGTTTTCTAAATTTGAGACCCTGTTCTGTTCTGTAATTCAGTTCCTGTGTAGCCAAGTTTACATTCCGTGTATTACTGATATCTTATGATGTTTCTTTTTCTGTGTGACTTATTTCAGTTAGAATCATCATACCTGAATCCACTCATTGTGCTGCTAAGGGCCTGATGACATAGATTTCATTGCTGAGTGATATTGCTTTGTAAGTAAATACCACAACTTCTTTATCCATTTTTCACTTTCTGCGATGTTGAACTTGTACTGTAAACGAGGTTCTTGTAAACAGAGGCGTCCCAAACATTGGGGTGGCTGTGTCTTTTTGATTTTAATTTCCCTAATCTATAGGACCATAAGTGGAAGTGCCCTAGGCTCTGTTGCTTTGTTTTTTAGATGTTTCAGGAAACACCATACACTTCTCCCGAGTGTCTGTTGGCAATTTACATCCCGCCCATCAGCATAACAAGGCTCCCAGTTCTCCATGGCCTGTCCTGCCTTTCTGGATTTTACACTTTTTTCAGATGGCCCTTTTGACCGGGGGGAAGTGAGACTTCATTGTAGTGCAGATTTCCTTTGCAAGCTTGCTTGGTTGGCCAAAAAGGGCGTATGTGTTTTTTCCTGAATATATTCAGGAAAAAACGCATACGCCCTTTTTGGCCAAGTGCATCATTGTGGACGTTCTGCCTCTTTTCCTATGCTTTCAATGCAATTCCAGTCTACCTCCTGAAATCGGTTTCCTGCAATTCTGCCCCGCTTTCAAGTCCTCTTGGCAGCCTTACTTCAGTATATTTTTGGACGATAGCTGTCATTTATAAGTCTGCAGGTTTGTGAATTACAGTGCCCCTGAGCTCCTTTCTTCAACTCGCTTTCTTGTGACCTGGCCGCAACACCGCAGGATGGCTTCAGGCCCTAATCTGGTTCCGGCACGGCACGCTGAGCCTTTGGTTAATTCCTCTTCCTGGTGGGAAATGAGAGTTAAATTTGCCCGTCCAGACACCTCCAGCTAGTCTCTCATTGGTTCTCGCTATTCCTGTTCATCTTCCGCAGAAATTGCAAACTGGGCCAAACAGGAGGTTAAAGGGACTGACTCTCCAAGTCGGGAGGGTGTTAGTAAAGCGTCTGGAATGTTGCACCCGAGTACCAGGGTACGAAAACTGAGACATATTTGAACACGTTTCCCGATCACATGGTTGATCGTACTCTAGGTTCCACATGCATGTTTTAGCTGAAGGAAGAATACCTTAAACCTGGGTAGTTGAAACCCGTGGAATGGGTACTATGCAATATGACTTCAAAGGGTCTTCATTTGCTCACCGAACCTCTCCAATCCTATCACTGCTGCGTTTATGCCCCTGTACACATGCTTGATTCTCTTTCGGAGACATAGCAATCCATAGGTTTTAAGATACTTACTAGTCAGGTACATTCTTAGGCGTTTAATATGCGGTGTTGAGTCCATTTCGTTGAGCAAGGAGTAGCTCTTGTCTATTCCATATTTGGCTTAAGGAACTTTATCTGTGCTCATTTCAATCTCTGGTTTTATGCAGCACCCCAACTCACCTTTCCCCTTAAGCAAGCATAAGTTGGTTTTCTAAATTTGAGACCCTGTTCTGTTCTGTAATTCAGTTCCTGTGTAGCCAAGTTTACATTCCGTGTATTACTGATATCTTATGATGTTTCTTTTTCTGTGTGACTTATTTCAGTTAGAATCATCATACCTGAATCCACTCATTGTGCTGCTAAGGGCCTGATGACATAGATTTCATTGCTGAGTGATATTGCTTTGTAAGTAAATACCACAACTTCTTTATCCATTTTTCACTTTCTGCGATGTTGAACTTGTACTGTAAACGAGGTTCTTGTAAACAGAGGCGTCCCAAACATTGGGGTGGCTGTGTCTTTTTGATTTTAATTTCCCTAATCTATAGGACCATAAGTGGAAGTGCCCTAGGCTCTGTTGCTTTGTTTTTTAGATGTTTCAGGAAACACCATACACTTCTCCCGAGTGTCTGTTGGCAATTTACATCCCGCCCATCAGCATAACAAGGCTCCCAGTTCTCCATGGCCTGTCCTGCCTTTCTGGATTTTACACTTTTTTCAGATGGCCCTTTTGACCGGGGGGAAGTGAGACTTCATTGTAGTGCAGATTTCCTTTGCAAGCTTGCTTGGTTGGCCAAAAAGGGCGTATGCGTTTTTTCCTGAATATATTCAGGAAAAAACGCATACGCCCTTTTTGGCCAAGTGCATCATTGTGGACGTTCTGCCTCTTTTCCTATGCTTTCAATGCAATTCCAGTCTACCTCCTGAAATCGGTTTCCTGCAATTCTGCACCGCTTTCAAGTCCTCTTGGCAGCCTTACTTCAGTATATTTTTGGACGATAGCTGTCATTTATAAGTCTGCAGGTTTGTGAATTACAGTGCCCCTGAGCTCCTTTCTTCAACTCGCTTTCTTGTGACCTGGCCGCAACACCGCAGGATGGCTTCAGGCCCTAATCTGGTTCCGGCACGGCACGCTGAGCCTTTGGTTAATTCCTCTTCCTGGTGGGAAATGAGAGTTAAATTTGCCCGTCCAGACACCTCCAGCTAGTCTCTCATTGGTTCTCGCTATTCCTGTTCATCTTCCGCAGAAATTGCAAACTGGGCCAAACAGGAGGTTAAAGGGACTGACTCTCCAAGTCGGGAGGGTGTTAGTAAAGCGTCTGGAATGTTGCACCCGAGTACCAGGGTACGAAAACTGAGACATATTTGAACACGTTTCCCGATCACATGGTTGATCGTACTCTAGGTTCCACATGCATGTTTTAGCTGAAGGAAGAATACCTTAAACCTGGGTAGTTGAAACCCGTGGAATGGGTACTATGCAATATGACTTCAAAGGGTCTTCATTTGCTCACCGAACCTCTCCAATCCTATCACTGCTGCGTTTATGCCCCTGTACACATGCTTGATTCTCTTTCGGAGACATAGCAATCCATAGGTTTTAAGATACTTACTAGTCAGGTACATTCTTAGGCGTTTAATATGCGGTGTTGAGTCCATTTCGTTGAGCAAGGAGTAGCTCTTGTCTATTCCATATTTGGCTTAAGGAACTTTATCTGTGCTCATTTCAATCTCTGGTTTTATGCAGCACCCCAACTCACCTTTCCCCTTAAGCAAGCATAAGTTGGTTTTCTAAATTTGAGACCCTGTTCTGTTCTGTAATTCAGTTCCTGTGTAGCCAAGTTTACATTCCGTGTATTACTGATATCTTATGATGTTTCTTTTTCTGTGTGACTTATTTCAGTTAGAATCATCATACCTGAATCCACTCATTGTGCTGCTAAGGGCCTGATGACATAGATTTCATTGCTGAGTGATATTGCTTTATAAGTAAATACCACAACTTCTTTATCCATTTTTCACTTTCTGCGATGTTGAACTTGTACTGTAAACGAGGTTCTTGTAAACAGAGGCGTCCCAAACTTTGGGGTGGCTGTGTCTTTTTGATTTTAATTTCCCTAAGCTATAGGACCATAAGTGGAAGTGCCCTAGGCTCTGTTGCTTTGTTTTTTAGATGTTTCAGGAAACACCATACACTTCTCCCGAGTGTCTGTTGGCAATTTACATCCCGCCCATCAGCATAACAAGGCTCCCAGTTCTCCATGGCCTGTCCTGCCTTTCTGGATTTTACACTTTTTTCAGATGGCCCTTTTGACCGGGGGGAAGTGAGACTTCATTGTAGTGCAGATTTCCTTTGCAAGTTTGCTTGGTTGGCCAAAATGGGCGTATGCGTTTTTTCCTGAATATATTCAGGAAAAAACGCATACGCCCTTTTTGGCCAAGTGCATCATTGTGGACGTTCTGCCTCTTTTCCTATGCTTTCAATGCAATTCCAGTCTACCTCCTGAAATCGGTTTCCTGCAATTCTGCCCCGCTTTCAAGTCCTCTTGGCAGCCTTACTTCAGTATATTTTTGGACGATAGCTGTCATTTATAACTCTGCAGGTTTGTGAATTACAGTGCCCCTGAGCTCCTTTCTTCAACTCGCTTTCTTGTGACCTGGCCGCAACACCGCAGGATGGCTTCAGGCCCTAATCTGGTTCCGGCACGGCACGCTGAGCCTTTGGTTAATTCCTCTTCCTGGTGGGAAATGAGAGTTAAATTTGCCCGTCCAGACACCTCCAGCTAGTCTCTCATTGGTTCTCGCTATTCCTGTTCATCTTCCGCAGAAATTGCAAACTGGGCCAAACAGGAGGTTAAAGGGACTGACTCTCCAAGTCGGGAGGGTGTTAGTAAAGCGTCTGGAATGTTGCACCCAAGTACCAGGGTACGAAAACTGAGACATATTTGAACACGTTTCCCGATCACATGGTTGATCGTACTCTAGGTTCCACATGCATGTTTTAGCTGAAGGAAGAATACCTTAAACCTGGGTAGTTGAAACCCGTGGAATGGGTACTATGCAATATGACTTCAAAGGGTCTTCATTTGCTCACCGAACCTCTCCAATCCTATCACTGCTGCGTTTATGCCCCTGTACACATGCTTGATTCTCTTTCGGAGACATAGCAATCCATAGGTTTTAAGATACTTACTAGTCAGGTACATTCTTAGGCGTTTAATATGCGGTGTTGAGTCCATTTCGTTGAGCAAGGAGTAGCTCTTGTCTATTCCATATTTGGCTTAAGGAACTTTATCTGTGCTCATTTCAATCTCTGGTTTTATGCAGCACCCCAACTCACCTTTCCCCTTAAGCAAGCATAAGTTGGTTTTCTAAATTTGAGACCCTGTTCTGTTCTGTAATTCAGTTCCTGTGTAGCCAAGTTTACATTCCGTGTATTACTGATATCTTATGATGTTTCTTTTTCTGTGTGACTTATTTCAGTTAGAATCATCATACCTGAATCCACTCATTGTGCTGCTAAGGGCCTGATGACATAGATTTCATTGCTGAGTGATATTGCTTTGTAAGTAAATACCACAACTTCTTTATCCATTTTTCACTTTCTGCGATGTTGAACTTGTACTGTAAACGAGGTTCTTGTAAACAGAGGCGTCCCAAACATTGGGGTGGCTGTGTCTTTTTGATTTTAATTTCCCTAATCTATAGGACCATAAGTGGAAGTGCCCTAGGCTCTGTTGCTTTGTTTTTTAGATGTTTCAGGAAACACCATACACTTCTCCCGAGTGTCTGTTGGCAATTTACATCCCGCCCATCAGCATAACAAGGCTCCCAGTTCTCCATGGCCTGTCCTGCCTTTCTGGATTTTACACTTTTTTCAGATGGCCCTTTTGACCGGGGGGAAGTGAGACTTCATTGTAGTGCAGATTTCCTTTGCAAGCTTGCTTGGTTGGCCAAAAAGGGCGTATGTGTTTTTTCCTGAATATATTCAGGAAAAAACGCATACGCCCTTTTTGGCCAAGTGCATCATTGTGGACGTTCTGCCTCTTTTCCTATGCTTTCAATGCAATTCCAGTCTACCTCCTGAAATCGGTTTCCTGCAATTCTGCACCGCTTTCAAGTCCTCTTGGCAGCCTTACTTCAGTATATTTTTGGACGATAGCTGTCATTTATAAGTCTGCAGGTTTGTGAATTACAGTGCCCCTGAGCTCCTTTCTTCAACTCGCTTTCTTGTGACCTGGCCGCAACACCGCAGGATGGCTTCAGGCCCTAATCTGGTTCCGGCACGGCACGCTGAGCCTTTGGTTAATTCCTCTTCCTGGTGGGAAATGAGAGTTAAATTTGCCCGTCCAGACACCTCCAGCTAGTCTCTCATTGGTTCTCGCTATTCCTGTTCATCTTCCGCAGAAATTGCAAACTGGGCCAAACAGGAGGTTAAAGGGACTGACTCTCCAAGTCGGGAGGGTGTTAGTAAAGCGTCTGGAATGTTGCACCCGAGTACCAGGGTACGAAAACTGAGACATATTTGAACACGTTTCCCGATCACATGGTTGATCGTACTCTAGGTTCCACATGCATGTTTTAGCTGAAGGAAGAATACCTTAAACCTGGGTAGTTGAAACCCGTGGAATGGGTACTATGCAATATGACTTCAAAGGGTCTTCATTTGCTCACCGAACCTCTCCAATCCTATCACTGCTGCGTTTATGCCCCTGTACACATGCTTGATTCTCTTTCGGAGACATAGCAATCCATAGGTTTTAAGATACTTACTAGTCAGGTACATTCTTAGGCGTTTAATATGCGGTGTTGAGTCCATTTCGTTGAGCAAGGAGTAGCTCTTGTCTATTCCATATTTGGCTTAAGGAACTTTATCTGTGCTCATTTCAATCTCTGGTTTTATGCAGCACCCCAACTCACCTTTCCCCTTAAGCAAGCATAAGTTGGTTTTCTAAATTTGAGACCCTGTTCTGTTCTGTAATTCAGTTCCTGTGTAGCCAAGTTTACATTCCGTGTATTACTGATATCTTATGATGTTTCTTTTTCTGTGTGACTTATTTCAGTTAGAATCATCATACCTGAATCCACTCATTGTGCTGCTAAGGGCCTGATGACATAGATTTCATTGCTGAGTGATATTGCTTTGTAAGTAAATACCACAACTTCTTTATCCATTTTTCACTTTCTGCGATGTTGAACTTGTACTGTAAACGAGGTTCTTGTAAACAGAGGCGTCCCAAACATTGGGGTGGCTGTGTCTTTTTGATTTTAATTTCCCTAATCTATAGGACCATAAGTGGAAGTGCCCTAGGCTCTGTTGCTTTGTTTTTTAGATGTTTCAGGAAACACCATACACTTCTCCCGAGTGTCTGTTGGCAATTTACATCCCGCCCATCAGCATAACAAGGCTCCCAGTTCTCCATGGCCTGTCCTGCCTTTCTGGATTTTACACTTTTTTCAGATGGCCCTTTTGACCGGGGGGAAGTGAGACTTCATTGTAGTGCAGATTTCCTTTGCAAGCTTGCTTGGTTGGCCAAAAAGGGCGTATGTGTTTTTTCCTGAATATATTCAGGAAAAAACGCATACGCCCTTTTTGGCCAAGTGCATCATTGTGGACGTTCTGCCTCTTTTCCTATGCTTTCAATGCAATTCCAGTCTACCTCCTGAAATCGGTTTCCTGCAATTCTGCACCGCTTTCAAGTCCTCTTGGCAGCCTTACTTCAGTATATTTTTGGACGATAGCTGTCATTTATAAGTCTGCAGGTTTGTGAATTACAGTGCCCCTGAGCTCCTTTCTTCAACTCGCTTTCTTGTGACCTGGCCGCAACACCGCAGGATGGCTTCAGGCCCTAATCTGGTTCCGGCACGGCACGCTGAGCCTTTGGTTAATTCCTCTTCCTGGTGGGAAATGAGAGTTAAATTTGCCCGTCCAGACACCTCCAGCTAGTCTCTCATTGGTTCTCGCTATTCCTGTTCATCTTCCGCAGAAATTGCAAACTGGGCCAAACAGGAGGTTAAAGGGACTGACTCTCCAAGTCGGGAGGGTGTTAGTAAAGCGTCTGGAATGTTGCACCCGAGTACCAGGGTACGAAAACTGAGACATATTTGAACACGTTTCCCGATCACATGGTTGATCGTACTCTAGGTTCCACATGCATGTTTTAGCTGAAGGAAGAATACCTTAAACCTGGGTAGTTGAAACCCGTGGAATGGGTACTATGCAATATGACTTCAAAGGGTCTTCATTTGCTCACCGAACCTCTCCAATCCTATCACTGCTGCGTTTATGCCCCTGTACACATGCTTGATTCTCTTTCGGAGACATAGCAATCCATAGGTTTTAAGATACTTACTAGTCAGGTACATTCTTAGGCGTTTAATATGCGGTGTTGAGTCCATTTCGTTGAGCAAGGAGTAGCTCTTGTCTATTCCATATTTGGCTTAAGGAACTTTATCTGTGCTCATTTCAATCTCTGGTTTTATGCAGCACCCCAACTCACCTTTACCCTTAAGCAAGCATAAGTTGGTTTTCTAAATTTGAGACCCTGTTCTGTTCTGTAATTCAGTTCCTGTGTAGCCAAGTTTACATTCCGTGTATTACTGATATCTTATGATGTTTCTTTTTCTGTGTGACTTATTTCAGTTAGAATCATCATACCTGAATCCACTCATTGTGCTGCTAAGGGCCTGATGACATAGATTTCATTGCTGAGTGATATTGCTTTGTAAGTAAATACCACAACTTCTTTATCCATTTTTCACTTTCTGCGATGTTGAACTTGTACTGTAAACGAGGTTCTTGTAAACAGAGGCGTCCCAAACATTGGGGTGGCTGTGTCTTTTTGATTTTAATTTCCCTAATCTATAGGACCATAAGTGGAAGTGCCCTAGGCTCTGTTGCTTTGTTTTTTAGATGTTTCAGGAAACACCATACACTTCTCCCGAGTGTCTGTTGGCAATTTACATCCCGCCCATCAGCATAACAAGGCTCCCAGTTCTCCATGGCCTGTCCTGCCTTTCTGGATTTTACACTTTTTTCAGATGGCCCTTTTGACCGGGGGGAAGTGAGACTTCATTGTAGTGCAGATTTCCTTTGCAAGCTTGCTTGGTTGGCCAAAAAGGGCGTATGTGTTTTTTCCTGAATATATTCAGGAAAAAACGCATACGCCCTTTTTGGCCAAGTGCATCATTGTGGACGTTCTGCCTCTTTTCCTATGCTTTCAATGCAATTCCAGTCTACCTCCTGAAATCGGTTTCCTGCAATTCTGCACCGCTTTCAAGTCCTCTTGGCAGCCTTACTTCAGTATATTTTTGGACGATAGCTGTCATTTATAAGTCTGCAGGTTTGTGAATTACAGTGCCCCTGAGCTCCTTTCTTCAACTCGCTTTCTTGTGACCTGGCCGCAACACCGCAGGATGGCTTCAGGCCCTAATCTGGTTCCGGCACGGCACGCTGAGCCTTTGGTTAATTCCTCTTCCTGGTGGGAAATGAGAGTTAAATTTGCCCGTCCAGACACCTCCAGCTAGTCTCTCATTGGTTCTCGCTATTCCTGTTCATCTTCCGCAGAAATTGCAAACTGGGCCAAACAGGAGGTTAAAGGGACTGACTCTCCAAGTCGGGAGGTTGTTAGTAAAGCGTCTGGAATGTTGCACCCGAGTACCAGGGTACGAAAACTGAGACATATTTGAACACGTTTCCCGATCACATGGTTGATCGTACTCTAGGTTCCACATGCATGTTTTAGCTGAAGGAAGAATACCTTAAACCTGGGTAGTTGAAACCCGTGGAATGGGTACTATGCAATATGACTTCAAAGGGTCTTCATTTGCTCACCGAACCTCTCCAATCCTATCACTGCTGCGTTTATGCCCCTGTACACATGCTTGATTCTCTTTCGGAGACATAGCAATCCATAGGTTTTAAGATACTTACTAGTCAGGTACATTCTTAGGCGTTTAATATGCGGTGTTGAGTCCATTTCGTTGAGCAAGGAGTAGCTCTTGTCTATTCCATATTTGGCTTAAGGAACTTTATCTGTGCTCATTTCAATCTCTGGTTTTATGCAGCACCCCAACTCACCTTTCCCCTTAAGCAAGCATAAGTTGGTTTTCTAAATTTGAGACCCTGTTCTGTTCTGTAATTCAGTTCCTGTGTAGCCAAGTTTACATTCCGTGTATTACTGATATCTTATGATGTTTCTTTTTCTGTGTGACTTATTTCAGTTAGAATCATCATACCTGAATCCACTCATTGTGCTGCTAAGGGCCTGATGACATAGATTTCATTGCTGAGTGATATTGCTTTATAAGTAAATACCACAACTTCTTTATCCATTTTTCACTTTCTGCGATGTTGAACTTGTACTGTAAACGAGGTTCTTGTAAACAGAGGCGTCCCAAACTTTGGGGTGGCTGTGTCTTTTTGATTTTAATTTCCCTAAGCTATAGGACCATAAGTGGAAGTGCCCTAGGCTCTGTTGCTTTGTTTTTTAGATGTTTCAGGAAACACCATACACTTCTCCCGAGTGTCTGTTGGCAATTTACATCCCGCCCATCAGCATAACAAGGCTCCCAGTTCTCCATGGCCTGTCCTGCCTTTCTGGATTTTACACTTTTTTCAGATGGCCCTTTTGACCGGGGGGAAGTGAGACTTCATTGTAGTGCAGATTTCCTTTGCAAGTTTGCTTGGTTGGCCAAAATGGGCGTATGCGTTTTTTCCTGAATATATTCAGGAAAAAACGCATACGCCCTTTTTGGCCAAGTGCATCATTGTGGACGTTCTGCCTCTTTTCCTATGCTTTCAATGCAATTCCAGTCTACCTCCTGAAATCGGTTTCCTGCAATTCTGCCCCGCTTTCAAGTCCTCTTGGCAGCCTTACTTCAGTATATTTTTGGACGATAGCTGTCATTTATAACTCTGCAGGTTTGTGAATTACAGTGCCCCTGAGCTCCTTTCTTCAACTCGCTTTCTTGTGACCTGGCCGCAACACCGCAGGATGGCTTCAGGCCCTAATCTGGTTCCGGCACGGCACGCTGAGCCTTTGGTTAATTCCTCTTCCTGGTGGGAAATGAGAGTTAAATTTGCCCGTCCAGACACCTCCAGCTAGTCTCTCATTGGTTCTCGCTATTCCTGTTCATCTTCCGCAGAAATTGCAAACTGGGCCAAACAGGAGGTTAAAGGGACTGACTCTCCAAGTGTGGAGAGTGTTAGTAAAGCGTCTGGAATGTTGCACCCGAGTACCAGGGGACGAAAACTGAGACATATTTGAACACGTTTCCCGATCACATGGTTGATCATACTCTAGGTTCCACATGCATGTTTTAGCTGAAGGAAGAATACCTTAAACCTGGGTAGTTGAAACCCGTGGAATGGGTACCATGCAATATGACTTCAAAGGGTCTTCATTTGCTCACCGAACCTCTCCAATCCTATCACTGCTGCGTTTATGCCCCTGTACACACGCTTGATTCTCTTTCGGAGACATAGCAATCCATAGGTTTTAAGATACTTACTAGTCAGGTACATTCTTAGGCGTTTAATATGAGGTGTTGAGTCCATTTCGTTGAGCAAGGAGTAGCTCTTGTCTATTCCATATTTGGCTTAAGGAACTTTATCTGTGCTCATTTCAATCTCTGGTTTTATGCAGCACCCAACTCACCTTTCCCCTTAAGCAAGCATAAGTTGGTTTCCTAAATTTGAGACCCTGTTCTGTTTTGGAATTCAGTTCCTGTGTAGCCAAGTTTACATTTCGTGTATTACTGATATCTTATGATGTTTCTTTTTCTGTGTGACTTATTTCAGTTAGAATCATCGTACCTGAATCCACTCATTATGCTGCTACGGGCCTGATGACATAGATTTCATTGCTGATTGATATTGCATTGTACGTAAGTACCACAACTTCTTTATCCATTTTTCACTTTCTGCGATATTGAACTTGTACTCTAAACGAGGTTCTTGTAAACAGAGGCGTGCCAAATTTTGGGGTGGCTGTGTCTTTTTGATTTTAATTTCCCTAAGCTATAGGACCATAAGTGGAAGTGCCCTAGGCTCTGTTGCTTTGTTTTTTAGATGTTTCAGGAAACACCATACACTTCTCCCGAGTGTCTGTTGGCAATTTACATCCCGCCCATCAGCATAACAAGGCTCCCAGTTCTCCATGGCCTGTCCTGCCTTTCTGGATTTTACACTTTTTTCAGATGGCCCTTTTGACCGGGGGGAAGTGAGACTTCATTGTAGTGCAGATTTCCTTTGCAAGCTTGCTTGGTTGGCCAAAAAGGGCGTATGCGTTTTTTCCTGAATATATTCAGGAAAAAACACATACGCCCTTTTTGGCCAAGTGCATCATGGTGGACGTTCTGCCTCTTTTCCTATGCTTTCAATGCAATTCCAGTCTACCTCCTGAAATCGGTTTCCTGCAATTCTGCCCCGCTTTCAAGTCCTCTTGGCAGCCTTACTTCAGTATATTATTGGACGATAGCTGCCATTTATAACTCTGCAGGTTTGTGAATTACAGTGCCCCTGAGCTCCTTTCTTCAACTCGCTTTCTTGTGAGCTGGCTGCAACACCGCAGGACGGCTTCAGGCCCTAATCTGGTTCCGGCACGGCACGCTGAGCCTTTGGTTATTTCCTCTTCCTGGTGGGAAATGAGAGTTAAATTTGCCCGTCCAGACACCTCCAGCTAGTCTCTCATTGGTTCTCCCTATTCCTGTTCATCTTCCGCAGAAATTGCAAACTGGGCCAAACAGGAGGTTAAAGGCGCTGACTCTCCAAGTGGGGAGAGTGTTAGTAAAGCGTCTGGAATGTTGCACCCGAGTACCAGGGGAGGAAAACTGAGACATATTTGAACACGTCTCCCATTCACATGGTTGATCATACTCTGGGTTCCACATGCATGTTTTAGCTGAAGGAAGAATACCTTAAACCTGGAGAGTTGAGACCCGTGTAATGGGTACCATGCAATATGACTTCAAAGGGTCTTCATTTGCTCACCGAACCTCTCCAATCCTATCACTGCTGCATTTATGACCCTGTACACACGCTTGATTCTCTTTCGGAGACATAGCAATCCATAGGTTTTAAGATACTTACTAGTCAGGTACATTCTTAGGCGTTTAATATGGGGTGTTGAGTCCATTTCGTTGAGCAAGGAGTAGCTCTTGTCTATTCCATATTTGGCTTAAGGAACTTTATCTGTGCTCATTTCAATCTCTGGTTTTATGCAGCACACCAACTCACCTTTCCCCTTAAGCAAGCATAAGTTGGTTTTCTAAATTTGAGACCCTGTTCTGTTTTGGAATTCAGTTCCTGTGTAGCCAAGTTTACATTCCGTGTATTAGTGATATCTTATGATGTTTCTTTTTCTGTGTGACTTATTTCAGTTAGAATCATCATACCTGAATCCACTCTTTATGCTGCTATGGGCCTGATGACATAGATTTCATTGCTGAGTGATATTGCATTGTACGTAAGTACCACAACTTCTTTATCCATTTTTCACTTTATGCGATATTGAACTTCTACCGTAAATGAGGTTCTTGTAAACAGAGCCGTCCCAAATTTTGGGGTGGCTGTGTCTTTTTGATTTTAATTTCCCTAAGCTATAGGACCATAAGTGGAAGTGCCCTAGGCTCTGTTGCTTTGTTTTTTGGATGTTTCAGGAAACACCATACACTTCTCCCGAGTGGCTGTTGGCAATTTACATCCCGCCCATCAGCATAACAAGGCTCCCAGTTCTCCATGGCCTGTCCTGCCTTTCTGGATTTTACACTTTTTTCAGATGGCCCTTTTGACCAGGGGGAAGTGAGACTTCATTGTAGTGCAGATTTCCTTTGCAAGCTTGCTTGGTTGGCCAAAAAGGGCGTATGCCTTTTTTCCTGAATAAATTCAGGAAAAAAGGCATACACCCTTTTTGGCCAAGTGAATCATTGTGGACGTTCTGCCTCTTTTCCTATGCTTTAAATGCAATTCCAGTCTACCTCCTGAAATCGTTTTCCTGCAATTCTGCCTTGCTTTCAATGCCTCTTCATAGCCTTACCTCAATATATTTTTTGAAAATAGTTGGCCTTTATAACTCTGCAGGTTTTTGAATTGCAGTGGCCCTTAGCTCCATTTTTCAGCTCTTATTTTTGTGATCTTGCCTCATAACCACAGGATTCCTTCAGGCCCTATTCTTCTTCTGGGGCACCTTGCTGTGCCTTTGGTTTATTCTTCTTACTGATGTGAATTTAGAGTGACATGTGCCCATTGAAACTGCTACAGCTAGTTTCTCACTGGTTCCCCCTATTCCCATTCATCCTCCGCACTAACTGCAGACTGTGCGATACCAGAACTTAAAGGCATTGACTCTCCATGTGGGGATATTTTTGGTAAAGCGGCTGGAATGTCGATCCGGAGCCCCAGGAGAGGAAAAATGAGGTGCGTTTTAGAAACCTTTCCCGATCATATGGTATACCAGTCGCTGGGTTTCCCAAGCATGGTTTAGCTGTAGGAAGATTCCCTTCAACCTGGAGTGTTGGGACCCTTGGAATGAGTAGCATGAAGTATTGCATTAAACTTTTGGCAGTTGCTCACCAAAGCTCATCAATCCTCTCAGCCCCAAGTGTCCAGCCTTATGTCTTATCCAGCTGTGGGTTTATATGTGGTCAATCCAGGTTGCATCACAGCCCCTGAGCGAATTTTGTAAGAATTTTTCTCTCTTTCATTGTTTCTGCGTTTTGTTTTTAAAATTTATTTCTATAATGGGGTTTAGCTCATTTTCACTGCTGTGTTTGTCCCACTCTGCACACACTTGATTCCCTTATGGAGATATATCAATACATGGGTTTTAAGATTCTTATTACTCAGATATATTTCTCTGCGGTGTATAGGGTGTGTTGAGGCCAGTTCATTGAGCAAGGTGTAGATCTTGTCTAATATCTATTTGGTTTATTGAACGGTATCTGTGCTAATTTCAAACTCTGGTTTTATGCATCACCCCACCTCTCCTTTCCCCTTAAGCTGAAATAAGTGTGTTTTCTAAATGTGAGACACTGTTCTGTTCTGTAATTCATTTCTTGTGCAGCCATATTTACCCTCCCTCTATAAGTGATATCTTATGATATGTTTCTTTTCTGTTTGACTTATTTAAAGTAGTATTATCGGACCTAAATCCACTCTTTATCCTTCTACTAGCCTTATTACATTGATTTCATGGTGAAGAAATATTCCATTGTACATAAGTACCACATCTTCTTTATCCATTGCTCTCTTTCCTGGGATATTTAAGGTATACTGAAGTTGAGGTTCTTGTAAACAGAGTAGCCCTAAACTGTGGTGTGCTTGTGTCTTGTTGATTTTTAGACTTCCCTAGATATACTCCCATGATTGGAAGTGTCCTATGCTCTGTAGCTCTGTTTTTTAGATGATTTAGGAACCACCATACACTTCTCCAGAGTGGCTCTCGGCAGTTCACACACTGCCCATCAGCGTATAAAGGCTCCCTGTTCTCCATGGCCTGTCCTGCATTTCTGGTTTTTACAATTTTTTAGGATGGCCCTTTTGACCAGTGGGAAATGAGACTTCTTTGTTGTGCACATTTGCATTGCTTGCTTGCTTCGTTGCCCATAAAGTGCGTATGCGTTTTTTCCTGGATATAATCAGGAAAAAACGCATACGCCCTTTTGGGCCAACTGCATCATTGTCGAAATTC
This sequence comes from Pseudorca crassidens, assembly GCF_039906515.1. Lineage (NCBI taxonomy): Eukaryota > Metazoa > Chordata > Mammalia > Artiodactyla > Delphinidae > Pseudorca > Pseudorca crassidens. Next base: position 21,878 of record NW_027136330.1, on the reverse strand, counting down.
TGCCGCTTTTCATGTGCTTTAAAGACGAGTCCAATCTATCTCTTGAAATCTGTTTCTTGCAATTCTGTCTTGCATTCAGATCCTCTTCTTTGCCTTACCTCAACATATTTTTGGACGTTAGTTTTCATTTATAACTCTGCAGGTTTGTGAATTGCAGTGACCCTGAGCTCCATTTTTTAAGTTGCTCTTTTGTGAGCTGGCCTCAAACCCGCAGGATTGCTTCAGGCCCTATTTTGGCTCGGGCGAGGCGGGCTGAGCCTTTTTTCAATTCTTATTCTTAATGGGAAATTAGAGTGATATGTGCCCGTCCAAACCCCTACAACTATTCTCTCATTGGTTCCCCGTTCATCCTCCTCACAATTTGCAAAATGTGTGAAACAGAAGTTGAAATGTGCTGATTCTCCAAGTGGGGAGATTCTAAGTAACGTGGCTGGAATGGTGAACAGGAGCACCAGGAGAGGATAAATGAGCTGCATTTTAGACACATCTCCCGATCACATGGTGTACAGTCCTCTGGGTTTTCCATGCATGTTTTAGCTGTAGGAAGATCCCTTGAACCTGCATATTTGGGACCCATTGAATGGGTACCAGGTAGTATTACTTTAAAGGGTGTGCATTTCCTCACCCAACCTCACATTTCTCTTAGCACAAACAGTTTCCAGCCTTATGTCTCATCCTGCTGTGGGTCTAGATGTGTTCAATCCATGTTGCATCACCGGCCCTGAGGAAAAGTTGTAAGAGGTTTTCTCTGTCTCTCTGTCGTTTATTTTTTTCAATTTATTACTATATTGGTTACAGCTGATTTTCAAAGCTCTGTTTCTTGCTGCTGTACATCCACTTGATTCACGTACAGAGAGACATCAGTAAATTCTTTTTCAGATTCTTACCAGTCGTATATATTCTTTTCCGGTGACTTGAGTGTGCTGAGTGCAGTTCTTTTAGCTACCGTGTAGGCCTTGTTGATTATCAGTTTGGTATTTGGAATGGTATCTTTGCTAATTTCAACCTCCTGGGTGATGCCTCACCCCTCCCCACCTTTCCCGTTTAGCAGCCTTATGCGTGTTTTCTACATATTTGACTATGTTTTTGTTTTGTAATTTATTTCATGTGTAGCCATTTTGGATTCCACCTTTAAGTGATATCTTATGATATGTGTCTTTTTCTTTTTGAATTATGTCACTTAGAAAGATCATACGTAACTCCTCCAGAGTTGTTACAACTGGCCATATTTCATTGATTTCCAGGCTGAATAATATTCCACTCTACCTAAGTACCACATCTCTACCCATTTTTTCCCTCCAGAGACATTTAAGTTATATCCTAGTTGAGGATCTTTTAAACAGAGAGGGGGTAAACATTGGGGTGCCTGTGTCCTCTCGATTTTTGTTTTTCTCAAGATATACGCCCATGAGTGCAAGTGCCCTATGCTCTGTAGCTCATTTTTTAGATGTTTTAGTAAACACAATACACTTCTCCAGAATGGCCGTTGGCAATATACATTTCCACTATAAGTCTCACAGGGCTCCCTCTTCTCCTTGCCCTGTCCTGCATTTCTGTTGTTTACGCTTTATGAGGATGGCTCTTCTGACTGATGCGAAGTGATATCTTTTGTAGTATTGACTTCCAGTGCCCACCTGTTTGGTTGGCTAAAAAAGTGTATGCCCTTTTCTTGAATATATACAGAAAAAAACGCATACACCCTTTTTGGCCAACTGCAATGTTGGCAATGTTCAGCTCCTTTTCTTGTGCTTAATGGCGAGTCCTTTCTACCTCCTCAAATCCCTTTCCTGCCATTCTCCCTTGCTTACAAGTCCTTTTCTCTGACTTTCCTCAAGACATTTTTCAGTGATGGATATTTTCAACTCTGCAGTTTTGTGAATTTTACTGCCCCTGAGTTCCATTGTTCAACTTGTGTTTATGGGAACTGGCCACAAAGCAGCGGGATTTCCTCAAGCCCTATACTGTTTCCATGGGCAACCCTAGCCTTTGGTCAATTCGTCTTCCTGATTGGAAATTAGAGTGACATGTCCCTGTCTGAACACCTAGGACTTGTCTCTCATTGTTCCTCATCCTTCCGCTTCATCCTCTGGACAAATTCCAAACTGTACGCAACAGGATGTTGACAGTGCTGACATCTCCAAGTGGGGAGACTGTTAATAAAGACTCTGGAGGGGTGAACCCGAGCACCAGGAGATGAGGAGATGAGATGCCTTTTCCAAACTCTTCCCGATCAGACGGTATACCATCCTCTGGGTGTGACAGACATGTTTTAGCAGTAGGAAGAGTCCCATTCATGTAAGGAGAACACCAGGGCTTTTTCAAAATCAGTGTCTCCCCGAAACCCAAACTGGGGAATTTTTTAAGCTACGGCTACACATATGTTCATTAAGGGCCTTGGGAAGTAGGCAGAGTCCAAACTTTAGATGATTGAAGTCTTCAGGGTCAGAAGCACTCACCACCAGCTTCCCTTAGGTTACACTTTAACTGTCATTGATAGATGATGTCAATAAAAATATCTATTCTTTTTCAGATTATTTCCCCTTATAGGTTATTGCAAAATGTTGAGTGTAGTTCCCTGTGCTATACAGTAGTTCCTTGTTGATGATCTATTTTATACATAGCAGTGTGTATGTGTTAATCCCAAACTGTTAATTTATCCCTCCTCCCACCTTTCCCCTTTGGTAATAATAAATTATAAGATTTTATACTTCTCAGAAATGGGGGAGCTGAAAGAGAGGTATCATTTTCAATGGAAAAGCATTTAAAACAAGATTGAAGCTTTAACCAAGATTATTAGATGTACATCCTTGGAAAGAAATCACTTCGTTTCTCTAATATTGACCTGACAAATAAGACAAACCTTTTCACTGAACTTGCTTATAATAAAGTGATGGAAATATCAAATGGAAGTGTTAGAAACATCTTATTTTACCCGAGCCTTATACACTGTTCTATGTTAACTACAGTTTGGCTCACACATCTGTTCATTGAGGTTACAATAGTCTCAATTTCTGTTACTGATCCTCCAGAGTGGACCCCAACAAGTGTCCCCCTGCCCAGTGTCATTGGGGCCAACAGATCGAGACTGAGTTTGGTTCACAAGCAAAGGAAACTTTATATTTTGATCAGAGAATGGAGAGGTGAGAGCATGCACTACCCCGTGGGCTGTGGGCTGGGCTGCTGTGTAGAGATCCTGTCAGAGTCAGTGGGAGGGAGGGGGCGGAGCTCTCGAGGGCCAGGTTGGCTGCAGCTCAGGCTCTATATCGCGGAGTCTGCACTGGGCCCCAGGAGCTGAGGTGTCGACCCAGCCATTCTGCACTAGGAAATCTGGTCTGAAGTGCCGGGTGTGGAACCTCTGCATGCGGGACCCTAGGAGCACGTGAAATTAGACAAAGCACAAAGGATAAAAAAGGTTAGACTTGACTTTATTGCCCAGATTCTATTTTTATCTCCCAGGGATTTTTAATGGGCTTTGCTGGGGACAAACCCCTCCTCTGCCTTTTGTCCCGTTCCTCATTCTTGGAGTGCTGAGGGTGCAGACACTTCTTCTGTAACTGCTGAGTGCTGAGTTGGGAGCCCTAATACCCGGGGGCGAGGGTCAGAGCTTCTCTCCAGCAGCCTCCAGGTGACGTTGATTGTCCCCAGGTCCCCTGCCTCCCTGCTCGTCCACCTGAGCACCAGCATTGGAAGTGTTATAGATTCTAATGACCTTTAAGGGTCCAGGAAAGAGATGTGCAGAGACGCTGTGGGGGCCGGTTTCACCCCGCCCCACATTTGTTCGGCCACCTTAGGCTGACCGTTTCTGCCAGCCTAGATGCTCTGACCAGTAGTCTGCGCTTTCTTCAATTAGGCCCCTGAATTAACGTACAAACAGCACCAGGTGTCAGAGCCCTGCCCGCTCAACTCCCAGACAGTCCAGGGTCAGTGGTGATCAAGGACCATGATGACCACTGAGTCAACAGCCTTTTGAAGTAAACAGGAGTCCAGCCGGTCTTATTGGCCACCATCATCACGGTGTCTGTAGGCTTTTCTATGGTGACAGTGTGATATACGGTTCCCCCGCCAAGATTATTAGCTCCCCTCTGGGTGCAGTAAGTCCTGCAAGCAGTAGTCTGCTCTTTTGGGACACACTCTTGTTGTTTTATGAGAGAAACTCCAGGTCAAGTGATGTTCACACGAATCGTCATGGTGCCCTGTTGCCCCCGGTTATCTCTCTGGATGTTGGAGTTGGAGGGCCTCCTCACTCGAGGTCGGTGTGCCCACGGAGCGAACCCTGCAACTTCAGGGCATGGTTGGTGGTTAGGATCACCACGTGGGGTCCTTTTCCCTTAGGAGGGAGGTGGCCTTTTGGGCTGCTGATTTCCAGGTTTTTAGATACCGCCAGTATCTTGGCCAGATGCGGCAGTGGGCCAAGCCCCTTGGTGACCGTAGTTTATCCTACCTGGATGGCATTCTTGCATTGTTCCATTTCAAGTGGTCCCAGTTTTTGCACTAATTCTCCAATGGCGATTCACCTTTCACCGGGAATGTAAAGGTCAAAGGGTTTAGCTAAATTAGGGAGTTCCAGGGCAAGGGTCTGAATTGACTGCTCTTTCCATTCTTGAAAGGCCACTTCTGGATTCTATTCAAAAGGATCATCATCTTTTCCTTTCAGTGTTTCATATAGAGGCCCAGCTAGTAGACTGTAGTTAGGGATCCAGAAGCAGCAAACCCTGGCCTCCCCAGGAACCCCTAAGCTGTCTTCTAGTTTTAGAAAGGGGTAAGGCTGAAAATGGTTTCTTCCCTTTCCTGGGATGGGCTTCTCCGACCTTCTGTGAGAATGAAGCCCAGGCAGGTCACCGCAGTCTGTGATATTTGAGCTTTTTCTTGGACAACTTCTATCCTTTATTGGCTTGGTAGTTCAGAGGCCTCCTTAGTAGGGCTGGCGATCAGAATGTCGTCTGCGTACTGAAGGAGGGTTTCCTTTTCCAGAGGTAGAACTTTTAGGTCTTTAGCTAAGCTTTCCCCAAAGATGGTGTGGGAATTTTTGCACCCTTGGGGCAAGACGGCCCGGAAGTATTGTTTTAGTTGTATGTTGAGTCCTGCCACTCACAAGCCAAAATTTCTTGTGACTCTGGGACTAATGGAATACAAAAGAAGGCATCATTGAAGACTAATACAGAATACCATGTCCTGGTGGTTGGTAGAATGACCAGCAGGGTGTAGGAATTAGGAGCAACTGGAGGTATATCCTCGGTGGCTTCACTGACTGTCCTGACATCCTTTACCAGGTCCCCAGCAGCCCATGGGGCTCTCGTGGTCAGACCAATCCCAGAATATGGAGCTCACCTGGGCAGGTACCCCACCCCCACCCCAGCCCACGGGGCTCTCGTGGTCAGGCCCTTCCCAGGATACAGAGCTACCCTTGCAGGTATCGTGGCAGGGCTGGGCACACAGGAACCGTGCACATAGCCCTCATTGCAGAGCACCCCCAGCTCACCTGTCGCTCAGAGCTGACACAGAGCACCTCAGAGCAGGACTTGAACTAACAAATAGCAGCTGCGACAGGTCTGTGACCCTGGGCATCACTCTGTGCGGCCTCCCTCCACCTGGTCTTCCAGAGACTTCCACTGCACCCGGGGCACCAGGCCTCTGTCTCCAACCACCACCCACCCCTCCTCTCCCTGACTCCTGGGTTCCTCTCATAAGGAGAGGGTTTTCTTGAAGTTGTCTCCCACTCATGGGCCAGATAAAATGATTAGAAAACAAGCCAAAGCTGCAGCCCCTTGTCTATCCTGACTCTCAGGAGCCCACACCTGTTCCTTGGACCTGGCCGGTTCAGCAAGTTCCATTTTCTGCAACTGTGAGCCCCTGAGGGGTGATGATTGGCTGACCTGGGCAGCCTTACCGTGCGGGCCAGCCCTCCCCAGGTGTGCCTGGGTTGAGATCAATATAAATACCACTCCAGGCAGCAAGAGCCCCTGCAGCCGTGCCTGACGCCATTTTCTCTGCCCTGTCAGCAGTCTCGGGGCTGGGCTGGTGGGAGGGAGTGAGAGGCCACGGCTTTGTGGGTGGCCCAGTGTGAGTGGGGCTCTGCTGGACTTTCTGCAGCAGTTGCCAGGCTGCCACCTGCTAAAGAAGAGGATGTGTCACCCATACCTGCTGCTGGAATTTCTCCCTGGGCAGAGGTGAGGAAGGAAAAAAGCAGTGGGGGCAGGGACAGGACGGGTATCTCAGGCAGGGAAATGGAAATCTTCCAGAAGAGCACCCAGGGCCAGGACCATCCTGGCTGGCCTGCAGGCACCAAGTCGGCCGGCATGCTGTCACTCGTGTGGCTCTATGGCCCTTCCTCTAGGCTTTCAAGTCCTTGTATATATTCAGGTGTTTTACCTGGGACGGGTGGGAATAGTTCAGCAGCAACTGGCCTGGGGCTCAGCTCACGTTTACTCACAGATGCCTCGGCACGGTGCCCCAGCTTTGCAATGAGGACGCTTGTTGCGTGGGGGCTGCTGGCTGAATGGGAGACGATTCCCCACCACTGGCCAACTTCAGAATTGTTTACAACTGGAGCAAGTGCCCTGATACGGTTTTCTTCTGTGGAACTGGTGGGTTCTGTGTTTTTTTTCTCTTTTTCGTTTTTGCTTCAAGGTAGATTTTATTCCTCTTTTTTGTATTTACAGATATAAGCATGGAAATAATTTATTCATATAAATACATGTATGTGAAGGGAATAATTGTTTTTTCTGTTTTATTTTTTAAATTTTATTTCTTTTTAATTTTGAATTTTATTTTATATTTTTATACAGCAGGTTCTTATTGGTTATCTATTTTATACATATAAATGTATACATGCCAATCCCAGTCTCTCAACTCCTCCCACCACCACCCCCCCAACAGCTTTCCCCCCTTGTTGTCCATACATTTGTTGTCTACATCTGTTGCTCTATTTATGCCTTGCAAAATGGTTAATCTGTACAGTTTTTCTAGGTTCCACATATATGCATGAATATACAAGATTTGTTTTTCTCTTTCTGACTTTCTTCACTCTGTATGACAGTCTCTAGATCCATCGACGTCTCTACAAATGACCCAATTTCATTCCTTTTCATGGCTTAGTAATATTCCATTTTATATATGTACCACAGCTTTATGCATTCGTCTGTCTGTGGGCATTTAGGTTGCTTCCATTACCTCGATATTGTAAATAGTGATGCAATGAACATTGCGGTGAATGTCTCGTTTTGATTTATGGTTTTGTCTGGGTATATGTCCAGTACTGGGATTGCTGTATCATATGGTAATTCTACTGTTAGTTTCTTAAGAAACTCCATATTGTTCTCCGTAGTGACTGTATCAATTTATATTCCCAACAATAGTGGAAGAGGGTTCCTTTTCTCCACACCCTTTCCAGCATTTTTGTTTGTAGATTTTCTCATGATGCCCATTCTATCAGGTGTGAGGTGATACCTCATTGTTGAGTCCATTTTGTTGAGCAAGGGGTAGGTCTTGTCTATTACATATTTGGCTTATTGAATGGTATCTGTGCTAATTTCAAACTCTGGTTTTATGCAGCACCCCAACTCACTTTCCCCCTTAAGCAAGCATAAGTTGGTTTTCTAAACTTGAGACCCTGTTCTGTTTTGTAATTCAGTTCATGTGTAGCCAAGTTCACATTCCGTGTATTAGTGATATCTTATGATGTTTCTTTTTCTGTGTGACTTATTTCAGTTAGAATCATCATACCTGAATCCACTCATTATGCTGCTACGGGCCTGATGACATAGATTTCATGGCTGAGTGATTTTGCATTGTACATAAGTACCACAACTTCTTTATCCATTTTTCACTTTCTGCGATATTGAACTTGTACCGTAAACAAGGTTCTTGTAAACAGAGCCGTCCCAAACATTGGGGTGGCTGTGTCTTTTTGATTTTAATTTCCCTAAGCTATAGGACCATAAGTGGAAGTGCCCTAGGCTCTGTTGCTTTGTTTTTTAGATGTTTCAGGAAACACCATACACTTCTCCCGAGTGTCTGTTGGCAATTTACATCCCGCCCATCAGCATAACAAGGCTCCCAGTTCTCCATGGCCTGTCCTGCCTTTCTGGATTTTACACTTTTTTCAGATGGCCCTTTTGACCGGGGGGAAGTGAGACTTCACTGTACTGCAGATTTCCTTTGCAAGCTTGCTTGGTTGACCAAAAAGGGTGTATGCGTTTTTTCCTGAATATATTCAGGAAAAAACACATACGCGCTTTTTGGCCAAGTGCATCATTGTGGACGTTCTGCCTCTTTTCCTATGCTTTCAATGCAATTCCACTCTACCTCCTGAAATCGGTTTCCTGCAATTCTGCCCCGCTTTCAAGTCCTCTTAGCAGCCTTACTTCAGTATATTTTTGGACGATAGCTGTCATTTATAACTCTGCAGGTTTGTGAATTACAGTGCCCCTGAGCTCCTTTCTTCAACTCGCTTTCTTTTGAGCTGGCCGCAACACCGCAGGATGGCTTCAGGCCCTAATCTGGTTCCGGCACGGCATGCTGAGCCTTTGGTTAATTCCTCTTCCTGGTGGGAAATGAGAGTTAAATTTGCCCGTCCAGACACCTCCAGCTAGTCTCTCATTGGTTCTCGCTATTCCTGTTCATCTTCCGCAGAAATTGCAAACTGGGCCAAACAGGAGGTTAAAGGGACTGACTCTCCAAGTCGGGAGGGTGTTAGTAAAGCGTCTGGAATGTTGCACCCGAGTACCAGGGTACGAAAACTGAGACATATTTGAACACGTTTCCCGATCACATGGTTGATCATACTCTAGGTTCCACATGCATGTTTTAGCTGAAGGAAGAATACCTTAAACCTGGGTAGTTGAAACCCGTGGAATGGGTACCATGCAATATGACTTCAAAGGGTCTTCATTTGCTCACCGAACCTCTCCAATCCTATCACTGCTGCGTTTATGCCCCTGTACACACGCTTGATTCTCTTTCGGAGACATAGCAATCCATAGGTTTTAAGATACTTACTAGTCAGGTACATTCTTAGGCGTTTAATATGCGGTGTTGAGTCCATTTCGTTGAGCAAGGAGTAGCTCTTGTCTATTCCATATTTGGCTTAAGGAACTTTATCTGTGCTCATTTCAATCTCTGGTTTTATGCAGCACCCCAACTCACCTTTCCCCTTAAGCAAGCATAAGTTGGTTTTCTAAATTTGAGACCCTGTTCTGTTCTGTAATTCAGTTCCTGTGTAGCCAAGTTTACATTCCGTGTATTACTGATATCTTATGATGTTTCTTTTTCTGTGTGACTTATTTCAGTTAGAATCATCATACCTGAATCCACTCATTGTGCTGCTAAGGGCCTGATGACATAGATTTCATTGCTGAGTGATATTGCTTTGTAAGTAAATACCACAACTTCTTTATCCATTTTTCACTTTCTGCGATGTTGAACTTGTACTGTAAACGAGGTTCTTGTAAACAGAGGCGTCCCAAACTTTGGGGTGGCTGTGTCTTTTTGATTTTAATTTCCCTAAGCTATAGGACCATAAGTGGAAGTGCCCTAGGCTCTGTTGCTTTGTTTTTTAGATGTTTCAGGAAACACCATACACTTCTCCCGAGTGTCTGTTGGCAATTTACATCCCGCCCATCAGCATAACAAGGCTCCCAGTTCTCCATGGCCTGTCCTGCCTTTCTGGATTTTACACTTTTTTCAGATGGCCCTTTTGACCGGGGGGAAGTGAGACTTCATTGTAGTGCAGATTTCCTTTGCAAGCTTGCTTGGTTGGCCAAAAAGGGCGTATGTGTTTTTTCCTGAATATATTCAGGAAAAAACGCATACGCCCTTTTTGGCCAAGTGCATCATTGTGGACGTTCTGCCTCTTTTCCTATGCTTTCAATGCAATTCCACTCTACCTCCTGAAATCGGTTTCCTGCAATTCTGCCCCGCTTTCAAGTCCTCTTAGCAGCCTTACTTCAGTATATTTTTGGACGATAGCTGTCATTTATAACTCTGCAGGTTTGTGAATTACAGTGCCCCTGAGCTCCTTTCTTCAACTCGCTTTCTTTTGAGCTGGCCGCAACACCGCAGGATGGCTTCAGGCCCTAATCTGGTTCCGGCACGGCATGCTGAGCCTTTGGTTAATTCCTCTTCCTGGTGGGAAATGAGAGTTAAATTTGCCCGTCCAGACACCTCCAGCTAGTCTCTCATTGGTTCTCGCTATTCCTGTTCATCTTCCGCAGAAATTGCAAACTGGGCCAAACAGGAGGTTAAAGGGACTGACTCTCCAAGTCGGGAGGGTGTTAGTAAAGCGTCTGGAATGTTGCACCCGAGTACCAGGGTACGAAAACTGAGACATATTTGAACACGTTTCCCGATCACATGGTTGATCATACTCTAGGTTCCACATGCATGTTTTAGCTGAAGGAAGAATACCTTAAACCTGGGTAGTTGAAACCCGTGGAATGGGTACCATGCAATATGACTTCAAAGGGTCTTCATTTGCTCACCGAACCTCTCCAATCCTATCACTGCTGCGTTTATGCCCCTGTACACACGCTTGATTCTCTTTCGGAGACATAGCAATCCATAGGTTTTAAGATACTTACTAGTCAGGTACATTCTTAGGCGTTTAATATGCGGTGTTGAGTCCATTTCGTTGAGCAAGGAGTAGCTCTTGTCTATTCCATATTTGGCTTAAGGAACTTTATCTGTGCTCATTTCAATCTCTGGTTTTATGCAGCACCCCAACTCACCTTTCCCCTTAAGCAAGCATAAGTTGGTTTTCTAAATTTGAGACCCTGTTCTGTTCTGTAATTCAGTTCCTGTGTAGCCAAGTTTACATTCCGTGTATTACTGATATCTTATGATGTTTCTTTTTCTGTGTGACTTATTTCAGTTAGAATCATCATACCTGAATCCACTCATTGTGCTGCTAAGGGCCTGATGACATAGATTTCATTGCTGAGTGATATTGCTTTGTAAGTAAATACCACAACTTCTTTATCCATTTTTCACTTTCTGCGATGTTGAACTTGTACTGTAAACGAGGTTCTTGTAAACAGAGGCGTCCCAAACTTTGGGGTGGCTGTGTCTTTTTGATTTTAATTTCCCTAAGCTATAGGACCATAAGTGGAAGTGCCCTAGGCTCTGTTGCTTTGTTTTTTAGATGTTTCAGGAAACACCATACACTTCTCCCGAGTGTCTGTTGGCAATTTACATCCCGCCCATCAGCATAACAAGGCTCCCAGTTCTCCATGGCCTGTCCTGCCTTTCTGGATTTTACACTTTTTTCAGATGGCCCTTTTGACCGGGGGGAAGTGAGACTTCATTGTAGTGCAGATTTCCTTTGCAAGCTTGCTTGGTTGGCCAAAAAGGGCGTATGTGTTTTTTCCTGAATATATTCAGGAAAAAACGCATACGCCCTTTTTGGCCAAGTGCATCATTGTGGACGTTCTGCCTCTTTTCCTATGCTTTCAATGCAATTCCAGTCTACCTCCTGAAATCGGTTTCCTGCAATTCTGCCCCGCTTTCAAGTCCTCTTGGCAGCCTTACTTCAGTATATTTTTGGACGATAGCTGTCATTTATAAGTCTGCAGGTTTGTGAATTACAGTGCCCCTGAGCTCCTTTCTTCAACTCGCTTTCTTGTGACCTGGCCGCAACACCGCAGGATGGCTTCAGGCCCTAATCTGGTTCCGGCACGGCACGCTGAGCCTTTGGTTAATTCCTCTTCCTGGTGGGAAATGAGAGTTAAATTTGCCCGTCCAGACACCTCCAGCTAGTCTCTCATTGGTTCTCGCTATTCCTGTTCATCTTCCGCAGAAATTGCAAACTGGGCCAAACAGGAGGTTAAAGGGACTGACTCTCCAAGTCGGGAGGGTGTTAGTAAAGCGTCTGGAATGTTGCACCCGAGTACCAGGGTACGAAAACTGAGACATATTTGAACACGTTTCCCGATCACATGGTTGATCGTACTCTAGGTTCCACATGCATGTTTTAGCTGAAGGAAGAATACCTTAAACCTGGGTAGTTGAAACCCGTGGAATGGGTACTATGCAATATGACTTCAAAGGGTCTTCATTTGCTCACCGAACCTCTCCAATCCTATCACTGCTGCGTTTATGCCCCTGTACACATGCTTGATTCTCTTTCGGAGACATAGCAATCCATAGGTTTTAAGATACTTACTAGTCAGGTACATTCTTAGGCGTTTAATATGCGGTGTTGAGTCCATTTCGTTGAGCAAGGAGTAGCTCTTGTCTATTCCATATTTGGCTTAAGGAACTTTATCTGTGCTCATTTCAATCTCTGGTTTTATGCAGCACCCCAACTCACCTTTCCCCTTAAGCAAGCATAAGTTGGTTTTCTAAATTTGAGACCCTGTTCTGTTCTGTAATTCAGTTCCTGTGTAGCCAAGTTTACATTCCGTGTATTACTGATATCTTATGATGTTTCTTTTTCTGTGTGACTTATTTCAGTTAGAATCATCATACCTGAATCCACTCATTGTGCTGCTAAGGGCCTGATGACATAGATTTCATTGCTGAGTGATATTGCTTTGTAAGTAAATACCACAACTTCTTTATCCATTTTTCACTTTCTGCGATGTTGAACTTGTACTGTAAACGAGGTTCTTGTAAACAGAGGCGTCCCAAACATTGGGGTGGCTGTGTCTTTTTGATTTTAATTTCCCTAATCTATAGGACCATAAGTGGAAGTGCCCTAGGCTCTGTTGCTTTGTTTTTTAGATGTTTCAGGAAACACCATACACTTCTCCCGAGTGTCTGTTGGCAATTTACATCCCGCCCATCAGCATAACAAGGCTCCCAGTTCTCCATGGCCTGTCCTGCCTTTCTGGATTTTACACTTTTTTCAGATGGCCCTTTTGACCGGGGGGAAGTGAGACTTCATTGTAGTGCAGATTTCCTTTGCAAGCTTGCTTGGTTGGCCAAAAAGGGCGTATGCGTTTTTTCCTGAATATATTCAGGAAAAAACGCATACGCCCTTTTTGGCCAAGTGCATCATTGTGGACGTTCTGCCTCTTTTCCTATGCTTTCAATGCAATTCCAGTCTACCTCCTGAAATCGGTTTCCTGCAATTCTGCACCGCTTTCAAGTCCTCTTGGCAGCCTTACTTCAGTATATTTTTGGACGATAGCTGTCATTTATAAGTCTGCAGGTTTGTGAATTACAGTGCCCCTGAGCTCCTTTCTTCAACTCGCTTTCTTGTGACCTGGCCGCAACACCGCAGGATGGCTTCAGGCCCTAATCTGGTTCCGGCACGGCACGCTGAGCCTTTGGTTAATTCCTCTTCCTGGTGGGAAATGAGAGTTAAATTTGCCCGTCCAGACACCTCCAGCTAGTCTCTCATTGGTTCTCGCTATTCCTGTTCATCTTCCGCAGAAATTGCAAACTGGGCCAAACAGGAGGTTAAAGGGACTGACTCTCCAAGTCGGGAGGGTGTTAGTAAAGCGTCTGGAATGTTGCACCCGAGTACCAGGGTACGAAAACTGAGACATATTTGAACACGTTTCCCGATCACATGGTTGATCGTACTCTAGGTTCCACATGCATGTTTTAGCTGAAGGAAGAATACCTTAAACCTGGGTAGTTGAAACCCGTGGAATGGGTACTATGCAATATGACTTCAAAGGGTCTTCATTTGCTCACCGAACCTCTCCAATCCTATCACTGCTGCGTTTATGCCCCTGTACACATGCTTGATTCTCTTTCGGAGACATAGCAATCCATAGGTTTTAAGATACTTACTAGTCAGGTACATTCTTAGGCGTTTAATATGCGGTGTTGAGTCCATTTCGTTGAGCAAGGAGTAGCTCTTGTCTATTCCATATTTGGCTTAAGGAACTTTATCTGTGCTCATTTCAATCTCTGGTTTTATGCAGCACCCCAACTCACCTTTCCCCTTAAGCAAGCATAAGTTGGTTTTCTAAATTTGAGACCCTGTTCTGTTCTGTAATTCAGTTCCTGTGTAGCCAAGTTTACATTCCGTGTATTACTGATATCTTATGATGTTTCTTTTTCTGTGTGACTTATTTCAGTTAGAATCATCATACCTGAATCCACTCATTGTGCTGCTAAGGGCCTGATGACATAGATTTCATTGCTGAGTGATATTGCTTTATAAGTAAATACCACAACTTCTTTATCCATTTTTCACTTTCTGCGATGTTGAACTTGTACTGTAAACGAGGTTCTTGTAAACAGAGGCGTCCCAAACTTTGGGGTGGCTGTGTCTTTTTGATTTTAATTTCCCTAAGCTATAGGACCATAAGTGGAAGTGCCCTAGGCTCTGTTGCTTTGTTTTTTAGATGTTTCAGGAAACACCATACACTTCTCCCGAGTGTCTGTTGGCAATTTACATCCCGCCCATCAGCATAACAAGGCTCCCAGTTCTCCATGGCCTGTCCTGCCTTTCTGGATTTTACACTTTTTTCAGATGGCCCTTTTGACCGGGGGGAAGTGAGACTTCATTGTAGTGCAGATTTCCTTTGCAAGTTTGCTTGGTTGGCCAAAATGGGCGTATGCGTTTTTTCCTGAATATATTCAGGAAAAAACGCATACGCCCTTTTTGGCCAAGTGCATCATTGTGGACGTTCTGCCTCTTTTCCTATGCTTTCAATGCAATTCCAGTCTACCTCCTGAAATCGGTTTCCTGCAATTCTGCCCCGCTTTCAAGTCCTCTTGGCAGCCTTACTTCAGTATATTTTTGGACGATAGCTGTCATTTATAACTCTGCAGGTTTGTGAATTACAGTGCCCCTGAGCTCCTTTCTTCAACTCGCTTTCTTGTGACCTGGCCGCAACACCGCAGGATGGCTTCAGGCCCTAATCTGGTTCCGGCACGGCACGCTGAGCCTTTGGTTAATTCCTCTTCCTGGTGGGAAATGAGAGTTAAATTTGCCCGTCCAGACACCTCCAGCTAGTCTCTCATTGGTTCTCGCTATTCCTGTTCATCTTCCGCAGAAATTGCAAACTGGGCCAAACAGGAGGTTAAAGGGACTGACTCTCCAAGTCGGGAGGGTGTTAGTAAAGCGTCTGGAATGTTGCACCCAAGTACCAGGGTACGAAAACTGAGACATATTTGAACACGTTTCCCGATCACATGGTTGATCGTACTCTAGGTTCCACATGCATGTTTTAGCTGAAGGAAGAATACCTTAAACCTGGGTAGTTGAAACCCGTGGAATGGGTACTATGCAATATGACTTCAAAGGGTCTTCATTTGCTCACCGAACCTCTCCAATCCTATCACTGCTGCGTTTATGCCCCTGTACACATGCTTGATTCTCTTTCGGAGACATAGCAATCCATAGGTTTTAAGATACTTACTAGTCAGGTACATTCTTAGGCGTTTAATATGCGGTGTTGAGTCCATTTCGTTGAGCAAGGAGTAGCTCTTGTCTATTCCATATTTGGCTTAAGGAACTTTATCTGTGCTCATTTCAATCTCTGGTTTTATGCAGCACCCCAACTCACCTTTCCCCTTAAGCAAGCATAAGTTGGTTTTCTAAATTTGAGACCCTGTTCTGTTCTGTAATTCAGTTCCTGTGTAGCCAAGTTTACATTCCGTGTATTACTGATATCTTATGATGTTTCTTTTTCTGTGTGACTTATTTCAGTTAGAATCATCATACCTGAATCCACTCATTGTGCTGCTAAGGGCCTGATGACATAGATTTCATTGCTGAGTGATATTGCTTTGTAAGTAAATACCACAACTTCTTTATCCATTTTTCACTTTCTGCGATGTTGAACTTGTACTGTAAACGAGGTTCTTGTAAACAGAGGCGTCCCAAACATTGGGGTGGCTGTGTCTTTTTGATTTTAATTTCCCTAATCTATAGGACCATAAGTGGAAGTGCCCTAGGCTCTGTTGCTTTGTTTTTTAGATGTTTCAGGAAACACCATACACTTCTCCCGAGTGTCTGTTGGCAATTTACATCCCGCCCATCAGCATAACAAGGCTCCCAGTTCTCCATGGCCTGTCCTGCCTTTCTGGATTTTACACTTTTTTCAGATGGCCCTTTTGACCGGGGGGAAGTGAGACTTCATTGTAGTGCAGATTTCCTTTGCAAGCTTGCTTGGTTGGCCAAAAAGGGCGTATGTGTTTTTTCCTGAATATATTCAGGAAAAAACGCATACGCCCTTTTTGGCCAAGTGCATCATTGTGGACGTTCTGCCTCTTTTCCTATGCTTTCAATGCAATTCCAGTCTACCTCCTGAAATCGGTTTCCTGCAATTCTGCACCGCTTTCAAGTCCTCTTGGCAGCCTTACTTCAGTATATTTTTGGACGATAGCTGTCATTTATAAGTCTGCAGGTTTGTGAATTACAGTGCCCCTGAGCTCCTTTCTTCAACTCGCTTTCTTGTGACCTGGCCGCAACACCGCAGGATGGCTTCAGGCCCTAATCTGGTTCCGGCACGGCACGCTGAGCCTTTGGTTAATTCCTCTTCCTGGTGGGAAATGAGAGTTAAATTTGCCCGTCCAGACACCTCCAGCTAGTCTCTCATTGGTTCTCGCTATTCCTGTTCATCTTCCGCAGAAATTGCAAACTGGGCCAAACAGGAGGTTAAAGGGACTGACTCTCCAAGTCGGGAGGGTGTTAGTAAAGCGTCTGGAATGTTGCACCCGAGTACCAGGGTACGAAAACTGAGACATATTTGAACACGTTTCCCGATCACATGGTTGATCGTACTCTAGGTTCCACATGCATGTTTTAGCTGAAGGAAGAATACCTTAAACCTGGGTAGTTGAAACCCGTGGAATGGGTACTATGCAATATGACTTCAAAGGGTCTTCATTTGCTCACCGAACCTCTCCAATCCTATCACTGCTGCGTTTATGCCCCTGTACACATGCTTGATTCTCTTTCGGAGACATAGCAATCCATAGGTTTTAAGATACTTACTAGTCAGGTACATTCTTAGGCGTTTAATATGCGGTGTTGAGTCCATTTCGTTGAGCAAGGAGTAGCTCTTGTCTATTCCATATTTGGCTTAAGGAACTTTATCTGTGCTCATTTCAATCTCTGGTTTTATGCAGCACCCCAACTCACCTTTCCCCTTAAGCAAGCATAAGTTGGTTTTCTAAATTTGAGACCCTGTTCTGTTCTGTAATTCAGTTCCTGTGTAGCCAAGTTTACATTCCGTGTATTACTGATATCTTATGATGTTTCTTTTTCTGTGTGACTTATTTCAGTTAGAATCATCATACCTGAATCCACTCATTGTGCTGCTAAGGGCCTGATGACATAGATTTCATTGCTGAGTGATATTGCTTTGTAAGTAAATACCACAACTTCTTTATCCATTTTTCACTTTCTGCGATGTTGAACTTGTACTGTAAACGAGGTTCTTGTAAACAGAGGCGTCCCAAACATTGGGGTGGCTGTGTCTTTTTGATTTTAATTTCCCTAATCTATAGGACCATAAGTGGAAGTGCCCTAGGCTCTGTTGCTTTGTTTTTTAGATGTTTCAGGAAACACCATACACTTCTCCCGAGTGTCTGTTGGCAATTTACATCCCGCCCATCAGCATAACAAGGCTCCCAGTTCTCCATGGCCTGTCCTGCCTTTCTGGATTTTACACTTTTTTCAGATGGCCCTTTTGACCGGGGGGAAGTGAGACTTCATTGTAGTGCAGATTTCCTTTGCAAGCTTGCTTGGTTGGCCAAAAAGGGCGTATGTGTTTTTTCCTGAATATATTCAGGAAAAAACGCATACGCCCTTTTTGGCCAAGTGCATCATTGTGGACGTTCTGCCTCTTTTCCTATGCTTTCAATGCAATTCCAGTCTACCTCCTGAAATCGGTTTCCTGCAATTCTGCACCGCTTTCAAGTCCTCTTGGCAGCCTTACTTCAGTATATTTTTGGACGATAGCTGTCATTTATAAGTCTGCAGGTTTGTGAATTACAGTGCCCCTGAGCTCCTTTCTTCAACTCGCTTTCTTGTGACCTGGCCGCAACACCGCAGGATGGCTTCAGGCCCTAATCTGGTTCCGGCACGGCACGCTGAGCCTTTGGTTAATTCCTCTTCCTGGTGGGAAATGAGAGTTAAATTTGCCCGTCCAGACACCTCCAGCTAGTCTCTCATTGGTTCTCGCTATTCCTGTTCATCTTCCGCAGAAATTGCAAACTGGGCCAAACAGGAGGTTAAAGGGACTGACTCTCCAAGTCGGGAGGGTGTTAGTAAAGCGTCTGGAATGTTGCACCCGAGTACCAGGGTACGAAAACTGAGACATATTTGAACACGTTTCCCGATCACATGGTTGATCGTACTCTAGGTTCCACATGCATGTTTTAGCTGAAGGAAGAATACCTTAAACCTGGGTAGTTGAAACCCGTGGAATGGGTACTATGCAATATGACTTCAAAGGGTCTTCATTTGCTCACCGAACCTCTCCAATCCTATCACTGCTGCGTTTATGCCCCTGTACACATGCTTGATTCTCTTTCGGAGACATAGCAATCCATAGGTTTTAAGATACTTACTAGTCAGGTACATTCTTAGGCGTTTAATATGCGGTGTTGAGTCCATTTCGTTGAGCAAGGAGTAGCTCTTGTCTATTCCATATTTGGCTTAAGGAACTTTATCTGTGCTCATTTCAATCTCTGGTTTTATGCAGCACCCCAACTCACCTTTCCCCTTAAGCAAGCATAAGTTGGTTTTCTAAATTTGAGACCCTGTTCTGTTCTGTAATTCAGTTCCTGTGTAGCCAAGTTTACATTCCGTGTATTACTGATATCTTATGATGTTTCTTTTTCTGTGTGACTTATTTCAGTTAGAATCATCATACCTGAATCCACTCATTGTGCTGCTAAGGGCCTGATGACATAGATTTCATTGCTGAGTGATATTGCTTTGTAAGTAAATACCACAACTTCTTTATCCATTTTTCACTTTCTGCGATGTTGAACTTGTACTGTAAACGAGGTTCTTGTAAACAGAGGCGTCCCAAACATTGGGGTGGCTGTGTCTTTTTGATTTTAATTTCCCTAATCTATAGGACCATAAGTGGAAGTGCCCTAGGCTCTGTTGCTTTGTTTTTTAGATGTTTCAGGAAACACCATACACTTCTCCCGAGTGTCTGTTGGCAATTTACATCCCGCCCATCAGCATAACAAGGCTCCCAGTTCTCCATGGCCTGTCCTGCCTTTCTGGATTTTACACTTTTTTCAGATGGCCCTTTTGACCGGGGGGAAGTGAGACTTCATTGTAGTGCAGATTTCCTTTGCAAGCTTGCTTGGTTGGCCAAAAAGGGCGTATGTGTTTTTTCCTGAATATATTCAGGAAAAAACGCATACGCCCTTTTTGGCCAAGTGCATCATTGTGGACGTTCTGCCTCTTTTCCTATGCTTTCAATGCAATTCCAGTCTACCTCCTGAAATCGGTTTCCTGCAATTCTGCACCGCTTTCAAGTCCTCTTGGCAGCCTTACTTCAGTATATTTTTGGACGATAGCTGTCATTTATAAGTCTGCAGGTTTGTGAATTACAGTGCCCCTGAGCTCCTTTCTTCAACTCGCTTTCTTGTGACCTGGCCGCAACACCGCAGGATGGCTTCAGGCCCTAATCTGGTTCCGGCACGGCACGCTGAGCCTTTGGTTAATTCCTCTTCCTGGTGGGAAATGAGAGTTAAATTTGCCCGTCCAGACACCTCCAGCTAGTCTCTCATTGGTTCTCGCTATTCCTGTTCATCTTCCGCAGAAATTGCAAACTGGGCCAAACAGGAGGTTAAAGGGACTGACTCTCCAAGTCGGGAGGGTGTTAGTAAAGCGTCTGGAATGTTGCACCCGAGTACCAGGGTACGAAAACTGAGACATATTTGAACACGTTTCCCGATCACATGGTTGATCGTACTCTAGGTTCCACATGCATGTTTTAGCTGAAGGAAGAATACCTTAAACCTGGGTAGTTGAAACCCGTGGAATGGGTACTATGCAATATGACTTCAAAGGGTCTTCATTTGCTCACCGAACCTCTCCAATCCTATCACTGCTGCGTTTATGCCCCTGTACACATGCTTGATTCTCTTTCGGAGACATAGCAATCCATAGGTTTTAAGATACTTACTAGTCAGGTACATTCTTAGGCGTTTAATATGCGGTGTTGAGTCCATTTCGTTGAGCAAGGAGTAGCTCTTGTCTATTCCATATTTGGCTTAAGGAACTTTATCTGTGCTCATTTCAATCTCTGGTTTTATGCAGCACCCCAACTCACCTTTCCCCTTAAGCAAGCATAAGTTGGTTTTCTAAATTTGAGACCCTGTTCTGTTCTGTAATTCAGTTCCTGTGTAGCCAAGTTTACATTCCGTGTATTACTGATATCTTATGATGTTTCTTTTTCTGTGTGACTTATTTCAGTTAGAATCATCATACCTGAATCCACTCATTGTGCTGCTAAGGGCCTGATGACATAGATTTCATTGCTGAGTGATATTGCTTTGTAAGTAAATACCACAACTTCTTTATCCATTTTTCACTTTCTGCGATGTTGAACTTGTACTGTAAACGAGGTTCTTGTAAACAGAGGCGTCCCAAACATTGGGGTGGCTGTGTCTTTTTGATTTTAATTTCCCTAATCTATAGGACCATAAGTGGAAGTGCCCTAGGCTCTGTTGCTTTGTTTTTTAGATGTTTCAGGAAACACCATACACTTCTCCCGAGTGTCTGTTGGCAATTTACATCCCGCCCATCAGCATAACAAGGCTCCCAGTTCTCCATGGCCTGTCCTGCCTTTCTGGATTTTACACTTTTTTCAGATGGCCCTTTTGACCGGGGGGAAGTGAGACTTCATTGTAGTGCAGATTTCCTTTGCAAGCTTGCTTGGTTGGCCAAAAAGGGCGTATGTGTTTTTTCCTGAATATATTCAGGAAAAAACGCATACGCCCTTTTTGGCCAAGTGCATCATTGTGGACGTTCTGCCTCTTTTCCTATGCTTTCAATGCAATTCCAGTCTACCTCCTGAAATCGGTTTCCTGCAATTCTGCACCGCTTTCAAGTCCTCTTGGCAGCCTTACTTCAGTATATTTTTGGACGATAGCTGTCATTTATAAGTCTGCAGGTTTGTGAATTACAGTGCCCCTGAGCTCCTTTCTTCAACTCGCTTTCTTGTGACCTGGCCGCAACACCGCAGGATGGCTTCAGGCCCTAATCTGGTTCCGGCACGGCACGCTGAGCCTTTGGTTAATTCCTCTTCCTGGTGGGAAATGAGAGTTAAATTTGCCCGTCCAGACACCTCCAGCTAGTCTCTCATTGGTTCTCGCTATTCCTGTTCATCTTCCGCAGAAATTGCAAACTGGGCCAAACAGGAGGTTAAAGGGACTGACTCTCCAAGTCGGGAGGGTGTTAGTAAAGCGTCTGGAATGTTGCACCCGAGTACCAGGGTACGAAAACTGAGACATATTTGAACACGTTTCCCGATCACATGGTTGATCGTACTCTAGGTTCCACATGCATGTTTTAGCTGAAGGAAGAATACCTTAAACCTGGGTAGTTGAAACCCGTGGAATGGGTACTATGCAATATGACTTCAAAGGGTCTTCATTTGCTCACCGAACCTCTCCAATCCTATCACTGCTGCGTTTATGCCCCTGTACACATGCTTGATTCTCTTTCGGAGACATAGCAATCCATAGGTTTTAAGATACTTACTAGTCAGGTACATTCTTAGGCGTTTAATATGCGGTGTTGAGTCCATTTCGTTGAGCAAGGAGTAGCTCTTGTCTATTCCATATTTGGCTTAAGGAACTTTATCTGTGCTCATTTCAATCTCTGGTTTTATGCAGCACCCCAACTCACCTTTACCCTTAAGCAAGCATAAGTTGGTTTTCTAAATTTGAGACCCTGTTCTGTTCTGTAATTCAGTTCCTGTGTAGCCAAGTTTACATTCCGT